>NC_048225.1:60046740-60116270 GCF_002007445.2 Ailuropoda melanoleuca
CACCTCTCCCAAGAGAGCTCTCCCAGTTGTGAACTTTTAGCGCGAACTTCCTTTGTCTATAATTCTCCTTGAAATTCTCATTGACAAGCATTTTTGAAGCAACTAACATGCAGAGTTTTATCAATAGATACATTGTGACTAAAATCTGGGTCTACTTCAAGGACCTCGCTGGCTGAGTGCTGCAGTAGCTATAAGCAGGAATGGCTTTTCAGAATGCCCTGGTGCCCGGGTCTTCCTACGCAGGCCCCTGCAGAATACAGAGTTCTTCCGTACTCTCAACCCATTGTCTCCTAATGGGGACATCTTGCGAAACTATAGTACGATATTGCTGTTGATGTTGCTTAATCTTTATCTTTTTTGTAAACAAAGTACTATTACAGTCTGTGTCGATTAATTTCCATATCTTAAATCTTAGTGGTTCTGTTTCTGTTGTTCATTATTTGCACCAGCGGCTCCCACGTTTGCTACTTTGTTTCCTTTCTTGCTAGTCATTATCTTTCACCTGCTAGTTATTGCATTTGAAAAGTTGTTGATAGAGATCACTGTGGCTTGAGTTGTTTGGTTATTCAGTTCACCTTGAGGCACCATCTTATATCCAGGTTCAAGGCTTGAGACTACATCTTCAGGGCTGCAAATCTGCGGACACTTGGTCATTTCAGGTTTCCCCTTACCCTGAGGATGTATGTGAGCTGTATCATTCAGAACCGTCACCTGGACATGTCCTCAGTTTTGGCTTATCGTCTCCTCCCAAAAGAACCCTAAATCCTCTGCCTGAGTTGGTAACAACACTTCCTTCTGACTTGTCAAATTCTCTCACAGCAAAAGCACTTTTTTAATAAGGATTTTAAAAATATATATTTCTAAGTAATCTCTGTACCCAATAGGGGGCTCAAACTTACAGCCCTGAGATCAAGAGTCACATCCTCCACGGACTGAGCCAGCCAGGTGCCCCAAAAAGCATTTCTGAGTGTTAGGTCAGCTTCTCTGGGTTCTCAGTTTCTGGTGAGACAATTCCTTATTATCGTCTAATGCTGTATTTAGGATCTATTTAACCTTTTAGCATCTGCTTTCGTTGTGCTCACCATTGGATTGGTTAAAATGATCAAGGCTGCCATTGCCCCAAAGGCAAATCATATGCTTATGAGAGGGAGATTAAACTTGCACATACATACACAGGTAACCATATTACCTGACGAGACATGTCCTCACCTCCTACATCTTTGCTCAGATGCTATCTTCCCAGTGAGACCTACATTGACTCCTCCTGGCCCCTGACATGTTAGTCTTCCTTACTCTGCTCTGTTTTTCCTTTCTCTAAGCATGGCTCTCCTAATAATCTGAATCACCAACTTGTTTGTGTCGTTGCCTCTCCCATGCTGTAGGATAAATTCCATGAGGGCAGGTTTCTCTGCGTGATTGTCACTTCTATTCCCCGTAGCCTAGGACAATCCCTGGAATATAAGATCATTCAATATAATTTTTGATGGAAGAACAGATGCTGAATAAAATAATTAATGCCCTATGAGTTTGTCAGCGAAAAGATTTTGTGTCTGAAACACTAAAGAGGGGGCATGAAAAGTAAATCAATGTGATTGTTGTCAGCCTATAAAGGTGGTTAAGTCTCTACAGGGTACAGTCAAAAATTCAGAAGAGAGACCATCCAGTTCCTTCCAGTTTCCTGAGCAGGATGGGCTTGACCAGGAACTCTTCCAAGACTTTGTTCANATAATAATAAATTAATGCCCTATGAGTTTGTCAGCGAAAAGATTTTGTGTCTGAAACACTAAAGAGGGGGCATGAAAAGTAAATCAATGTGATTGTTGTCAGCCTATAAAGGTGGTTAAGTCTCTACAGGGTACAGTCAAAAATTCAGAAGAGAGACCATCCAGTTCCTTCCAGTTTCCTGAGCAGGATGGGCTTGACCAGGAACTCTTCCAAGACTTTGTTCACTCCTTGTCCCTAAGGAGGCCAGGAACCCTGCTCATTCCCACAGAGAAGCCACCTGTTTTAACCTGACACAATTCACAGGTCAGTCAGGGCCATCCCACCCTCTTCCCCTCCGAGTACCCCAATATGGTGACTGGGCCAGAGGTCAAGTGCACAGGCCAGAATTTCATGGGTCCACAAAGCCCATCCTCAGCAGATAACCTTCCTGCAAGAAAAACAATTCCACCAGTTTTCTATCTGGTTCCGCTTTTTCCTTTCCTCTCAGAGGTACTCAGCCATACCTAGAGTTATCACACTCACTACAGGATAAAATGTTACTGAAAATGGACACAGTCTAAAAGGTTTGGAGGTACAACAACCCTAACTTATGGCAGAGGACAGTTGAAGAAAATATATGATTTAATTTTAAAAGGGTTTCAACTGATAAGGTATTTCTTCACATGAATCAATATGTGTTTCTAATTATGAATTTCATGAAAGTAACTCACTGTGGGCCTCTGATTTATAATTTTATATAAAAAAATCCACCCCTTCATTTACTAGAAAGCTCCACACTGGCCAATGACCTATGGACCCATGTGCTTAGACCATAGACACTATCTCCTTTTATCATTATGGTATATTATATCAAATATCATAAAATAACAGATTTCATTAAGAAAATATTTTTCTGCCAAGCTCTCTCTTCAGAGCCCCCTTCAGGTCACTGTTCCTGATGAGGGGGCTCAACATGGGGACCACCACCAGCTAGAACACAGACCCCACCTTGTTCTGGTCAGTTAAGTAGCAGGACTTGGGCATCACATAAATGAGTGTGTTGGTCCCATAGAACAGAGTGACCAGGGGCATGTGGGTGGCTCAGTCAGTTCAGCGCCTGCCTCCGGCTCAGGTCATGATCCCAGAGTCCTGGGACGGAGTGCTGGGGCAGGCTCCCTGCTCAGCAGGGAGGGAGAATGCCTCTCCCTCTGCCCCTTCCCCTGTTCAGGCTCTCTCACGCGTGTGCGTATTTTCTCTCTCTCTCAAATAAATAAAATCTTGAAAAAAAGAGCAGAGTGACCACTGTGAGGTGGGATGTGCAGGTGGAGAAGGCCTTGTGGCGACCCTCCGTGGAGCGCATCTTCAGGATGGTGATGAGGACACAGACACAGGAGACCACTGTGACGCACAGGGATGGAGCCAGCCGGAAATGAGGGGACAACAGCAGGGAGGCTGCTATCAGAACAGGAGAGTTTAACTAAAGGAGCAACATCACAGAAGAAATGACTGACTTGATTTAGTCCGATCTCTACTAATCAGCTCCAGTTAGCAGGAAGTGGAAACCCCAGCAGTGGAGGAGCAAGTGCAAGAAGACCCTCAGACAAGCTTCCGTCTACATGACTGGCAGTGATGGCCGGCGTGATGACTGGTCCCTCAGGAAGGCGCAGTCTGCGGCGGCCATCGGAGCCTGATGTTCGTATGCGATTTATGTTTAATTTTGAGCGTGCCTGTTAAAGTACAAACAGCTCTCGTTCCTGCACGTGCATCGAGACTGTCCTTTGGCAAGTTCTCCAAAAGCCGAGCCTTAGACCGCCGTTCTTATGCAAGTGGCTTAGTGAGTGTGACCTCCAGGGAGACTTACGGGGATGAAAGAGAAGCAGGAGAAGCCAGACAAAGCTGTGGGCGCCGCTGAAGGGTGGCTTCGTCCTGATCCCACCGGCAGCACTGGAGCACGGAACGGCGCCTCAGACGTGTCCCACCCGGCAGCAACGGGGTGTGTTTGTCATTGCTCCTGAATCGCTGTTTCCTTCAGTTGTTGGCTCTGGGCGGCGCTGGGAGTAGGGACATGCACTCCCCGCCTTCCGGTCAGCTGTGCTCCTTTCAGCGCAGAGCAGTTTTCAAAAGAGCGAGGCTGTGAACGTTCGCAGCTAGCTCTCAGAGGGGCAGTTCACTGGCTTGGCAAGAGAGATCTGCGAAAGCACAGAAATGTCTGTCCAGCTTTAAAAGTCCCGTTTTACTGTTACCTACAGCTTGCTGGACTGTTGCATCGCCTCTGTTCGCACTGAGGTTCTGTTAGCACCGAGTGGAGGACGTCCAAAGCAAGCGTCTCTCCTAATAGAATTCCTTGTAAATTTTTCTCTTGGGTTTTAACCCAAGACTTCTTGGATGGGTGGCATTTGTTCTGAACCTTGAAAAATGAGCAAGAGTTTGAATAAGTAAACTCGGGAAAAGGGATTTTCAGAAAGAATAGACTTCAGTATGAAGAAAGTGCAGAATTTCACCAGGAGACAGCGTATTGACGGGCTCGCCACAATTGTTGAGGGTTCTGAGAGTAGATATTGGAGAAAAGACTTGATAGTGCGCTAGGTGGAAAATAGCACAGATGGTGGAGAACGCACTGATGAGCGAGGCAATTAGAAGCCGTTGTGAGTCTCATGAATGGCAGTGCAGTGACTGGGGAGTTTCTTTTTCAGCAAGATCCTCCCCAGCAGAGTGGCCTCAGGAGAAAGAAATCACAGCGCTCACGCTGCGTGTTCATTTTCTTCCTACCCGCCTTCTTCTGAACGTTTCCCGGGCACTGGCTTCTCAAGACCCGCCATTCCCTTGCCCTGTGTTTAGGGCAGAGGAGATCTGAGGGACTTGGCATATTTTCAGAACTATAAAATAATTATATTTTACTTCCTGTAAAGTTATGTCCCCTGAGGGAATGTCTACATCCCAAGATATAGTTTTAACAAGTTGAGTTTCCATCATTTTGATTGTCATTAAGAACATCATTGGAAATTCTCTGTGGGAGGTCGAGATTTAAAAACCTTTTTGAGGACATCACACTGGGTATTAGATCCACAGAGCATAAGACTTCTGGTGTCTAAAGCACTGGGCTCCAGATAATGGTCTCCAGGGGCCCAAGAAATCTCATTAAAATTTTCGTGGTACTGAGTTCCATCCTTAAGAAATGGAGAAGACACAGCCTTTTATGTGATAGGAGACTCTAATGTCAACAGGGACAATCACTTGAAAATTATCCCTGAATTAGGGCCATATATGAACTCATAGGAGGAACTTGAGAAAACCATACTTGACTTGTAAGACTGTACGTTCTTCCTCCAGCTTATACCTGATGATTTTAAAGAACTGGGAGATGATCTTCCTTCTGTGGAAGGTAGGAATTTTAGAATTGCTTTACTCCCCACAATGAACATTTTTCTATATCCTCTAATAATTAAGTACCCATGGTGTTAATAGCCTGTTAGAGGGTATTAAAGAAACTGGCCTCAGAGAAGCTGGAAATTAAGAATGTTGCCAATTCCCTACTCCTGGTAGAGATAGAATCCCAAACTCTCCACAGGGGAAGATTTGAAGAACTGAAAACAAAGGAATAGGATAGTAAACTCAAGGTAAAATTCAGGTTAATAAAGATGGTAAGGCTTGGGAAAAACAAATAGAAGAGCTGGAAAAATGGATAGGCATCTTGCTCTCCAGTACTTACCAGCATCAGGAAGAATGGAAATAATGTCATATTGACGTAATCTTCTATCACTGCTGTACCAGAATAGAATGAAAAAGAAAACAGAATTTACCATCAACACGTATGAACAGAAAGTATCATGAAAGTCAAATGTTTTCAACCAAAAATAATGAGAAATGTTGTGCGGAGTACAGACACCCGCACGGCCTGGACATTTCTCAGAGAGGCTTGCAAAAAACTTGTAGTGGATGTGAGCAGAGATGTGTTGTTTTCTTAAGGCTTCTCTGGTGACACTGGCATGCCCCTTAGCAGATGATCACGTATGTTGGTCAAATGTGATTCAACGCTGCGGTAAATAGGGATCATGTCTAGAGTTCGCAAATGGTAGTTTCTTTCTCCTAGACTTTAAGCAACCACTGCTAGAGTATTGAGAAATTTTTTGTTCACCTCTTGGAAAATAAAATAAGCAAGAACTCTCAGAGAGGCTTGCAAAAAACTTGTAGTGGATGTGAGCAGAGATGTGTTGTTTTCATAAGGCTTCTCTGGTGACACTGGCATGCCCCTTAGCAGATGATCACGTATGTTGGTCAAATGTGATTCAACGCTGCGGTAAATAGGGATCGTGTCTAGAGTTCGCAAATGGTAGTTTCTTTCTCCTAGACTTTAAGCAACCACTGCTAGAGTATTGAGAAATTTTTTGTTCACCTCTTGGAAAATAAAATAAGCAAGAACGTAGGAAGCGTCTATACATGTATTCACACTACTAGGTGACATTATTCTTCTTAAAAAAATTTTATTAGAGAATGTGTGCATGCAAGCAACGGGAGGTGGGGGGTAGGGGGAGGGACAGAGGGAGAGAAAGAGAGAATCCTCAAGCAGGCTCCCCTCTGAGTGCAGAGCTCAAAACAGGACTTGATCCCAGGACCCTGAGATCATGACCTGAGCTGAAATCAAGAGTTGAATGCTTAACCAACTGAGCCACCCAGGTGCCCTAATAGGTGACATTATTCTTAATATCTATTTAGAGAGCAACCAACCATCTTCAGGACATGTCCACACAAAATAAATACTAAGTCGACCAAGTAGTGTATGGATGAATACACTGACGTAATAATTATGGAGGCTTTCCAGAGAATACACTATTTTATTTCATTTTTCCTTCAGATTTTGTTGTTTTTTTTTTAAGATTTTTTTTTTTTTATTTATTTGACAGAGATAGACAGACAGCGAGAGAGGGAACACAAGCAGGGGGAGTGGGAGAGGAAAGAGCAGGCTCCCAGCGGAGGAGCCCAATGTGGGACTCGATCCCGGAACGCCAGGATCACGCCCTGAGCCGAAGNGTTTTTTTTAAGATTTTTTTTTTTATTTATTTGACAGAGATAGACAGACAGTGAGAGAGGGAACACAAGCAGGGGGAGTGGGAGAGGAAAGAGCAGGCTCCCAGCGGAGGAGCCCGATGTGGGACTTGATCCCGGAACGCCGGGATCACGCCCTGAGCCGAAGGCAGACGCCTAATGACTGCGCTACCCAGGCGCCCCTTCCTTCAGATTTTGAACTAATCTTAGTAAAAACTGTGCATTCATGAGGCTTATGTTACAATTTGGGGGACATAAAATTTTAAAATAAATCTCTGCCCTGTCTAATATAGGTGTCAAGCTAAAACGTTTTTTTAATTTAAAATTTAAAATAAACCCTCCTCTCATCACGATAAAATGGGATGTAAATCTAGAAGAAGAAATGACCAACATAGGCAGGGAGGTCTGGGGAGGCTTCAAGAGGGAAGAGACATTGAATTGTTTGTTCACAAGAGCTCAGTTTTAGTGGGCATAGGAGGACAGGAAGAACATTTTAAGTTATAGAAAACATGTGCACAGTAGAAGAGCCATGAAGGACATATTGTTGTTTGGAAACAGTGGGATGTTTCCCGTCTAGGGAAGGTTGACAGCAGGAAATGAAGCTGGACAGGTGAGACCTTGAATGCCGTGCTAGGGCACTTTCGTGAGAGAGGTTTTATTATTATTAAGCAAGTGTGTCCCCAGACTCTTGCTGCCTTGCTGTAAATATACTGTGTGTGCACACTTAACAGCTGTATCACCTTCAGCAAATCAAGTAACTCGCTAAGCCATAGTTTCCTCACTATAAACACGGTCCTAACAGCTCTTATTTCTTAGGATAGCTGCGAGGGTGTAGGAGACTCTATAACTGACTCATGCAATAAAGGTTAGAAGTTATTAGAATTAGCTGGTGTGTAAGCAAAGGGGATCTGAAAGAAGTCTACATTGAAGAGATGTAGTGCGATTATAGATAGAACATAGAAAAGCTGGTGGTAGGGGGCGCCTGGTTTGCTCAGTCGCTTGAGTCTCTGACTCTTGGTTTTGGCTCAGGACATGATCTCAGGGTCCTGAGATCAAGCCCCATGTTGGGCTCCAAGCTCAGTGGGAAGTCTGCTTAAGATTCTCTCTCTTCCTCTGCCTCTACCCTTCCCCCTGTATGTGCTCGCCCTCTCTTCAAATACACAGGGGCGCCTGGGTGGCTCAGTCGATTAAGCATCTGCCTTCGGCTCAGGTCATGATCTTGGGGTTCTGGGATGGACTGCTGCATGGGGCTCCCTGCTCAGTGGGGAGCCTGCTTCTCCCTCTCTCTCTGCCCCTCCCCCCTGACTTGTGCTCTCTCTCTTTCTTGAATAAATAAAATCTTAAAAAATAATAAAATCTTTAGAAAAGAAAAGCTGATGGGACATGAAGGATAGAACTGGAAGAGGAAAAGGTGAGGCTGTTACAGAAATTCAAATGAGGGGTAGAGTGAAATGCAGGAGACATTTTTTAGTTAGGATCCTAGAATCTAGAAAATGTAGGCAACAAAAGAGAATGAGGAATCAAATTAATCTAAATGAGGGCCTGAAAACTGGGTAAAAGTCTGACAGGAAATAAAATGGTGCAGGGGAAACAGAGGCAGAGGGGCACCACGTAAGAAGGCACAGCGGTGTGAGGATCACGATATGCTCAGGAAAGGGAGGATGCTGCTGCCTGGGTGGGCAGGTAGAAGGAGGTGACAGAACTGAGCCGGGAGCAGTGTTTACGGACCAGTTGTGATGAGGACTGGGCATCATGCTGGGGTATTTGGATTTCCTTCTATACACAGCGTGTAGCTATGCACTATTTTTGACACTCTCAGTGACTTAACATATCCTGTGTTTAGGAATCCAACATCCGATCACAGGGTGGTGAATGAAATGAAAATGCAACAGATTTGTGACTAATGGACAACTATGCAGGTGCCATATTCACCCTGTGGGAAAGGTCCAGGAGAAGAGCAGGGGAAATAAAAACAAAACCAAACAACAACAACAACAACAAAGACGAGAGCAAACAGACATCTGGAATTTTGGAAGTGACTTATTGGTAAAAGGATCAGGAAGGAGTCAAAATGGGTCTGATGGTGGCTCTCTGATGTGTATAACGCAATCTGGAAATACAGGAGAAAACTCTGACGTGTGGGGAAATATGGACAGGTCTGTTCTGAAAATCTTGCACTCAACACTTGAAGAGCACTGTCGCACTGGAAATGTGCCAGAGGACGTTGGAGATTCGTTTTTGGTAGCAGCAGAAGCTGAAGAGTCATGCAAGGTCAGTGGTAGCTGAAGCAATGAGAATGGAAAAACATTTCCTGTAGAGGTAAATAGGGTAACCTTCAGAGGAACAGGAGCCTGGTATGGTCTCAGAGACAAGCCATGTGGGTCTAGGCTGAAGATTGCTCAGGTGGTTGCGTTTGCCACACAGGAACTTTGTGCTGGCTGTGAACGGTACTGTTCTCTCCTGACCTTCACCTCTTGGTGGCTTGTTGACATTCTAGTCTCCATGTAAGTATGTCACCTCCTCAGAGAGGGGGCTTCTCTTACTTCACAGCCAAAAACAGTCACTGACTCTCACCTCACAGATCCTATGTGTCTGGCTTCATATTGTTTCCCGTGTGCAAAAATGCCTGGCACATCGCGTGCATTTAGTCAGTATGTATTGAATGAGCTCATGACTTCTGTAGTCACTTCACCACCCTGTACCTTGCTTTCATCTTTTTAGAAATCAGAATGAAAATTCCACATAGACTTGTGAGGATTACGTGAGACAGCTCTATCTAAACCCACCACGTTACAGGTATTAACTGGGTGCTGGTTACCTGGCCTGACTCCTCCTGTATTCTTTGCCCAAAATACAATGCAAATAGAAAACAGCAACTCTTCAACCATCAATATATTTGTTTTCTTCTTCTTTTGTTTTTAATCTTTGTGATTCCTGCAGAATAATTTTCAGCCAGGGGTTATCTCCTTCTCTTGTACACTCCTTCAGTTTCCACTGCTGATGATTTACTATTTTTCTTTCCCTTCAACTTTAACAGTGACTGAAATTAAAATTAAAATTCTGTTGTCTCCTATCACTTTTCTGCCCTCACCTCTTATAAGATCAGATGCTGAATGAACAATCTAAATAGAAATACGATTTGCCAAATTGATCTGAAGAATTTGAGTTGGTTCTATTCAGATCTGCACTTCAAAGTAAACCATGTAACTAGTATATCTGCTAGAAAATGTCCTGGATGTTTTGCTAAAAACTCAAAATTTGACTAGAATGTTAGGACTGCAATACGCCATTCTAGAATGAGACAGTACCTTCAAAATCATTTTGACTTCAAACTAGACCGTTATATTAGGCATCTGGAAAAAAATTTTCAATGAGAAATTCTTAAGCACTTAAAATTATTGATATGTATTAAAAGCTAATGATATTATATATCTCGAGCTTCAAATACTGCCGTGGATAGAACCCAGCAGAAGTTATAGGTCGCAGTCATTGTTATGGTCTAGTCATTCCTACAGTTACCACCTTTGGAGCTGCCTCATGACGATGCACTGATGAAAAAGGATTGGATTGACTTCCCTGAATTTTTTATTTTTAATTTTTTTTAAAGGTAATGGCTTTTTTTTTTTTTTAAGATTTCATTTATTTATTTGACAGAGAGAGAGAGCCAGCGAGAGAGGGAACACAAGCAGGGGGAGTGGGAGAGGAAGAAGCAGGCTCCCAGCTGAGGAGCCCGATGTGGGACTTGATCCCAGGACTCCGGGATCACGCCCTGAGCCGAAGGCAGACGTTTAATGACTGAGCCACCCAGGCGCCCCAACTTCCCTAAATTTTTTAAATGCCATATTCATTTTAAAGAATTTAAATGATTGGATTATATTGCTTATTTAATCAGTAGTTTATTGAGCACTCCTAAGTACCAGGTTACCAGTAGATCTCAAAAAGTATTTGAAAATGTGGCATCACAAAATCAAGTGCGTGAGAACAAAGCAATGTCACTCATGTTTTCCTGCTTGCGTGCACATCCTGATCGGAAAAGAGAGAGATAAGAGTGCTTTTGTGAGTAAATCCAAGAAGGTATTTGGTCCTTTATACAGCTTCTCACGCTAGCATCATTCTCACCACGCTGACTCTTGAACTTGACTTCAGCCAGGTGCATTTAGGGTCCCTTTCTCAGGCTCTCCCATGAAGGGTTGCCTGAAACGTGCCCCGGGTCCCTTGACTAAAGTCTCGGTGACATCTGTGCTGCATCAGCTTTTTACACTCATCTGAGTTTTAGCCTCAGGAAGCGCTCCATCTTTGGAAAACTGTTGCTGCCTCTGCACCAGGAAGATGAGCAATCATACCACAGTGAGCACATTCCTTCTGTGGGGCTTTTCCAGTTTCCCAGACTTGCGGGGTCTCCTCTTTGTGATGATTTTTCTCCCATGGGATCATCCTGACTGCAAATGTGTCCATAATGGTGGCCGTCAAGCTCAGCCACAACCTTCACACCCCCATGTACTTTTTCCTCTGTGGCCTGTCCTTTTCTGAAACCTGTAGCACTATGGCAATCATCCCCCGCATGTTAGTGGACTTGCTATCCGACAGCAAGACCATTTCTCTTCCTGAGTGTGCCACGCAGATGTTTGTCTTCTTCGGCTTGGCAGCCAATAACTGCTTCATCATGGCTGCCATGTCCTATGACCGTTACACTGCCATTCACAAGCCACTGCACTACCCCATCTTGATGACCCATAAGATCTGCTTTCAGTTCATCACGGCCTCTTGGATGGTTGGCTTCCTGGTTTCTCTGGGCATCGTCATTGTTGTATTCAACTCGTCTTTCTGTGACTCCAACACCATCCAGCACTTCTTCTGTGATATCTCACCTGTGGTCTCCCTTGCCTGTGACTACACCTCGCGTCACGAAATGGTTATTTTTGGGCTCTCTGCCTTTGTGTTGGTGGGCAGCTGTGTCTTCATCGTNCTTTGTGTTGGTGGGCAGCTGTGTCTTCATCGTGATGTCCTATGTCTTCATTGTGTCCACAGTTGTGAAGATGCCCTCTGCCAAGGGGAGGTATAAGGCCTTCTCCACTTGCTCCTCCCACCTCACTGTGGTGTGCATACACTATGGATTTGCTGGCTTTGTCTACCTGAGGCCCAAGGACAGGGACTCGTTCCGTGAGGACATGCTGATGGCTGTCACCTATACAGTGCTGACACCTCTGCTTAACCCCATCGTTTACAGTCTCAGAAACAAAGAAATGCAGACGGCCCTAAGGAAGGTACTAGGCAAGACAGGTTCATCCCTCAGAGGGTGAATAAAAGGACACTGGACACTTAAAAGTGTATAGACTGCTGATAAATAAAAGTGAAAAAAGTGGAGTATTTCCAATAAAATCATCACTTTGGGTACAAAGTAATTAAAGTATTAACTAATTACCTGATTTATCCTGACATCACCATTGTTTCTAGTACAAAGAGTGTATAGTTTTAAAATATGTGTAAATATGTGTGTGTGGTGTATGCATGTATGCATATAAGCATGCTTAAAGAATCCAAACATGTTTTTACCACAGTATTTTCACCATAGGTGTCTGGTGTCCTTTCTAAGAACTTTTTGACTAGCCCTATATTGAATATTTTCTCCACTTTTTTCCAAAGGTTTATAGCTGTACATTTTACATCTAGGTCCATGTTCTATTTTGTGTTAGTCCTTATGTAAGGAGTGAGATTTATGTCGAGGTGCTTCTGCCCTCCATGGGTGTCTCATTGCTCCAGCAGCATTTGTTGAAAGGCCTTCCTCCTTTCACTGGATTGCTTTTGCACCTTTAAAAAAAAAAATCAGTTGGGCATGCTCTTGTAGGTCTTTGTCTGGGTTCTTCAGTCAGCCTCCGTGATTTGTGTGTCCTTTCTTCCACTAGTACCACCCTGCCCTGATGACCGTCACTAAGTAGTAAGCCTTCATACCACGTAACGTGATTCTTCCCACCTTATTCTTGTCTTTCAAAAGTATTTTATATATTCTAGGACCTTTCCTTTTTAGTAATGTAAGCATTTAGTACTATAAATTTCCCTCTCCGCACTGCTTTACCTGAACCTCACATGTTTTGATATGTTGCTTTTTATTTTCATCTGTTGTATGTATTTTTTAAATACTGAAGTCCTGGGTCTTTTTTTATCATTTATTTTCTGTTTAGCAAACTTCATTTAGCAATTCTGTAAGGTCGCTTTGTTAAGAATAAATTCGCATAACTTTCTTTCATCTGAAATGTCTTTATTACTCCATTTCTGAAGGCTACATTTTGCCAGTCGTAAATTTACATTTGACATTTCTTCACTTTTACTACAGACAGTTCATCACTTATGATGATTTTGACTTGTGATTTTTTTGACTTTACATTGGTGTGAAAGCAATATGCATTTAGTAGAAATCCTACTTTAAATTTTGAATTTGGATCCCTTCCCACACTCATGGTGCTGGGCAGCGGCACGGAGCCACAACTCAGCCATGCAATCAGGAGAGTAAGTAACTGGTACACACACAACTGTTCTGTACTTAGGCAACCATCCTCTTTTCACTTTCAGTACAGTATTCAATAAATTACATGAGATATTCAACACGTTATTATAAAATAGGCTTTGCGTCAGATGATTTTACCCAGCTGTGGGCTAATGTTAGCGTTCTGAGCATGTTTCAGGATGTTCTGTAGGCTGGGTGTACGAAGTGCCTTTTCAGCCCTGGTGAGGTGTAGCTGCAAGCGACGTGTGAGTGTGTGTGTTCAGCTTTCTGTTGAGCGCTACTGACACAACTCTAGCAAAATGCCCCCTGCAGATGGTTGAGGTGGAAGTCCAGCTGCCCAGTCCGCCCTGATGGCTCTTTCTTAGCGATAATGTGACCCTGGCTACATGCCTCCTTGCCTCTAAGTAAGCTCAGCTCCTTGTTGGGCTCCACTGCCCTTAGGGAAGGGGGAAGTAGAGAGCTGGTTCACGCTGTCTTATCGCTGCGGGGTGTGGGTGAAAGCTCAGCTCAGCAGGTGCACTCCCAAGTAGGGTTGGAGGCAGGACAAGCAGAGTACCATTAGCCCCACCTCACATTCCTTCATTAAGTCTCATGCTGCCAGGTGACAGTGGAGGCTCATTTCCCTTTTTGGACCCAACTGACATTACCTGGGCAAGGGAATAGGAGGAGGGGTGGTGTGAACATAAGCAACCTGCTTGGCCTCGCTGAAACCTGGGGGGGGGGTGGCAGGTATGGTTTTCCGTAGGTATTTTGAGTAAGGAAGGTATGGCCAAAAGGTTTTATAGTCTGTTAAGGCCACTCTTTTCCAGTTCTTTGGCTAGGAGAAACTGGGTTTTCTTAAAGTTCTTTTTGTCTGTGCCTCTTGGTGGCTCTGGATGGGAGGCTTCGGTAGTACCCTCTCCAGGATATAAGGAAACCCAGGGACTCACTGCTGTGTTGTTACTCAGGTCCCAGAGTCTCTAGGAGGCCGCCTTCTTCTTTCTGCCTTTAGAACCTTCCTGTGCTTATTCGTTTTATTTATAACAAATTTTTTGTGTTTGGTGTGTGTGTGTGTGTGTGTGTGTGTGTAACAAGAGGGGAGGACCTGAGAGGAATGGAGCCACTTCATCTTCAGTGGAACCAGAAGTGTATGCTTTCAAAAATTTAGAGATATTTATCTACCTTCTAATTTATTTTTTTGCCAGAAAGTCGGCCATTAGACCAAGTTAGCCTGACATATCCAACAGAGAAATCTGTACCCTGAACTCTGAACAGTAAGGGTTGACTGGAGGGCAATGTGTCCGGGGCGGATGAAAGTCCCCTGGTGGTGAAGTTCTCTCCAAGAGCCCCTCGGTCCAGCCTGTCAGAGAGCGTGGGCCTTAAAAGGAGGCAAACTGTTCAGAGGACATTTGTGACCTTGAGCTTTTGCTTCACCTTTATGCGCCTTAGTCGCCTCCTCTGTAAAATACAGATTAGGAAAAAAAAACAACCTTCATAAGGTTATTCTGAGGATTAATTGGGTGAATACGTGTAAATCCCTGAGAACAGTGACCGGAATATACTAAACAATCTCATAGTCTTCACTCCTGTTGCCCACACTGGTTCTACTGGTATGACTGCTGTCACTAACGTTTGATTTCTAGATCTTCTCACTCTCCAGCCACGGAAATACATGAGGGAGACATTATGCAGCAGAGGGTGACGACAGAACTTCTTACTAAATGAGGCTGGGATTCTAGTCGCCCATCTGTGAAACAGTGTGGAGGCAGTGGCGTAGCTGTGCTGAGCACAAGTTTGTGCAAAAGCCTGTCACAGCCATAGCAGGAGCTGACCCAAGCCCTCAGTCCCTGGAGTCAGGCTGACGCGTTCAGCAGATCGGAGGCCTGGATTCTATGGCAGCAGAGTCAGTGGTTCACACCAGACAAAAACTCAGTCATCCATTCCCTTATTAATTTTTCACTCATTTATTTCAAACATGCACTTACGCTTACTGTGTGCCAATTAGATGCGTGGGGAAAGGACAAAGACACGGTGTAGCTATGGAAAGCTTTCAGCATAGTGGAGAAAATAAATATTAAGTCTGCAAGTGCACTGAATATTCTGAAGAAAACACACAGAGTTCTACAGGTGTGCTTAATTGGTTCCGGAGCCTCAAGAAGGCTTCCCAGATAGGAAACGACACTCAAGTTGGTATCTGTAGCATAAGTAGGTGTCACCAAGGGGAGGGGGGTAATGAATTCAGGCAGAGGCATTGCATGTGAGAGGGTGCTGAGGCAGGAAAGGCTATGGACATATTTAAGGATTTAAAAGAAGACCAAATGATTGATTCTTAGAGTTTGGGTATTTGGAGACCAAGGGAAGAGTGGTGAGAGGTAAAAATAGAACAGCGGCTGTAGTCAGGACCTGTGAGTCATTTTAAGAATTATTGCCTTTTCAGGGGTGCCTGGGTGGCTCAATTGTTAAGTGTCTGCCTTCGGCTCAGGGCATGACGCCGGAGTCCTGGGATCAAGCTCCGTATCAGGCTTCTCCTCTAGGAGCCTGCTTCTTCCTCTCCCACTCCCCCTGCTTGTGTTCCCTCTCTCGCTGGCTGTCTCTCTCTCTGTCAAATGCATAAATAAAATCTTTATTAAAAAAAAGAATTATTGCCTTTTCAAATGCTACCAAACCTTTAAGGAAGAGTTTTATACCTATTCCACTCCAACTATTCAAAAAATAGAAGAAGGAAAACTTTCAAATTCATTCCATGAGGTGAGTATCACCCTGATACCAAAACCAAAGCTACCACAAAAAGGGAGAACTACAGGCCAATATCTCTGATGAAAACAGATGCAAAAATCCTCAACAAAGGACTAGCAAACAGAATCCAACAATCCATTAAAAAAAATCATTCACACAATTAAGTGGGATTTATTCCCAGGCTGCAAGGGGCAGTTCAGTATTCACATATGACTCAACATGATACATCACATCAGTAAGAAAGTATAAAAACCATATGATCATCTCAATAGATGCAGAAAAAGGATTTGACAAAGTACAACATTCATTCATGATAAAAGTAGGTTTAGAGGGAACATACCTCAACATAATAAAGGCCTTATATGAAAAACCCACAGCAAACATCATACTCAATGAGGAAAAAATGACAGCTTTCCCCCTAAAGTCAGGAACAAGAAGACAAGGATGTCCACTCTCACCACTTTTATTCAACATAGTACTGGAAGTCCTAGCCACAGCAATTAGACAACAAAAAGAAATAAAGTTCTCCAAATTGGTAAGGAGGAAGGAAACCTTTCACTATTTGCAGGTGACATGATACTATATATAGAAAACTCTAAAGACTATACCAAAAAACTACTAGAACTGATAAATGAGTTCAGTAAAGTCATAGGATACAAAATAAATGTGCAGAAATCCATTACATTTCTATACCCTAATAATGAAATAGAAATTAAGAAAACAATTCCATTTACAATTGCACCAAAAATAATAAGATACCTGGGAATAAACTTAACTGAACAGTTCAGTGACCTGTACTATGAAAACTATAAAACAATGATGAAAGAAATTGAAGACAACACAAAGAAATGGGACAACATTCCAAGCTCATGGATTGGACGAACAGGTGTTAAAATATCTATACTACCCAAAGCAATCCCTATGAAAATACCAACAGCATTTTTCACAGAACTAGAACAAAAAATCCTACAATTTATATGGAACCACAAAGACTCCAGATAGCCAAAGAAATATTGAAAAAGAAAAGCAAAGCTGGAGCTATCATAATTCCGGACTTCAAGTTATATTACAAAAATTGTAGTAATCAAAACAGTATGGTACTGGCACAAAAAAAGACACATAGGTCTATAGAACAAAATAGAAAACACAGAAATGTACCCACCATTATATGGTCGGTTAATCCTCAACAAATCAGGAAAGAAATTCTGGTGGGAAAAAGACAATCTCTTCAACAATAGTGTTGGGAAAACTGGTCAGCTACATGCAAAAGAAAAACTGGACCACTCACTTATACCATACAGAAAAATAAATTCAAAATGGATTAAAGACCTAAATAGGAGACCTGAAACCATAAAAATCCTAGAAGAGAGCACAGGTGATAATTGACATCAGCCATACCTATATTTTTCTAAATGTCTCCTCAGGCAAAGCAAACAAAAGCAAAAATGAACTGTTGGGACTACATCAAAAGAAAAAGCTTCTGCACAGCAAAGAAAACAATCAACAAAACTAAAAGGCAGCCTGCTGAATGGGAGAAGATATTTGCAAATGACATACCTGATAAAGGTTTAGTGTTCAAAACATATAAAGAACTTATAAGACAACACCCAGAAACAAAAGAATCCAGTTAAAAAGTGGGCAGAAGACATGAACAGACATTTCTCCAAAGAAGACATCCACATGGCCAACAGACACAGGAAAAGATGCTCAGCATCACTCATCATTGGGGAAATGCAGGTCAAAATTTCAGTGACGTATCACCTCACACCTGTCAGAATGACTAAAATCAACAACACAAGAAACAGCATTGGTGAGGATGTGGAGAAAAAGGAACCATCGTGCACTGTTGGTGGGCATGCAAACTGGTGCAACCACTGTAGAAAACAGTATGGGGGTTCCTCAACAGTTGAATATAGAAGTACCCTATAATCTCGTAATTGCACTACTAGATGTTTCTCCAAAAATACAAACATACTAATTCAAAAGGATACATGCACCCCTATGTTTATAGCAATATTATTTATAATGGCCAAATTATGGAAGCAGCCCAAGTGTCCATCAAAACATGAATGGATAAACAAGAAGTGGCATGTGTATATACAATGGAGTATTAGCCATAAAAAAAGAATGAAATCTTGCCATTTGCAATAACATGAATGGAGCTAGAGAATATAATGCTAAGTGAAATAAATCAATGGAGAAAGATGACTACCATATGATCACACTCATGTGGAATTTAAGAAACAAAACAAATGAACAAAAGAAAAGAAAGAGACAAAGCAAGAAACAGAGTCTTAATATAGAGAATAATCTGATGGTTACCAGAAGGGAGATGGGTGAGTGGATGGGTGAAACAGGTGATGGGGATTAAGGAATGAATGCATTTGTCATCATGAGCACTGAGTGGTGTATGGAATTGTTGAATCACTGTATTAGACACCTGAAACTAATACAACACTGTATGTTAACTATACTGGAATTAAAATTAAATAAAATTTGCCTTTTTTTCTAAGCTCTTTGGGAGAGATTAATGAGAGAAGTCATCTATTTAGATTTATGGTCATGGTTGTATGAAGAATGAATTGGAAGAGAGTGAGAGAGGGTAGAGGGAAGCTGGTTAGGGCTGTATTAGGATTTTCCAGAGATACAGAACCAAATATATATATATATGAATATATAAATACATATACAGAGAGAGAGATTTTAGGGAAGTGGCTCACATAATTGTTGGAGTTGGCAATTTCAAAATGCACAGTGCAGTCCAGCAGACTGAAAATTCTATAAGAGTTGGTGTTGTAGTCTTGAATCCAAAGGCATTATCCCTCTTTTTCAGAGGACCTCAGTTTTTTCTTTTCAGGCTGTCAACTGATTGCACAAACACCCCCCACATTATGGAGGGTAATGTACTTTACTCAAAGCCTACCGATTAAATGTTAGTCACATCTGAAAATACCTTCACAGCCACACGAAGACTGGTGTTTGACCAAACAACTGATCGCCATAGCGTAGTTGACACGTAAAATGAGCTATCACAGGAGTCCTACTGTAGAGTAAATGCATAAGGTGGTAGTTGAAATACAACTGCCCACAGTGAAATGAAGAGAAGTAGGAAGTAAGCAGGACTCTGAATGTATAACATTTTGTGACTGGATGCGGGAATGTGAAGGGGAAAAAGAAATCAATTTCTCTCAGGGTTCAGAATCCATAAACTGAATGAGGGGCCTCTTCCTGGGATACAGAATATTGGAGGGAGCAATTTGGGGTAGGAAATGATACTTCCGTTTGAGATAGTCTGTGCTTGAGTTCCATTAGACAAAAATATTTTTGTCTAAAACATTAAAGAGAGGACTGGGACAGAGAAATAAGTGTGGTAGTTGTCAGTACATAAAGGTGAGTTAAGCTTCACGGGGGAAACAATCCAGGCCCCTGCAGCTTCCCTCACAGGTGGTGAGTCTGCCCCTGAGCAAGTCACTGCAAGAGTTGTTTGTTCCCTTAGTCCCTGAGGAGTTCAGGAGCCATGCTCACTCCCACACAGAAGTCACCCGTTTGACCTGACAGAAGCATTCACAGGTCAGTTAGGGGTGTCTCGTCCTGTTCTTTATGAGGTCCCCTGCAACGAGGCTGGAACCAGGGACAGGGGACAAAGGCCAGCGTTTATGGGTCCACAGAGCCCATCCCCAGCAGTTAACCTAACTGCAAAAAAATGTTTCCAGTAGTTTTACTGTCTGGTTCCATTTGGTCATTTCCCCTCAGAATGTACTCAGTCATCATAATTATCATGCTCATTTCGGGATAAACTGCTGTTGACCTGGACTTAGTCTTAAAGGTTTGGAGGTACAATAACCTTAACTAACGCAGAGAGAACTGCTTTTAAAAAGATATGGGGGCGCCTGGGTGGTGCAGGCATTAAGCGTCTGCCTTCGGCTCAGGGCGTGATCCCAGTGCTCTGGGATCGAGCCCCACATCAGGCTCCTCCGCTAAGAGCCTGCTTCTTCCTCTCCCACTCCCCCTGCTTGTGTTCCCTCTCTCACTGGCTGTCTCTCTGTCAAATAAATAAATAAAATCTTTAAAAAAATAAAAAAATTTAAAAAATGAACAAAAGTTATGATTTTCAGTTGATTAGATATGTTTTCATGTGAATCAATTTGTGTTTATAATTTATTTTTTTAAAGGTAACTCACTATAAGCCTCTGATTTACAAATTCATATCAGAAAATCCACCCCCTATTTACTCTAAAAAGCTCCATGCTGGCTGACATATGGTCTGACATATTTAGACCACAGACACTCTATATCCTTTTTATTATTATATATATGGTATATTATTTTATCAAATACTATAAAATAACAAGCTTCACTAAGAAAATACTTTTCTGCTAAGCTCTCTCTTCAGAGCCCCCTTCATCTCGCTGTTCCTGAGGCTGTAGATGAGGGGGTTCAACATGGGGGCCACCACCAGATAGAACACAGACACCACCTTGTTCTGGTCAGTTGAATAGGAGGACTTGGGCATCACGTAAATGAAGGTGATGGTCCCATAGAACAGAGTGACCGCTGTGAGGTGGGACGTGCAGGTGGAGAAGGCCTTGTGGCGACCCTCCGTGGAGTGCATCTTCAGGATGGTGATAAGGATATAGACGTAGGAGACTGCTATGACACACACTGTGACTACGATGATGGAGCCAGATGTAAATGAGGGAACAGCTGCTGGGATGCTGCTATCAGAACAGGAGAGTTTAACTAAAGGAGCAAAATCACAGAAGAAGTGATTGACTTGATTTGGTCCACAGAAGAATAAAAAAGAGAAGCAAATAGTGAAAGAGGAAGCATTGAGAACACCACCTACGTAAGTCACCGCGAGTAGGCGAACACAAACTCGTGTGCACATTTTGGTTGAATAAAGCAGTGGGTTGCAGATTGCCACGAAGCGATCATAGGCCATGGCAGCCAGCAGGAAGCACTCACTTGACCCAAAGAAAACAACTGAACCCAGCTGCACGCCACAGCCAAGATAGGAGATTGTATTTCTCTCCACCAGGAAGTTTACAAGCATGTTGGGCGTGACAGAAGATGAATAGCCTATGTCAGCCAAGGCCAAGTGGCTCAGAAAAAAATACATAGGGTGGTGAAGCTGAGGAGAGATCCTGATCAGAATGATTGCGCTCAGGTTGCCAGATATGGTCACCAGGTAGATGCTGAGGATGGTCGTGAAGAGGATGACTCGAAGGACAGGGTCGTGGGTCAGGCCCAACAAAATGAACCCTGTCACTGCAGTGTGGTTCCCACCCCCCAGGGAATCCATGAGGCAACGGCGCAGCTCCCCAAATGAACCTGTGCTGAAAACATTACAGCTGTTATAAATCCGATGGCTTCATTTTTGTTAATACACAAAGAAGCTATTATAAACAAGTAAATATTCAAACTAAGTTTGGACTTTTTTTTTTTACTTCAGAGTAAAAAATTTATATTTTGCATATAGTTTTAGAGTAAAAAGTTTGTTTATTTATGTATATGAGTATTCTGTATTTTAAGAATTGTTATCAGCAGGAACTAGGAAACATTCAAATGTATACCCTTTTCTCTTTATATATTTATTTAAAAAAAAAAAGATTTTATTTCTTTATTCGACAGAGATAGAGACAGCCAGCGAGAGAGGGAACACAAGCAGGGGGAGTGGTAGAGGAAGAAGCAGGCTCATAGCGGAAGAGCCTGATGTGGGGCTCGATCCCATAACTCCGGGATTGCGCCCCGAGCCGAAGGCAGACGCTTAACCGCTGTGCCACCCAGGCGCCCCCTCTTTATATATTTATAAAATGTATTGAAAGTAGCTTTAAAGCTGAAGATTAAAAACATAACACTTATGTAAAGAACGAGAGGAATGGTAAAGCATAACAGAAAGGATAAAAATGTGTAAATATAGGCTATTTAATAGAGTCTTGAGTAATAGCTAACGTTATTGAATGCTTACTAAGTGGTGGGCACAGGGTTAAGAATTTTGTATATACAGTTTTTTAATTTCTATGAAATAATATTAAACATTTTTATATGATTTGTGGATGAAGAAACTGACCTAGAAAATATTAAGAAATTTATCTAAGTTTACATAGCATGTGGTTGAATCAAGATATGAATCCCAGACAGTTTGGATCTAGTTCATTCCTTTGATAACTACGCTATAAATGAAACTAAATAATACTTACGATGAAGCAAAGTCTCTTGGAAATGGGTGGATAAGAAATTACGCTTTCCACTTGAGGATCGCTAACGTATAAAAAAGGTACTAGTTCGTCACAAAGTTACAATATCAGTCAAATAAGACCATTTTTTTAAAAAGGAGAAATATAATTTTCTTGATAGGACAAATAAATAGAATTTCAAATTAAGGTTATAAATGAAAAGTCACCTTTTGTAAATTTATTATGTACATGTAATATTTACAATTAAAATATTGTCTTATCAAGTAGACGTCAATCTAATTACTATGCAAAATATATTAATATCTAGGGCATAATTAAACTACATTTATTCAAACAAATCAAATCATTTACTAATGTAGCAGTGCTTTCTCACTGGAGAATTATAGAATAAAATAATTTTATTTTTGACATAATGTACAGCTGGGTGAAGTTCCAGGCTGAAAAGTTAAGAAGTTTACCCATGCCCACCCAGCGAGTGGCCGGATTGAATCTCATCACCTTGTTTTCTGGCTTTGTATTCTAGACTTTGCCCATAGTATCTGCTTGTCTGTAAGCTAAAGCATTCAGAACGATAAATAAAGGACGACTTTCCACAAGATATTTACTAACAGTAAGTCCCAAAGCATCTGAAGGCTAGTGAATTTAGTAGCATTATTGCTGAGTTCCAAGTTTAGATGGTGTAAGAAGACCGTGCGAGTTTCTGGTCTTAGGAGAGGATAAATGATGAATCCTGGTACCTGGAAGTATGCCTGTTTATATGCGCTAAATAGACTGCAGAAATGTACGGTAATTCAGCTAAGGTCACTTGTTAGCTGCCTGCTGGGTTACATCTCCCTGTTTCTCCACAATGACTTGAGAGTACAGATAGAACTTTAGAGAACGGTATTAAGTCACAAAAGCCAAAATCCTACCTCTTGAAATAAGAATTCCTTCATCCTAGAGCGAGAAACTCAGTCATGGTTATATGGCAGCCATGCTATCTTATATTATTGTTTGTCTTTGGGAATAAATCTCTGAAGATTCTAGAGACTGAAATGTGAATTTAAACCACCAGGGAGTATTATCACATTCTTCAGTAAATATTGAGCAGTTCTCTTCACACAGACACAACTAATCTTTAAGGGTTCTGTCAATTCTCAAGTGATCTCTTTATTTTTTCTTTTTATCTCGGTAATGGTGTGCGTTCATTTGATGATTATTGGGAGTGTAATGTAATAAATTATGGCTAAATATTAGCTCTAAGTGTACTTTAGATATTTCAGGTTAAGGAATACTAAAAATATATAACTTGAGCTCCATTCGTTCAAAATGTGTTCATTTTATATTTTATAGTGATATCAGTAAGGCACTTGATTAGGGTACCTGGGGTAACGGGGTGGAATGCCATATAAAGTTGAACTTTAAATAACACGAGTTTTTAAATATGTATACATTTTTTTTTCTAGCAAAAAGTTTTAAACGAGTATCTTTAAAATTGTGTATACATCGGGAACTGTGTAGTAAAAAGATATTTGGGATGACTTCCTGATCAAACTTAGCCTGCATGCCTCAAAGGGATGACTACTGACTAGGGGTTTTTCTGACTGAAGGATGATGGTAGAAACAGCTGTCTTCAACCTGAACACTCTATCTAATTCTCTTCCTAAACCAAACTGTAGAAAGTCCTGTCTTACCTTCCTGATGCACCCTTGATGGATTTTCCAGTAAGAACACTAATCAGCCTTCATTCAGACTTGACTCCTTACTGAGCACTGTGCTTGATTTTTTAGTTACATTTTCTCTTTTAATCCTCATAATAATTTGAAGAACTAAGTATTTCCATTATTTTAACTTTACCGAGACAGAACTAAGGCTTAGATTAAGCCACTTGTCCAGATGTGCTCAAATGGTAAAACTAAATCCTGGTTCAAAATTCAGGTCAGACTAAATGCTGGAAGGTGTTCTCTTAACTAGAGCTGCCGCCCGGGCAACTTAAGACTTGAGTGCCTCAGTGATGACTACTGGTTCTCAGCCAGTCCTTGATTTAGTTTTCTCTCTCCGCTTAACGCTGCCTAATTCCCTAAAACTGACACGGTCTACTGTCTGGCCCTGAGTGATGTAGTTTTTGGAATGTCGGTGAGGTTGGTGGGGTCCGAAGCTGACAGCCAAGAAAGAATTCTTGAGGCGTCTTTGGTGCAGAAAGGTGGTTTTATTAAACCATGGGGACAGGACCCATGAGCAGAAAGAGCTGCTGCCCCACGGTTGTGAGGGGTGGCTGATGATATACTTGGGAGTTGGGGGAGGTAAGGAAAAGAGAGGTTTCAAAAGGATTTTCATATGTTAAAGACTCCCAGGATACTGGAGGTTTTGCCATTGTCCTGCTAAGGTTGTTTTTCCCCTCTAGCCAGACATTAACATGAAGACAGTTGGGAGCTTCCTGGAGAAATATCACACACTTCGCGCCCAGGAGTGGTGGGGGGTGGCAGGATGTCAGCTTCTGCTTTGTCCTTAGCTAGCCTTCTGCTCTCTCATCACTACCTTCATCAATAACCAGCTCTTGTTGATTTTACCGCCTAAGTTCCTATCAAATGTGTCCACTCCTTGCATCTCAATGATGTGGGAAACAAAAGCAGAAGAAAAAGTTGTAAATTTCCTTTCTACCTACCGCCCACTGACAAGTCCTTGAAACAGGCAGAGTGACATTCCTCTAGGACCTCAGCTGCCTCAGTGTTAATACTTTGCTAAGGGAAAAAGGCAATCTCAGCCCAACCCCCAGGATCCTGTAAGTCTACTTGAACGTATAAAAATTCCTTTAGAAATTTTATCTCTAAGTCCCCCAGGATATTTGTTGGCAATCATCTCCCAAGCATATGGCCCACCGATATACATCTGGAGGTCTTATTGATGGGGTTTTGAAATATAAGTGAGGTTCAGTGGGGTGGAGTCCGGAGCCAACGACCAAGACAGAATTCTTGAGGCATCTTTGGTGCAAAATAGTAGTTTTATTAAAGCACGGGGACAGGACCCATGAGCAGAAAGAGCTGTTACACTGTGGTCTTGAGGAGTGGCTGATTATATACTCAGGAGTCAGGGAGGTGAGAACAAAGGGGGTGTCTAGAAGGACTGTCGTATGCTAAAAAGACTCTTAGGATACTGGAGGACTGGTTATGGTCAAGCCAAGGCTGTTTTTCCCTGTAATGAAGCACTAACATGATGACAGGTGGGAGTCTCCTGGAGGAATGTTATTCCTCCTATCGCATGTCTTTGTCAATGGGTTGCAGGTTCAAAAGAAATTCAGTTTTGTTTACATTTTCTTCTGCCTCAGCCTCCCTCAATTTCATGGAGGGAAGGGTGATGTCAGGGCTTCAGGAAACTGAGTTATGGGTCTCTGGAAGTTAGACTATTGATAAGAAAGCTTTTTCCTTGTAAATCTCTAAGACATTTGCAAACTGAGGGAGATTCCTGGCCTTCAGGGCTGTGATCTCTCTCGGTTAACCACTTGTTCTTCCTTTAGGGCAGCCAGGAGTGCCTGAAGAATGTCTCACATATCACAAGGGGCGGGGGGAGTAGGGTGCCAGCTTCTGCTTTGTCCTCAGCTAGCCTTCTGCTCCCCTCATCATCATGACTAAGGTTTTATTAGACGGTAATAAATGACCTTTTCCTAACAATAGCTAGCCCCCTCAAGGTCCTGGAAACCTTGCTTCCAAAATTCCCTGGAGACTTACACTCTCCCTAACTCCCTCCCAACTTGAAAGTATATAACGGGCCACTCCTCGTGACCCCAGTGCAGCTCTTTCTGCCCACGGGTTCGGTCCCCATGCTTTAATAAAACCATCTTTTTTGCACCAAAGATGTCTCAAGAATTCTTTCTTGGCCATCAGCTTCAAACCCTAAAGTCTTTCCTACATCATCAACACAGCAATAGCTGTCCTTATTGATTTTCCTATATGCACATTTGCTCTTCCAACACTACACCAGAGGGAGTTATTTATTAAAAGGATTTAATATTATTCATTTTTTGCACTATCGAATAATTACGTGCCCTTAGTTGCAGTGGCTTAAAAAGCAAACAGTGGCCCACTGACCAGTTCTTCACAAATCCAAATTCCAGCTCCCTGCAGGGAACCACTTTTGACGCTTTCAACTATTTCATGTTGGACATACCCCAGTGTCTGTAGATAATACACTTTCCTAAAGAAAAATTAGGATTTCTGTGTTTTGCTTGTGATATTGTGATGAATAATAAGAAATATGTTTGGTCTTAGTCTTGGTTTCTAGCACTGACCTCTTAAAACTTTCAAAGTTTCCTAAGTGGTGAGAGCAACCAGGGGTCTTTTGTTATGTTAATGAGGTGACTCTGGGATTGCGTGTTGGGATTGGGGCTGTAGCCAGGGGAGACAACCATGTGATCAGAGGGGTGGAACTTCCCAGTCCACCCCCTGAGGGGAGGAGAGAGAGGCTGGGTACCCAATCAGCTACCTTAAACAATCAGGCCCAGGTACCGAAGCTTCCATAAAACCCCAGAGGGAGGGGCTGGGAGAGCTTCCAGGTCGGTGAACTCAGGGAGATGTGGAGAGAGAGTGGTGAGCTCGGAGAGCATGGAAGCTCCACACCCTTTCGCCATCCCTTGCCCTGTGCATCTCTTCCATCTGACGTTTCCTGAGTTAGATCCTTATGTAATAAATCGGTAATCTAATATGTAAAACGTTTCTTTGAGTTCTGTGAGCTGCGGTAGCAAATTAATCAAACCTGAGGTGGGAGTTGTGGGAACCTATAACCAAGAGCCAGTCAGCCAGAAGTACGGGTAACGAGCTGGATTTGTGCCTGTTGTCTGAAGTACAGGCAGGGGTTGTGGGAACCCCTCCTCTGTAGCTGGTGGGTCAGACGCACAGGTGGTCCCTGGATTTGGAATCGGCAGCTGAAGTTAGGTGATGGGGGGGGCGGGTTTGTGGGACTGTGCCCTGAACCTGTAGGATCTGATGTTCTCTCCAGGTAGATAGTGTCAGAATTGAGTTGAACTGTATGACACTCAGTCAATGTCCATAGAATTACTTGGTATGACACTCAGTCAATGTCCATAGAATTACTTGGTATGACACTCAGTCAATGTCCATAGAATTACTTGGTGGTTCCCGGGAGGATTCCCCCCCCACACACACTAGAATTAATGATTAGAACTTTTACTGCTATTTTCCCTATTTATTTAATTTGAACATAATTGTTACAAGGAGAAAAACAGTAGTTTTTCCAAGTCTGAGAATTACTGCAGATATTATTGGTTGAGTTAATTATAACAAGGTCAGAACAGAATAATCAAGGGTTAGCTATCAAAACAATACATTTAGTTCAATATTTTACAAAAATAAAAGAATAGTTAATTTATCACAGCTGACAAGCAAGTATCAAGTTTGAAAGATGTATAGCAATAAACAAGTGGAGGTGAAGTAGAATCTCGCAGGCAAGTGTTTTAAACACAAGCATCTCTACGTTGTTCTAGCTAAGTAAGGAATAGAAATCTTATCCCCTCAAAACAGGCCTTCAGTTCCTTTAATTATACACATGTGAAAAATATTTGTCCAATATTTTATTCGTATCTATACAGCAAGATGTAATGGCGAATTCAGTTCATTTTTGTCTCAAAGTCTATTGTTACTTAAAAATGCAGTTTCTTAATCTTTTGAATTTGCGCTACTGATATGAGCCCTCTGGTTGTAACTCTAATCAAGGCTGATTGAAAGAGCCTGGCGTTTAAAATTTGTATTTCTACAGGTTATACCATTTTTTCTTGGTCCAAAGTTTTTATATAGTCATCAGTTGGCCTTCTGCACACTTCCACCATTCACGTTCATACACACACATTTATGTTCCACTCCTTGCATTCTTCATGATCTTGGATTTAGTAATGGATACTTAGGAATGATATCAAAAACATGAGCAACAAAAGAAAATATAGGTAAATTTGCTTCATTAAAGTTAAAACTTTAGTGCTTCGAAGGAAACTATCAATGAAGAAACAACACATAGAATAGGAGAAAATATTTGCATGTCATATCTAATTAGATCCTCGTATCAGATTGCAAAGAACACTTATAATTCAAGACAAATAACTCCGTTTTTTAAAAGATTTTATTTTTAAGTAGTATCTACACCCAGTGCGGGGCTCAAACTCACTACCCCAAGATCAAGAGTGGCAAGCTCTGCCGGAGGCAGCCGGGCACCCCACAAGTAACCCAATTTAAGGTGGGCATTGTGGGGCACCTGGGTGGCTCAGTCGGTTGAGCGTCAGACTCTTGGTTGCAGCTCAGGTCATGATCTCAGGGTCGTGAGATCGAGGCCTGTGTGGGGCTCCACCGGGTGTGGAGCCTGCTGGGGATTCTCTCTCTCCCTCTGCCTCTCCCTCTCATTCTCTCTCCAAATCAAATGGGCAGTGTCCTGCTTCTGGAACCTTGGCCCCTTCACTATTGCAGCTGTCACAGACCCCTCTGTGACTCACTGTTTTCCACTAGCAGAGGAGGAAAGAATGTTTGCACTAGAATTTACTGCCACTACTATTCTGATGCTACTCTTATTTTTTATTATCGTTATTATTCAGTCCTACTAGTCTGGTGGCTCTGAAGCCAGGGCTTACTTATCTTTTTTTTTTTAAAGATTTTTTTTTATTTATTTATTCGACAGAGATAGAGACAGCCAGCGAGAGAGGGAACACAAGCAGGGGGAGTGGGAGAGGAAGAAGCAGGCTCATAGCAGAAGAGCCTGATGTGGGGCTCGATCCCATAACGCCAGGATCACGCCCTGAGCCGAAGGCAGACACTTAACCGCTGTGCCACCCAGGCGCCCCAGGGCTTACTTATCTTATTGCAATTCTAAGCAAAGACATGTTCAAGCTCATTAGAACAATTACCTGCCTTTGATGTGGAAGTTGTTTTGCTGAAACTAGACTTTGGGTATGGATTAGTTGGTGCAGAGTAGATGGTTTTAATGACTCCTTGGGGAGAAGGGCGCCCTTAGCTCATAGTCAATTTCAGAGACCACACTGAGTCTGAGGATTAGTTCAGGGATTCACATCTCCTCTATTTGGAACTGAAGCTGAGGTGCAGAACTGAAGACTAGCCCCACAGACCTGGTAGGTGAGACACTGTCTCTGCCTGTCTGTCTCCCCAACCGCTCAAGGTAATACATCTGCAAGGCTCAGCACTTCCCCCAGATAATGGGGGCATTAGACCAACAGGGGATGTCATTAATTCTTAACTCTCTCTCTCTCTCTCTCTATGTATATATATATATACATTCTTAACTACATATATATATATATATATATTCAAACAGAAATTACAAATAGAAGGAAATTCATCTTCTCCCACTTTGCGGCCTGAAACTCCCTGGCTCTTTGAAATTAAACAAACCTGGCATCTTTAATAAAAATTCTAAAATCTCTGTTAACGGCTTTATGGATGACTGGTAAGTACCGTCAGAATCTGAAGCTTGCCCCACCACCGAGAGGGGCCATCTGGGCAGGTTTCATTCAGGAATCAACATAGGCTTGAAAATAATCTCCCACGTCAGCTGCATTCTGGCAAATGTACACATGTTGACTAAGTGAGAGATGAGAAAGATTCTAGGAAGGGTAGGGTGTAGGTTTCAAGCAAATAGAATCTGACTTACAGTGAAGCTAGGAGAGCATAAATGAGGCTAAAGAAGGCATTTTTAAGCTCCTAGAAAAAGATTACCTTTGTAGAAATAACCCATGGCCAAAAAGATCCTGAATCTTTCACTAGGTTGTTGTACAGTAAAACAATTATCGACATTTTCACGTTCCATCATCACAGATGTCCTGTTCTGTCCTGTTTTATCAGATTGCTTTTCTCAGCTGAGTTCTCTAATAGTTAAGGGGATGAATATTTCAATTTTTTTCTTTTCAAGTTACACGCAAAGTGTATTTTAAGCTTGTGCATTTACAAATTAAGTACTCAGCAGAGGAGTATCCAAACACATAATAATAGTACAAAAACAAATTCAAAAGCAATATGAAATGTGCAGAAAAGGAATTTGAAATTGGGCATAACTAAGTACATGGACTGAAGCAAAAAGGTCTTCTTACTTAACTACATGTGTTTGTGAATAAGACAAAATAATTCTGGAAATAGAATGGCTGGAGACCATCATAGAGCTGAGTATGTAACAGAGTATGTATGTAACATACAAACAGATTATGTAACATTTGAAGCAAGAATTAGCTATTAAATGCTATAGTTCTAGGTATTCAGTTGGTCAATAAAGGGCATTTTTTCACATAAATTGGTATTGAAAGCAGTAGGAAAGAAAAGGATGTGAGGGTTCCGTTTAGCAGTGAACATACGGTGAGCTCTTGGAGTGCCTAGCCATGGGGAAGAGGATATATGTGGAGTACCAAAAGCCAACATCTTATTATCTGATTCATTCAATCTTTATCCATTTTACCATCATGCTTTAAGTCATATGAAGATGTCAACAGTGCCATGCAGTAATATCTTCTTCTTTTCAAGTTTGAAAATATATTTATTCTATCTTTCACAACTGAGTAATGATTTGGCTAGTTATAGAATTCTTGGCTGGAAAGAAATACTTTTACATTGGCATTTTGAGCCAATGGATTGTCTTCCGGTTTTTAGCATAGCTGTTGTGAGGTGTGTTGATGCTTTTCTAATACCGTTTTAAAAATCTCTCTCTCTCTCTGGAAAGTTTTTAGGATTTGAAATTTTATGACGATATAACTTGGTGTGTGACTTTTTTCACTTACTAAACTGGGTAGCTGATATTTTAATATCTTCTTAGATAAAGATCAAAGCATGATATAGCATCAGAATTCCTTCCATTGAACATTTTAGACCATCCTTTTACCCAGACGTTTTTATTCTTCAGAAATCAATTGCTACAGTTGTTCTCTAACGTAGGTGGAGTGTTACCAGAAGGCATGTCTGTAGTGGTGTAATTCAAGGAAGGAGTGAGAGAAAATAGCACTTACAAGAGAAAATCCATAGGAGCAATTGTCATTTTAAAAAAAAAATCATGTTCAATGTTTGTACACACTAACAATTTGGGAGTTTCTCTGTATGGAACTGACACCAGAACTGTGCTGAAGGAAAGCTATTTACATCTAATCTCAGTCCCTCTGATTATTCATTGTTTTCCTCAATGTCTGCTATTTTCTCACTTCCCACCTTCATCCGGAAGAAAAAAAATTCAAGAATAAACAAAGTGAAAAAATTCAGTGTACCAGACATAAACACCTCCTCCATGAGTTCCCAGAAGATCAAGAACATCAGAGGTCCCTCTTTGTGTTTTTCTTAGTATTCAATGTTGTCATTCTGGCACGGAAACAGGAGACAATTCTGATACCCCAATTTGGTTGGAATTTCCCTTGTCTCATGCACATTTCAGTCTGCAGGGGGCGCTGTCTTTCCCTCTGCATACTGCACCATCTCCTGTTCCAGAGCACAACCAATGTCACCATGGGCACCTTTGTACAGATTCATTTCTTACATGCTCCGCTCACCAGGGATGATTGTCTCCTGGCCAGGGTATCCTATGGTGAATCCATGTCCATTGGTCACCTTATGAGCTATGCAATCGTGGTGTCTAAAGAAATCCAAAATAACTTGCTGGCCAGGACTCCCTTGAGTTCAAGGGCACATGTAATGGTACCCTTTCTACTGCTGCTTGCTGACTGGACCATCATCCATCTCTTGTCTTATGTAGTCCCACAACTCTAGCTCTTGGATATTAGGGATTTTGATCAACAGAGAACCAGCTTTTTTTTTTTTTCTTCAATGTCTCTGTAAAGATCCTAGTACTATTAGGACTGTTTTCATCTCCCCCAACCTGGCTTTAGTCCCAATGATTCTCCTCTCTCAAACCTTTTTTTTAGCTACATTTTCCACTTCTCATTCCTGGGTCTATCCAACTTTCTTGTTTGAAATTCCAAAACAAACTGGCTCAAGCCTTGTCCTGGCTTGGACGGGGTGACCATGGCCACGAGCATGCTGAATCCCCTGTCACACACCTCAAGGCATTCTTAGGGAAGGAATTTCCCAGAGATAGCACCAAAGATAAAGACCGTTGAACGTACTTTAAATAAAGGAAAGCAGTTCTTGCTGTTAATAATCAAACTGAACTGGTGTCACATGGCCTTAGAAGCAGGGATACTATGAATTACAAAAATAATTATTTATCAAATGCAGAAAATCAAAATGTTTTACATAAAACAAAAGTAACCATCTATATTAGAAATTTTATTTAGTGGTTGTTTATTGTTTTCTCAAGTAAAAATTTTCTTTATACCACTCCTTTTTTCTCTGTTGCACTCTGTGGGGGTCTTTGGGTGGTAAATACAGAAGGCATTCATTTCTCAGGTTTGTAACGTACCTTGTTTATTTAAACAGCAAAAATCCTGAGTTATTTCATCTGCAGGCTTTGCTATCTGAAGGAAAATACACATCAAATTAATTTTAATTTCCAAGTACTAGGTGTAGCATTTTATTGCAAAATGATTTTCTCTTGTACACCTTACTGAACAAATCCTACAGGTCAATATGTTGATGTCACTCAAATCAGTCATGGACAGATGCCATCAATCAGGCATCTGAATTACAATATCCCCAGTATAATAACAGCCCAAATTGTCTCTTCTCTCAGATCTTAAAGAGGCCTTCCTCAAGCCAGATAGCAAAACCATTTAATGGGAAGTCACAGCATGGGCATGAGTCACAAATACAAGGACAGCGAATACAAGAGTGAAGAAGCCTTTCTTTACTCTGAAGGTTGAACTTTTCCACTCAGATGATAACACCCACATTTCTTCCAGGCCTATTTAAATTTTAACATTAGGACAGAAGTATAAGTGAACATTCCCAGTTGCTTAACTTACTCCACACTATTAATATGGGGGCTTTCCACCAAGGAAAATCTAAATGTATCATTAAGCCTCAAACCAAATGCAACAGCTGCTCCAAGGCAAACATGATAATTCAGAGCGCCCAGCAACTCACAGTTCAGCGAAGGAATCATCACACCTGTATGAGTTCCTGGTTGTAGAACAAAGTATTAGCGGTTTTGAGTTATGCCTCTGACACCTTTACTACCAGTCACTGCCTGCAGGCGTTAACATTACCAAGACTCTTGCATACGCACAGAATGTTCGCTCCTAAAGTTTGGCCCCAGCCGAATGCATGAATTGTTTGTGTACCTTCCTTCAATTCAGGTCCTTCCTAAAAATTGCAACTAAATCTCATGACCCAGAGATTCGTCAGGATACCTTCCCCTTCAGAATCTCACCAGTGACTTTCTGGGACTCCTAGACCTAGAACTTCTTTCCCAGTTGTGCTGAGGAAATGGGGCACAGTGTAAGTTCTGGCCCCAAACTGCCATGGCTGGTTTCCCTCAGCTTTGTCGGTATCAGTTTCTCTCCTCACCTTCCCCCTGCTGGGCACTTGCTCAGACAGGATGTAAGTGTCGCCTGCTTTCTGCAAGAACAGCCTTTAAGAGGCCTAGCTGTCCCCCCTTCTCTCCCCCAGATATATAATTCCTATAATTGGCTCATTTGAGAATTAGAATTCCATAGAAAAACCAATTCCTGATAAAAAGCACACTGATTATCATTTGACCTGGGACTGGACACAAGATGTGACAGAAAAGGCAGTAGTTCAGCTGACTCTGTGCCTCTGTGCCTTACTCCAGCCCTCACTATAGGCCTATAGTCCTAGGGACTCTCAAAATAGAAGTCCTGTTGCTTGGTGTCAGGGTAACCTGCTTGCGGTCGGATATGGCATTTGCAAAACCATGGACTTCTTCAACTCAGCAAATCAAACCTACATTTCACTCTATGCTATTGCGACAAATTCTCTAAGCAAAATGAAAAGTCATACATTTACCTGCTACAAGTTATTTAAATTGGCAAAGTTGACTGGAAAAGGCCACTGGAACCATGTCTCTAGGTCTGACACAAGCACATTTCTCTCCCAGCTTCCTCCTGTTTGGTGTGAATGAATGAACTTGGGAAATGCAGGGAGACAGCATATGCACTTTGCGGTTGGAGACCGTTCTCGCCTTAGCTCTGGCTTGCTTTGAAGGCCGACCTTGAGGGCAGTGTTCTTTGCAGTGATGCTTTTTGGGATGCGCCACATCACTTCATTAATGACCTAGAGGGCCAGGTTCCAAAAACTGGAGAACTGCCCCTGGCCACATCCGGTGTACCGATTACCCCAATTTCAGTCTGGAGGGAAATGGGGAAGGGAGAGAGAAAGGGAAGGAGGCCTATGGAACCATTAGAACATTTAGTTCCTGACCTGGCTTTGAATATGATTTTATTCCTTCGTTTGGTTCAACAGGAAATATGTAGCCATAGGAAAAATGGAGACTGCTTTTCTCTTTCATTGTCTGTTGTGATAAATATGCTTGCCAAGGCCACCTTTTCTTTGCAAATGAAAATGTCCCATATGTACATCCTAGTCATATAATCTTTGCATGACCTTACCCTGTCCCCTAGAAAACATTCCCCGGGCACCCTCCCCAGCCACAGCTTCAAGGCCACTCACTGCATACGGCCTGCTAGGGGCATGAAGACAGTTCCGAGTATCACACCGAAGGCTGTGTACTTGAGAACCTTCCTGAGTGCCTGCACCAAAGCATCAGAATGCGAGTCCTCTCATCATTAGTTACCAGGATGATTCAGGGATTTTATTCCCAAGGGTGGCTTGAATCAAAAGTAAAGTATCTCCTAGAAACCCTGTATATACTGTTCCCTTGGTACCCAGGAAGCTCTGAAATAACAAGAGATAACAGACTCATGATGTTTTATAAATACTCACAGGTTTGTCGGGATGGAACACAGAGACCAAGTCTTCCAGTCAGACATGACGAAGTCTGTTTGTCTCACTGGAAATACTCGAAGTGGATGCTTCCAGAACGTGGGAAATCCTGACTGACTGCCCGATACGTGCTTGGTAAGTTTTATTCATTTCCAAGGCTGCTATGATGAAAGCTACAAGGCAGTCGAGGGAAGGGGTTCAGGTCTGGGGCTGTGACGAGGACAGGGCTTTAGGACGGGTATGCTTTGCTTCCATCAGAGAAGCAAATGGGGAAGGATTGAGTGACTCTTACTTGGAAAAGCTGGGATTTTTTGTCAGTGTGCTGTTCTCTTAGGAAACCGTAGCACAGGCCTGATAAGCTCAGGAAACCTCTGAAATCGTATGCAGAATTTGTATGAGCGAAACTTTCCCCGAAACACATGCTTCGTTTATACCGGATTCTCAAAGTAGTTCATGTGCCCCTCCCTTCCCAGGGGTTAAGAAGATTTCTTAGGTTATTCAACAGAGTTGTTGGAATTGTTCAAACTGTGAATGCCAAAACACAAACCAATACCCCCAACTACCAAACATTGAATATATATTAGTTAAACACAATAAATTGTCAAGTACCCGAACAAACGAAGAAGAAACATGACTGAACTCATTTTAGATTTTCTCATAGGAATCTAAATTTGCAAATAAATAGATATTAATATATATACATAAATTGTATCATAAAGAAATCATAATGGGGAGGCAGTATAGTTTAGGCTGAAGACTCTAGAATCATCCCACCCGGTTTCACATCCTGGCACATCTACTTTACTTTGTGAATTTGGAAAAAACTACTGAGTATTTCTGCGTCTCAGTTTCCTCATTAAGAAAATGGGGGAAGTGATAATTATGTACTAAATAAAATAATGTCTAAAGTAGAATGAATGAATCTTGGCATATTAAAAGTATTTAAATAATCACTGGTTATTATCACTAAGTTTGAGAGTCGTTAATCAGAATGCTATTTTATTTTTTAAAGGGACTGTAAGTTTTCTCTTAGGTAGAAAATTACAAGTCAAATATTTGTTATGAGAAATTTATTATTTGTTTTCCCTGGAATTTGTCCTCAGGTCTAGCTATATTCTAAGAACTAACAGACTAAACATTAATATTATCAGTAAGCCTCAAACTAAATTTCCCATGAAGAAAATCAGAGTACATACTGGGTTGAAAACTGTTAAGAAACAGCATTCAATTAGAAGATTTTTGAATCAAAAAAAAAAAAAGCATTTCCATAGGATAAATGATGAATTAATATTTTGCTGTTCAAAAAGAAATTTTTAAAAATCTAGAAATTAGAATGCATTAACCAGGAACTGAATTGCAAATGTGCAATTATGTCAATGATACTAACATAGGAAAAATATTCTGTCATGCAAGAGCTGATAAATACAGCTAGAGTCAGTCCATTGGCTCTTCGCGTCCTTCTAGAGTTACTAACTTTTTCTGCATCACAGTTGGAGTGAGAACCATTATACTTTGAACGGAGGCAGGGAGTTTTGACCCATTCTAGAAATAAATAAGAAAGAATGTCTTCTTGCCTTTAGATGGCACAGAATCCAAAAAAACAAACATTTTACTGCGTAAGATTGTTTATGTGCGACTCCTGAAGATCTCAATGTTTGGTTTTGCTTTAAGCAATTACTGAGAGAAATAAGACCACAGCAAAATAGGGCATGTCTATCCTAAATAAGCCAGGAGTGTTAGAAACGCCCGTACTTAAAAGGTTCCTTACCATGTCCTGATCTGAGCTAGCCTGGACGTCTTAGGGCACCAATGACGACTGCTCCTCTCCCCAGACCTTAAAGATATAATTTTCCCAAAGAACTATCCTTGAACCCTTGCTGTTTCCTATTTCTCTGTCCCTGAATGGTCTCATGGATTCCCACAGCTTCTGCCATCTTCTGTCCATTAATGGCTCCCACGTCAATATTGCTATCTGCGCCTGTGCGGTAGCCATCCAGCACCGCTCAGACTGAATTCAGCCCCTTCCCTCCTGCTCCACTCCTAGCCCGGACTTTCTCTTTCTATGAAAGCATTACCTCACAGTGACTTGTTATAAATACGGTGGGAAATCTGCTGCTTCTTCCCTTCATTATGTCCTCAACTTTATTGGTGCGTGTGTGTGTGTGTGTGTGTGTGTGTGTGTGTATTTAAATTCTGTCAGATCCTTAGGAAAGAGAAAGAGAAGGTAAAATTTAATTAAACTATCAATTCTCAGGTTAACATTATCCTGGTCTCTCAGACTTAAAACTTGAATCTCGGTCGATTGCCAAGCAACACAGGCTCTGCCTTTGGGGTATCTCTCCTTATTACCATCCTCGCTGGTGTCCCTACTGATGGCTCTCTCCCTCCCTTCAGTCTACTCTGCACACACTCCCAAAGGAACTCCCTGAAAGCCCAGCTCCGGTCAAGTCATTCTGCTCTGGTGTTTAATGGGTCCACATTCACTACTGATCTAGTTATTAAAATCTCCCTCACACGGGAAGCTCTACACAATGTGGCACCCCACCCCCATCCAGTTTGTTTCTCACTCATCTCTTTCAGATGTACTTGCTCTTAACAGAAAGGATGCTCACAGTCCCCCAAACATGCTCTGAGCTGCTCTGTCTCAACATTTGCTCCACTGTCCCTTGCTAAAATGCCTTCCTTGAATCCATCTTTCACTTTTTGAGGTTCTTTCTATTTTCCATGACCATCTCAGTTCATTCCAAAGGCTGCCTACTTCCTATAGGATACAGAACAAACGCCTCAAAATGGATGAGGCCCTCGATTATCTAGCCCAGACGTGCATTTACTTATAGGCAGTACTATCCTTAGAGCCAAACAAAAGGGAGCCTGCCTTGGCCACATTCTTTAGGGCAATTCTGGGCCTCTTTCTACTGTACCACACTCCATGGGACAAGGCCAAAGAGATGTGCCCCCCACCCCCTGGCTCATCCTATCCTTCCCTTCTAGGCCATCTTCCAGGTACCAAGACCCTAAAATCCCATGCCCAGATGGCTCTCAGAGTCTACAAGAGTCTCTTTCCCAGATCGCCCTTAGAAGGGTAAGCCACAATGCTGATGACGTTCCCGTACTTAGGGCCTAAGAGAAGCCAAGGGATGGCTCTTTGCAGGGGTGTGAACAGATGCAAACGTGGGCTGGCACGTTCACATGCGTGCAGCCACAAGTGTGGGCTAGAGGCAGGTTCTCACACCACCTCATTCCATGGAACTCCAAGGATTCTGCCTCCCAGGTTACTGTAAAGGTATATTTGTTGACGAGGAGAGCTAGAATACATCTTATTAATCTGTTATCTTTACTTTTAACGTTTACTTATTAAGGCACAGATATGTAGGCCCCCATTTGTTATTCTTGCCCTGGGCCCTGCCAGTGTCAAAGGCAGGCTTGCTTCTAGGGAGCCTGTGTTTTAACCACACCAAATACGTGCAGCTCTTTAAAGCCTTGTCTTTCTCAAACATCAGTTCTGTTGCACAGGCTGTTCTGTCATCTGAATGCCTGAGAGTCCCCTGGTGCTTTTGGAACACGCTTTAAGAGGCTGAAAGGTAAAAATTTGATCCCAGGGTCCTGGGATCGAGCCCCACATTGGGCTCCCTGCTCAGCAAGGAGCCTGCTTCTCCCTCTGCCTCTACCGCTCCCCCTGCTTGTGCTCTCTTGCTCTTTCTGTCAAGTAAATAAATAAAATCTTACAAAAAAAAAAGGTAAAAATTGCCACTTTTGTCACTATTTTTAATACCACTCAGGAAGGACGAGCCAATACAAGGTGAAAAGAGTAAGGAATGAGAGATCCTATACAGAAGTGAGGGAGGAAGTTCAAAATCTTTTTCATGTTCTATGAATCTGTATTTGAAAAACCCAAAAGAATCGACTAAGAACTATTTTTAAATCATAGGAAACTATAGTAAAGAAGATAGTTATAAAATTAATTTATAAAAATCAATAGCTTTTCTATATATAAACAGTCCTTAATTAAACCACAAAATGAAAAAACTTCCTTTACAATCGTTACAAAAAGATACAACATTTGTAAATAGACTTCAAAGAAACATATAGGATGTTTATCTGTAAAGTTTAAAGAGAACTTTAAAACTATTTAGGAAAGTCATTGATAAATGGCATACATACCTTATAGAAGTTTGATTGTAAAGCTGTCAATTCTCACCAAATTAACAAACCAATTCAATGCAATAGCATTCTAAATGAAAACAGGATTATTTTTATTTTTTTGGAACTTGATAAAATAATGCCAAAGTTCATCTGGAAAATATACATGTGAGAAGAGCCAGAAATTTTGTTACCAGATATCAAAATCAGTTCTATAGTACTGTATTTAAATGTTTGGTCCTTGTTCTAGAAGAGACTACAAAGAAAATGAATCAGAAATTGACCCAAGGACTTATGAATGTTTTACTATATGATAAGGCTGGAGTTTCAAATCAACAAAATCAGCTGGAAAATTGTTTCACCAACAAATGGCATTAGAACACCTGGCTAGCTATTTGGATAAATAAATAAGTGAAAAGAGTTGATTACCTCATTCTTTATGTCAAAATTAAACTCCAGATAGAGCAAAGATTGTAATGAAAAATTAAATCCGGTAAATCCAGGAATAGAGCAAGAGATAATTTTAAAAATAATTTTCAATTGGGGCGCCTGGGTGGCACAGCGGTTAAGCGTCTGCCTTCGGCTCAGGGCGTGATCCCGGCGTTATGGGATCGAGCCCCACATCAGGCTCCTCCACTATGAGCCTGCTTCTTCCTCTCCCACTCCCCCTGCTTGTGTTCCCTCTCTCGCTGGCTGTCTCTATCTCTGTCGAATAAAAAAATTAAAAAATCTTTAAAAGAAAATAATAATTTTTAATTAAGGAAAGCTTATCTAACTGTGTCACAAAGATCAGAATTCAAAAAGAAGATTGATAAAGTTGATGCAAACCCTTTAAAATTTACTGTGTAGCACAAAGGAAAAAAATACCACACCAATGTTGAGTGACAAACTAAGAAATAATTTGCAACACATGTGTCAAACAAATGGCTGATTTCCTGAATAAACAAAGAGGCCCCGAAAATAAAAAGCTAAGAAAATGCTAATAGGAAAATTAGCAAGAGGGCCAAACTGACCTGAAAAAGAAATACACATGCAGATAATTATTTGAAAAAAAAGCTAATAACCCCTACTCATCATTTTTAAAAAGACAACATGCGTTGCCCAATATTCACCATCATGGTCGCAAAGGCTTAACATTTGGTAAGGTTTCGGGTTTGTGGGAAAACCAGCATTCTCGTACAGTATTGCTGGGCGTGTAACCGGGTGCAACTTACTTGGAGGTCAATTGGTCAGTCTCCATCAAAAGAGAAAATGAATGGGCTCCGACTTCTCTGAGTCTGTTTCGGCAGAATAAAGCCCCGTGGCTCATGACAGTCTTGAACCGTTGGGATCGTGAAGCCAAATTTCCGTCATCTGGCACTGGAACAAAGAGGTAAGAAGCTTTTATTTTTAGTCTAATCATTTTGAAGCCATATTTCTTCTTTTCCCAACAAGAGAGAGAACAACATGGCAAGAGGCAATCGGACCACAGTGACAGAATTTGTCCTTATGGGATTCACAGACCGTCCGGAGCTCCAGCTTCCCCTCTTTGTGGTGTTCCTGGTAATTTATCTCGTCACCTTGGTAGGAAACCTTGGCATGATTCTGCTCATCAAGGTGGATTTGAAGCTCCACACCCCCATGTATTATTTCCTCGGCCACCTGGCATTCATCGATGTCTGTTACTCATCTTCCATTGGGCCCAAGATGCTGCAAAATTTATTGGTGAAGAAAAAAACCATCTCCTTTTCAGGCTGCTTTGCCCAGCTGTACTTCTCCAGTGCTTTCGCCACCACCGAATGCTTCCTCTTGGCCACGATGGCCTATGACCGCTACATGGCTATCTGCAACCCCCTGATCTACACAGCCATTATGACCCAGCAGGTCTGCAAGGAGTTGGTGATAGGGGTCTACACCTACAGCTTCCTCAACTCTGTAATACAAACAGTTCTGACCTTCCAGTTGTCCTTCTGTGACTCCAACATTATCCACCACTTCTACTGTGCTGACCCCCCTCTCCTGGCCCTCTCCTGCTCTGACACCCACAACAAAGAGAAGCAGCTCTTGGTCTTCTCGGCGGTGAATCTCACTGGATCCCTCCTGACCGTCCTTATCTCCTACGTTTGCATCCTCTTTTCCGTTATGAAAATCCAATCTTCCGAAGGCAAGTGCAAGGCGTTTTCCACCTGTGCCTCCCACCTCACTGTGGTCATCGTCTTCTATGGGACGTTGTTTTTCATGTACCTGCAGCAACCCAAAGCAGGGGATTCGTGGAAGTACAACAAAGTGGTCTCTGTGTTTTATAGTCTTGTAATTCCCCTGCTCAACCCTCTGATCTACACCCTGAGGAACACGGAAGTAAAGGACACCCTGAGGAAGATGCTAGAGGGCAACGAGCCATAGTGAATGAGTGGTCAGAATGTAGCTTTGGGGAAGTAGGCTATGCTGACACGGGGTAACCAACATGGTTGAAATTTTGCAGGCCCGTTGCCATGCAGCCAAGCCAGTTTGGATTTTTTTAGAGACCAAAAGTACCGGGCCGCTTGCTTGACGTGGTGATATTGAATCCAACCAATTATCGTGGACTAATCAGAATTGATTTACAAGCTACACAGTTAACAGCCACATCCCTCCTATGTCGACAAGGAAGTGGCTTACTACCAATTAGGTAATAATATGAGTTCTAAATCTGGAAAGATCCTCAAAAAGCAACATTCTGGGTGAAACTATAAATTATTGAACCTGAGTATGAAGCCCACACACGACTATCTGTGCTATTAGAAACATTTTCTAGCTTAAAACGGCCTATATTGTAGCAAATCACTTGTTAGTCTTGAAACATACTTCTTCATAACATATTACAATAGATGGTAAGTTTCAAGACCAGATTGTGAAAAGCTTATTTAATCTAAATGTAGTTGAAATACTGTGTGTTTAAAATGAACAATAGAAGTAATAGTATTGTAGCAAGAATAAGGGGAGGAAAGAACAGAAAAACTATGAATCAGTGAAATGTGGGGGGATTTTGTTTGTTTAATTAGAAGTGATAAGGTTTAGGCTACTTTCAGAGATGCTGAAAGTGTTTATTTATTCAACAGCCAGGGCTTAATTTCTCTGGGCTCTGGAAAGCACAGCTGCAGTGCAGTATGGTGGGGATGGCGGAGGGAGGGACCCTACCTGATCTCAAGAAAGGGAAAGAGGGGGTCGCCTGGGTGGCACAGCGGTGAAGCGTCTGCCTTTGGCTCAGGGCGTGATCCGGGCGTGATCCCAGCGTTATAGGATCGAGCCCCACATCAGTCTCCTCTGATGTGAGACTGCTTCTTCCTCTCCCACTCCCCCTGCTTGTGTTCCCTCTCTCTCTGGCTGTCTATCTCATAAATAAATTTAAAAATCTTAAAAAAAAAAAAAAAGAAAGAAAGAAAGAAAGGGAAAGAGGGAGAGTCTCCTAAGAGAACCAGGGCAAAGTATGCATGTTTCTGAGAAATGAAATTATTGTCTGAAATAATCTGAATGATCTAGAGAAATACTTTTCCATGTTCTTTATTTCTATTTTCATAGATCTGACTGTCCCACTTTCTTAGAGATCTATGAAAATCTATAAGTTCTTGCTGCTGTGGAGGATAGGAGCAAGAAAAATCTCTTTTAATTTTTTTTCTTTTATTTAGGCAAGAATATGAGCATTCTAGGTCCTTCCAAGTGTCAGTTTTAATACTTCATCCAAAATAATTCTGAAGATGCACAAAGCTGCCATAAGCCATTAGATTTTCTAAGTTGTTTTCAAATGTGATTATTGTTTTGAATTTTTTACAAAAGATTAACCCTTCGGATAACACGGGGCCATCTTTTATTTTATTGCTGTTCGTATTTTTGTACTTTAGAAGAATAAAAATAGTTAAATGCTTATAATGTCTTTTACTTAGCTCAGAAAGCCTTTCTGGAGACTTAAATCGTAGGCTCTGCTCCAGAATGCTTGGGGATGGGGTGTTGGCCGCGATTAAAAAGAAAGGTATTACCAGGATTAAAGAACAAAGTGAGGAAAGGTGTGGAGCAAGGCCGGGACCTACGAGAGCTTGCAGAGATAACAAACATGAGAGGAGCAAACAAAGCAGGTAGGATGATGCTGAAGGACAATTTGAGACAGATTATGGAAGCAGGAGACTAAGACGATTATCTGTTTACTTTGCACCCCAACACCTACAACAGTTCCTGGCACAGAACAGAAACATCATAATTGTCTTCTGAACCAAACTGAATTCTTCTGTATTTATTCCTGATTCCAATGGATGGGTGGACGTGGTGCCCAGCCATGGCCCTATGGTTGGGAAGTAACAGAGGGGAGGAAGTTCCTGCAATCATGGCAGGAACACCATTTTTCAATATGGCCCCCCAGGGTGGCTAACATCTTTTTTCCATTTTTTAAAGATTTATTTATTTATTTTATATAGAGAGAGGCAGAGCGGGGAGGAGAGAGGGGCAGAGAAGCAGAGGGAGAGAGAGTCCCAAGCGGACTCCGCACTGAGCATGGAGCTCAATGTGGGACTCCGTCTCATGACCCAGAGACCACGACCTGAACCAAAACCAGGAATTGGTGGCCCTACTGACTGCACCACCCAAGTGCCACAAGTGAGGCTAACATCTTTAAGGCAGGAAGACACACGAATGCAACACAAACTGGCCAATGAAGGAGACGCATCTGGGAAGTTGGTCTCTTGGGAAGACAGTAATAGCTAGAGTTGACAACGGACCATGACAAGCAAGGGACCGTTACTATAGGAATAGGTTGCCGTTAGTTGAGATAAAGAAAATGAGCACGTAGCAACACTCAGATAAGAAATTTATGTTTTCAATAAAAAGCCATACCCGTTTCTCTCTCTCTCTCTCTCTCTTTTTTTTTTTTTTGAGAAAGAAAGCACAAGACGGTGGCCGGGGAGGGGGGATTGGGGGGAGGGGCAGAGGCAGAAGGAGAGAGAGAATCCTAAGCAGGCTCCACGCTCAGCTCAGAGCTGATGCAGGGCTCCATCCCATTACCTTGAGATCATGACCTGAGCCGAAATCAAGAGGACACTTAACTAAATGAGCCACCTAGGTGCCCCATGCCATACCCATTTCTTAAATATTTTTGGGACTGGTTCCATGTCTGTTTAGTTTAGAAAGAGAAAAAAATAGTAAGTAGATATCATATGTTTTAATATATATCTCTTGGCAAATGAGTACTTGGTCTAAACTTCATCAGTTCTTTGGTTCTTTTTAGCGAAAACTGAAGACAATATGTCATAATGCTTTCTCTGTAATGGCTTCCCAGGTGTTGAATTTGTGGACTTTGTTCAATGTGCTTCCTTGAATTTCTATAAAACAGAGTAGAAAATTAAGAATATTATATTCATAGATTATAAAGGATTTAAGTCTATGTTTTCATAAATTTCCCAAAGACCTAAAAAACGAAGACTTAGTTATGAGGAAGGGTCTGAATTGGCTGAATGTGAGATAATATTTTCTACTTCCTTTCCCACTGGGGCTCCTTAGTCTTATAACTTTATCTCCCTAATTTGGGCCTTCTGGTAAGACAAGTCTCAGGTGCGGAATCCAATCAATTACTGACATTAAAAAATATAGACAGTATGCTATACATGTGCATAGTATTAAAATGACAATATTTAAGCCATATGAGAAACCGACACGGACATGCACACTTGTTCACTTACAAAGTGAGGCTCTTTCAGTCAGTACTCATATTAATTATACTAATTTTTCAGCCCCAAATAAACAAATATCTTAATATGTAGTGTTACCAAAATAAAAATGTTTTACCTTTATCGGATTTTCAGTCTAACATTTCATTGAAAGTGAACAGAATAAAACTGCTCTCACATATAAAAAAAACGTAAATCCATTTTCCTCACGGTAATCCTAAAAATGGATGTCTTCTGACAACATTCACCACATAGACGGTTTCCATTAACAAATGTAACATGTAATTAAAACATAAACAAAATGTTTAACTATAAAGTAATACTCATTTGCATATAATGGCTGAATTCTTAACTGGCTTACATTTAAACGTCTTATTTCTCCTCATTTGGTGCGCTACTGATTTGTCATGCTTAGAAACAGGCCAAAAGGATTTTTTTTTATATTGACCATGAAAAAGGAAACATGAGAAGGCAAATACCATTCATTTTCTTTTGTCTTATTTGACGTATAGTAAGTATTTCAAAAACTTAAGAATTTTAAAATCTCAAATGTGTGCCCCCAAATAGTCAGCTGTGTCCTGGATGTACAATTCTAGCCTTCTTTGGAGAGTTAAACCAGTGCTCAGGACTGGCTCCTGCCCGCCTACAATTAAGTGGCTCATCCACCAGAGAGACAGGGAGCCACTGATGTCAGAACTTGGGGAGTTTAGGCTCCTGGGAAGGAGACAGATTTAGCCCTACTCTTTCAAGCTCCTCTTTTTTTTTTTTTTCCTGTAAAAATACAAACATTTTAAAAAGAACTAGAACTTCCGTCTCTGGTAAGATCATGCAAATTGCGGCGAAGAGAAGGTAATCTTTATTTTTAAAATCAAACAATTATCTCTTATACCATTGCAACAGCTGACCTGTCCTAACAAACAGTTCCCAGCAGGTTTGATTCTGTGTCCTGAAAGAAAAGGTTTTACTCCAGGAGCTCACTGTCTTTGCTTGGCTGTGGCACCTGGACACCCACCGACCTGCAGCTTCTGCCCCCTCCTTCCGGTCAATTCCGCTTGCTGGTCATGTGGGACATGGCAGGAGAAGGAATAGAACAAGGGGCCGGCCAGGCTTGCACTCTCCAGCCCCGCTCTGGGTCACCTCAGCCCGGCGTGCTGCCCTCCCGTAGGTTTCTCACACGTGGGCAGGAATAGGGAGAGCCCCTCATGTCCTTTATGGGTTTCCCACAGACTTTTATTCCATCTGTGGGGTCTTTCCAATGAAACCCCTTTTTAACTGTCCTTCTCCCTGTCACCTCTTAGTTCATCTGAAAGCTGGTGTCATAAATAGTATCCTTACTTCTCACCTGCCTTCGCAAAACTAGCGAGGAGCTGTCCTTAGAAATCTTTCAGATGCAGAGTTTCAGTTAGTGGTGAAAGTAATAGAGTAATGGTCAAATTACTAACGTAGTCATGTAAAATTAGTGGTAAAATTAATGTAGTTATAATGTAGCAACTTGAAAAGAAACTCTAATTAATGCTATTTATGTTGAGGGGAGTAATTTTTATTTAAAAAAATGTTAAAATATCTTCCACGAACATTGGACTATCTTTCCTTTTTATATTTACCACGAATCACAGAGAGTTCCTAAAGTGTTCATAGGCACAAAATAACACTATGGGCTTTAAGAATACAGTTCTCTGTTCTGCTTTAACTGATTAGCTGTTGAAACACTGTCTGCTAAGCTTTGCCATCCTGGCCCAGTCATGTTCCCAGGACATCAAATTGTTAAATTTATCAGAAAGAGGCTCTGCCTGTGTGGTCACTTCACCAAACCCATAACGCGCTTCTGATCACACCTGTAAGTTCACATTTGGGAATATGTGACACACGCCTGCATGGCAAACAAGCAAAATAAATCATGCTGAGTCCTTTTTTTATTAAAAAAAAATGTGGTCTTGGGGTACCTGGGTGGCTCAGTGGGTTAATCGCCTGCCTTGCTTCTCCTTCTCCCTCTGCCCCCGCTTGCGTGCTCTCTCTCTCACTCAAATAAATACATAAATAAATAAATAAATAAAATCTTTAAAAAAGATTGTCTCAAACAGCAGAGCTTCAGTGAGGCCTGTAGCATTGCTGGTGGGGTAGAAAGGAGGAGAATGGCGATGGAATACCAGGTCCTCACTTGAGCCCCAGGTCTGCTCTGAACCGTAGTATCGATCAAGGGGGTTGGACCATCCCAGTCTTAGCTTCCGTCTAGAAAATGGGGAAAATCATCTCTGACAGGGTTACTCTGGGATCAAATTGTAGAGGGTATGCCAAGGTCGATTTTAAACATTTAAAAGTATAAATAGCTTTTATCTGTAATAACCAGACTCCCACTTCTGACTTGTGTTCAACTTTAAGAAATGTTGACTTGAAGCAAGTATTTGGAAAATTCTTACCTGACAAAATGTCTCTACAAAGTATGGAAGTTTGCAATGTCTCCAGTAATGGATTTTTTTTTCTTTCATCTACTTGATTGGAAAACTTAGTACAGCCCATTTCCAATTTCCAGGGGCCTCAGTCCTAATGTCTGTTCTAAAGTCAGTGACTTGGAACGTGGACACCCTGTCCATGGACACACAGTTGCATGTGGGAACAGACCATGAAAGTCTTCTTAATTCATAATGAATCTCCACTGACATTTCCTTGATCCCGAACCCCTCCAGCTCACATGTTCCCATAGAACAGAGATCTGACGTTCCAAATTGGGCCACTGGGAACTCCTCTTTGACTTGTGATGGCCTCCTTTGTGGAAGGCAGCATTCTCAGGCCCACGACTGTGACTGCCCTGAGCTGCTCTGGCTACACGCCAGCCTCTGGAAGAGCAGCTAGAGGTGAGCTGTGGGTTGGAGGCCAGGCTGTGTGGTTGGGCAGTGGTGGGGCTCTCACTCACTTGCTCCTTGCTCCTTGCCCTTGGCTGCTGCTTGGACTAGCAGCAGGCCTGGAAGAAGTTTCAAGGAAACAGCCCCAGAGGTCGCATCCTGCAGAAGCCTCTTCCCCTACCATTTTCCCTCCAGGGCTCTCTACCTTCCACGCAGGCTGCCGGGATGCGGATTCCACCTGTTCTCTCACACCAGGTGGAGGGTGATCAGGGCCCTGAGACAGTGAGGCTCTAAGGCTGCCCAGGAGGGAGGTCTAGGGGGCAGCTGATACGCCATCTCTGACTCAGGCGGCGCTTGCTGTCGCTCTACTTCTCTGAGGAAGAGAGCAAAATCTTTCAAGCGCTGATGAACCGTCTGGGAAATTGCCATATTGCCTATGAAATACAGTAGGTGCTCAATAAAAGCTAAATTTTGGTTCAATCTACTCTCTTTCCCTCCCCCTCCTCCTCTCCTTCTCACTCTCTCCCACATGCACACACAGCACCACCACCACCATCACCGTCATCACGGGGATGCTCCGTGGGGACCACAAGCTCAAAATCTTAATGATCAAATAATCATCATCTTCTACACCACGACCAGCTTCTGCTTTTCACAGTTGTGTGCATGGAACTTTCGCCCAGTTACCTGGCTCAAAACAATTTCTGTTACTCTTGACCTCTCCTTATTACCTTCACATTTCAAAGAGGAGACAAGTTTTATCCCATATTTCTTTATGCATTAATGCAAGACTTCTTGCATTAACTCCCTTCCTTTCATTCCTATTACTACCCTTAATATTACTTCCTACCTGGACCTCTCTGTGTTTTTACTTCTAATCGCCCCACCTCAAAGATCCTCAGTAGATTACTTATGTGTGAGTTTAGTGAGTGATAATATCAGCATTTCAGATCAGTGGGGAAATGATGGATTTATCAACCAATTAGAGCAAACTTAGCCATACACATACTTTTTTTTGCCTTATATCTTATATCAACATAAATTCAATATCAATTTGATTTTAATATAATAAATGGAAGTTTGAAAATACTGGAATAAAATATAGATGAATATTTGCTAGTGCGGAAATAGGAAAAGCCTTTCTAAGAAAAGAACTAAGTTCAGAAATTGTAAATAAAGGTGTGACAGTTTCTATTACACTAATCAGAAAACACAAACATCAAGTGGGAAAATATTCATAATGTGTATATGATAGAATTAATACAGACAAATAAGGTAAATCAATAAAGAATAGTTATAGGATATGAGGGAACAACTCAAGAAATAGAAATAGCCTAAAATCTGCAAAAGATGTTCAATTTCATTAGTATTCAAGGAAATACAAATTAATACAAAGAGATCATCTGTCACCCAGCAGGTTGGCAACGATATTAAAGAATATCAATAAGCAGGTGATAGGTAGGAAGAGAGCCATGTTTATAGGCTACTTTGGGGAGTGAAATTGGTATAAAATTTCCAGAGGGCAATTTGACAATATTCACCAAAAGTCTTAAATACCTTTTTGATCCAGCAACTTCCTATATGAAACTTTATTTGATGAAAACACTCCAAGAAATGTACAAAATCTGTGCATTTTATAATTTACTATAATAATGTTTATAAGAGTAAAACATTAGTAGCAATATAAAGATAAATCAATGAAAGATTGACTAAAGCAATAGTGATACAATATATATAATAATGCATCCATTAAAGTAATGTGGATATAGTTTATTTTCATGAAAATGCTCATGGTATATGTATAAAGGATTTTAAATTATGCATATGACGTCATTTCATTTTTAAAAGTTATGGGAAGTATATAGAGATTTACAAACTGCTAGTAGTGGTTGGTATTGGTTATTTCTAGGTATTAGAATCCCAAGTGTTTTCTACTGATTATTTAGAAATAAACAGGGCGCGTGAGTGGCTCAGTCGGCTAAGTGTCTGCCTTTGCCTCGGGTCATGATCCTGAGATCAAGACCCGCATTGGGCTCCTGGCTCAGCAGGGAGTCTCCTTCTCCCTCCTTCTCCTCCCCCTGCTCATGCTCTTTTTCACTCTCTCTCAAGTTTTTAAAAAATCTTAAAAAAAAATAAAAAAATAAGAATTCAGGATAGAGTCTTAAACACTTAGCCAAGCTTCTATCCTACATTTTGAATTCCAGTTACCTTCCTAGAGCCCAGTGTCAAGCCCAGAGGCAGGGAGCCAAGTTAAGGGCTGCGACCACAGTCTAGATGTACAGTGAGTAAGGATAGCAGGAAGAGGGGGAAATGAGACAAGGAGGAGTAAAAGATGATACTGGGGTTTCAGATCTGACAGGGAGGCCCTTAGCCCAAAGGGGACATGGTTTAGCCGGAAGATACTGGGTACTTAGACACGCAGCACAGAACCTTGCACATAGCAATAATTCAATGTTTCTTTAATGATTGAACATGATTCCCTCTGATCCTTATTATAGTTTGATGTATCAGTACTCTATCGGCAATATTTTCTGGAAATTCCAAGAAGAGACCGAGAGAGGCAGTTTGATGAAATAAAGAAAACACTGAAACGGGAATGGAGAGGTGTCTGGCCCCCCAACCAGCTATGAGTCACCTCACCTTTTCTTCCACCTAACGGTCCTCTTGTTCCACACTGGGACTTCAAGGCCAGTTTTTCAGGTCTCCAGAAAAAGAAGGAAGTCCCTTGCTCCTCTTCTCACTTGTCTACTTATCAGGATTCAGCTGATACCTAGGAAATCAGAAATCTCTGCCCTTCTAGTCTGGACTTGCCGCTGACATAGTTTCCTTATTGTGTGTTGGACTTAACTCCGAGGAGTCAACGGAACACCCGGGATCTCAGCCCCAAAGAGGTGGCCCATTCGCAGGGGTCTTGATCCCTGCACTTTCCATGCCTTGGGCTCTCCACGGCCTGGCGGCGCTGAGCACTCTGCACGCAGGGGTGTATTGCCCTGCATCTGCACACTAGCAGACGGGGCTAGAGATGAACTTGGGGAAGCTAAGGGCCACCTCCCAAGCCCGCAGGGTGCAAATGACACGGCTCAGACCCAGACGTGGGGCGAGGATTGGTCACCTGCTGTCACCTCCGGGCTCCAGGTCTGAGGCCCTCCTGAGAGGTTTTACAGCTTCTGTCACTAAATGCTTTCCTTTCCTTTTAAGAAGGAAAAAAAAAGAGATATAGTGACGTGGCAGGCATGTTATTGGAGTGAAAGACGGAGCTGGGTTTGGGCCCCAAGCTGCTTCTGGGGAGCGCAGTGGTGGGCTGTGACCTATTGTTTCGGGCTGTGCCGGTGGGACAGGCCCTCAGGGCTCTCAGGCGGGAGGGAAGGCCCAGCGCTGGGAACACAGGGGAGCCCAGCCAGCCTGGCTGGAGACCGTTCTCAGCAGCTACCCTCGCACAGCACGGTTTTCCATCCGCTCCAGAAGCCTAGCTTACTTTTCCCCAGACTGTTCTCAGGGACAAAAATATAATAAGTGAATAAAATACATCTGTAGGCTTTTTGAAGGCTTTACATATTCTCTTCCAAAGAACACTCACTTCAGGCTCTTTACGGCAAGAGATGGGTCTCCTCCGTGGGCCATTCTGGTGAATCTTTGGCCTCAGAGTAGATGCCTGAGCCCCATTTTTCCTTATACTTCCATATTCTCTATATTCTTAAGCTACAGGATCCAATTACTGGCATGATTCAAAAAGCATTAGAGTGGACCCAATTTTTTTGACAATTTAAATCCCATTTAAACTTCTCGGTTTTGTAGTGAAAACCAAATTTTGAGATGTGATATCTGAGCACCCAATAATTGCTAAAATTCTGTAATAAGAATAAAAGAAAAGAAAGGAACAACCTCTGAAACCTTACAAATCTTTGCTTAGTAAAGCAGCAACAAATCATTCATAAGCCCCTGCAAAAAAAATAATCACTAAAAAGAAACATTTTAATTAAGAGCCTTTAAAGCGTTTTTAAAAAATAGTTACCATACCTTAAAAGCTTTGCAGAATTCAAGCATAGTATAATAAAAATAAAAATATTTTAAAATATTGATTTAAAATTCAAGTTGAACTGAACTGTCAGATATATTCCCCATGCCTTCTGATGCATTCAAGTCTAGCTCTTTAAACCTCTTTCAGCCCAATATATTGCCTATGAGTTCTAATTTTAAATTAACTTTTCAAGAATCATCTGAGGCATTGCCCCCAGCAGCCACGTACATGCATGTCCTCGCCACCTTGAATGTCTGGTCCCCAGGTTCGTACTGTGGTATAAATGGGGGAAGTCTGTCAAGTCTGACTTTTAAATAACTTGAGAAAATGGGCCCTTGCAACTTTCCCCTGGGACTTAATACTAATCCTGCTATTGAGAAAATTATGAGGATATTATTAGGAAAGCTACAGCACTTGTACCCTCTGGAAAAATAGGAGCATTGTGGTCGCCATGCAGCCCTGTCTTTATCGCCTTTGCACACTTGACATCAAATCGCATGTTATTTCTGCGTTGGGTAAATGGTTTTCTTTGTGTGCCTTTCTTCGTTATAAAAGTAGCAACAGCCGAAACCAGCCCAGTAGAGATAATGCAAAAATGAAAAATTAGGCCAGGCCAAAAGAAAACTGCCCCCTCTCTCCTGCACCAGCTTCCTCCGCTGCACCCATGGCCTAGGATGAGAGTGGCCATTGACATGTCTGTTGCCCCCACTGGATGGTAAGCTCCTCGAGGACGGGAACTGCGCCATAACCTCATCTGAATGCTCGGCTTCTCTCATTGGTGCTCCCTTCATCCTCCATTCGTAGAGGATGGTCCTGTCCTTAACGAATAGTACATGCAATTCTTCAGTCTTCAGAACAACGTGCTCTTCAAAAGGAGAATGTGTCAGCAAAGCAAGCAAGGGACTTGTCAGAACAACCAAGGGCAGTACCATCTAAAAACCATCCACCGGAGAGGCGCCCTGCAGATCCAACCCAAACATCCGGTCCTCCTGATTTGGAGAATGGATGCATCACAACACCAAAACCTCCTGCCACTTGATGCTACGTCAGAGCAGAAATGCCCTACTCTGATTCCAGGCTTAGGGGAGGCGAAGGTTTCCAGGCCACTGGAACTTAGATTTCTTTTTTTTTTTTAATTAAAGATTTTATTTATTTATTTGACAAAGAGAGACAGCCAGCGAGAGAGGGAACACAAGCAGGGGGAGTGGGAGAGGAAGAAGCAGGCTCCCAGCGGAGGAGCCTGATGTGGGGCTCGATCCCATACCGCCAGGATCACGCCCTGAGCCAAAGGCAGACGCTTAACGACTGAGCCACCCAGGCGCCCCTGGAACTTAGATTTCTAATTTTTCTTATTGTAATTGAGTAAGGTGGCATTTGACCATATCCATAAGTCTTTTGTGAGCTTTGTTAGGTTGACTCGGGATCCCCGAATCAGATCAAAACTGGGACAGAGAGAAAGCTTCTGTGCAGGGGTGGTGGTGAATTTGCAAGCTGGCCTTCTGGATAACACACCTACCTTCGAAAGCTCTCTCTCTTGCATGTCCTCAGCCCCATGCTTGGTGCCGAGTGGATAGGCTGAATTGGACATGATCCCAGACTGCGAGAGTCTCTTGAATGAAACATGGAAGAAATATGTCCTGTGTGCTATGGTAAAAGATTGTATGGGCACAGTGGGAGCCAACGAGGGGAACCATCTGTTGTAGCTGGGTGTAGGAAAGGAGCCGTCTGCGTTCTGGGAGAAAGCTGTGTTTCCCATACACACCCTCCAGGATGAGGACAGCCTTCATTAGGAGACAATGGGGAGGAGGCACTAAAGAAAACATAGGGAAAATACCAGGGAAACTTGAGGTTGACTGGTTTTATTGATTAATGTTTTTACAAGGGTGACTGAATGTAAATGCTTAAGTAACCTCAGAAAGCATTTAGAGGGGGCGCCTGGGTGGCTCAGCCGTTAAGCGTCTGCCTTTGGCTCAGGTCATGATCCTGGAGTCCTGGGATCGAGCCCCGCATTGGGCTCTCTGCTTGGCGGGAAGCCTGCTTCTCCCTCTCACACTCCCCTTGCTTGTGTTCCCTCTCTCGCTGTCTCTCTGTCAAATAAATAAATACAATTTAAAAAAAAAAGAATTTAGAGGGTTATGTATAGTAAATACATTTTTGGAGTCTTTAAATGCCTTTATATTTCAAAGAGTCTCCTTTATTAAGTGAATGAGGAACCCCCAAAAATAAGAATGTAGAATTCTTTCCCCTAATGCAGAAAAAGACCACAATACCCAGTCAGGCCTAGGGCCGGGAGTCCGCAGGCCCCTAGCCAGAATAAGGGACTGGGTTACACAGTGGTTAAAGGCTCCAGAGTCAGGTGGCCTGAGTTTGAATCTTGGGGCCACCACTCACATAATCTCTCTGTTTCAACTTCATAAAATGGGGCCAACAACAGTACCAGCAGCGTAGGTGTCCTGGGGGATTCAGTGAGAGAACACGTGTAAAGCACTTAGAACAGAGCCTGGCACGTGGTAAGCACTCAGTCAGTGCCCACTCGACACGGAAGGGGGGCCGCTGGCCTCTGCAATCTTGCAGTTACAGTACACAAGATCAGCAATTTAACACACACGCTTCTTGCCATATCACCCCCTGGGGCTCTTTACGGTCAGAAAATGAAATGAAGAAGGGGAAAATGTCATGAAAAGAAAGGAGTAGCGTACAAGTGAAAAGAAAAGAAAAAGAATGAAACAAAGAAAAAGGAAATCGAACAGACCATGGGAAACATCAAGACAGAGAGGAAAGGTGCAAATGAGCCCAAACTTATTCTGAGAGGGGCTACAAGTGACAGGGAAGGAGCTGCATGGGAAACGCCTGCGTCTTCACCGCACCTGCGCGCCTCTCTTACTCCACGTTCCTCTCCTGCCTGTACTTCTCGAAGTCCTACTTCATATTGGAACAGTTACCCGTGCTCATGAGAAAATACTGGAAAATATCAGCAAGCATTTTACACGAAATAAATGACCTATAATCTCATCAGCCTAGACGTATCCACTGTAAATAATACCAGCTAATTCCTTCCATTTTTTTCCTGAAGTGTGTAAATAACAGAAAATTAAACTGATGTCTCTCGTGCAGCACTAGATACAAGGAGCTGAAGGGATTCTCCGCATTAGCAGGGAAATGTTTGGAATGTGACGGAGAGGAAGCGGGAGGAAGCGGCTCTCCCCAACAGGATGATTGATTGGGGAAGGCCTCTCTGAAGACGGGGCATTTGAAGGGAACGTTGAAGGAAGTGTCACGGGAGTAGCTGAGGAAAGAGTGCTCCAAGCAGCCGGGGAACAGAATGTGCGCAGGCCCAGAGGCAGAGTGTGCTGGCATGCTAGAGGGGCAGCAAGATGTGTAGATGGGGTTAAGTGGGGTTAGCAAGAAAGAGGGGGACAGGAAATGAGATCGAGACCCCGCAGGAGGTCAGGGCATGGAGGGCCTTACAGGCTTGGGAATGATTCTCAGGGAGCCGGGAAACCACTGGAAAGTCCTGAGCAAAGGGGTGTCCAGTGTGTGAGCACGTGGGTGCCACTGACATGACTCAGCTACTCGGTACACACTCATCCCACCTCCTTTCACCACTGACTCACTTAGTTTTCCACCTGCTTCACATACCTGTCCCCTACTTCATGATTTCTACTCTTTCACCTTCTTTGGATTAATAACTTCTCCATCTCCGTAATGACCGGTAGCCGCGAAGCCCCACGACTCCTTCTCTATCTCACTGGTTTAACTTCAGTTCCCAGTGCTGTCTGGCTCAGGTCATCTGGGTGAGCTCGTTTCATCAGGACAGGTTACAAGCCAGCCTGTGGAAGGGATGAGCTTGGTTCAAGGGTCCACCAAATGCAACCCCTTGTTCCAGGAAAAGAGGTGAAGGAAGATTCGCGAAGGGTGGTGTGGTCATCCTCAAGTAGCCCAGATCCTCCCCAAGCTTGCTCTGGCCACTTGATCTTGCTGCAGCCACTGTCACTGGCCGCGAGTGAGTCCTCGGCTGCCCTCCCTGCCCTTTAGTTAGGAGCCTCAGATGCAGAGTCTGACGGCCCTGGGATGCACGCCTGCGCTCCAGGTGCGCGGGAGGTTACAGAAACACCTGGCATTTGCCACCTCGGTCGTGGAAGGTATATTCTTCCTCCCACTGCAATGCAAAAGACTAGGGTTTCCAAAGCACTGGGAGGGGATTTAGATGCTGAAAGGCCTGAAGAGAATGACCAGTGCAATATGAAGAAAATAAAATAGAATCTAAAATAAATAAAATAGAAAAATAGAATCCCAATATGGAGAATAGAGAAAAAGCAATATTTAAATAAAATATTTTTTATTTAAAAATTTTTTATTTAAATAATTCTACCATAAACATAAATGTCAAACAAGTTGTATCTCAAAGTTACATTCTAGTCCTGCCCCTTCTACTGGGAAGAAGTCAAGGTTGAATCACGGAGACAGGTAAGGAAATAAGGGCTCCCTCAGATCACAGCTGTACTCAGAAAATCTGTATAATTATTAAAGCTATTATTATTAAAACTATTATTATAAAACCTAGAAAATAAAAAATTAACTGCACATTCAAACTCAAAACATTAAAAAGGGAATAAAATATATAAATACAAAAAGTAAGGAGTTATGATCAAAGAAGACAACAACTACAGTATTGTATCATAAAGGTNAAAGGTTTTTTTTTTTTTTTTTTTTTTTTTTTTTTTTGAGAGGGGAGAGAGGGAGAGAGCAAGGAGGGACAGAGGCAGAGGGAGAGGAAGAGAAAAAAACTTAGGCAGGCTCCACGCCCAGCAGGGAGCCTGACATGGGGCTCGATCTCGCAGTCCCGAGATCATGACCTGAACTGAAATCAAGAGTCAGACACTTCATCGACTGAGACACCCAGGCGCCCCTATTTTCTCTTCTTTATGATTTTCTTAACATTTTCTTTTCTCTGGACTACTTTATTGTAAGAATATTCTGTATGATACATATAACATACAAAACATATTTATTGACCATGCTATCAGTAAGGCTTCTGGGTAATAGTAAGCTATCAGTTGTTCAGTTCTGGGGGAGTCTAAAGTGACATGGGGATTTTCAACTGTGCGAGGGGTTGATAGTCCTAACCCTCATGTTGTTCAACGGTCAACTATGGTTTGAAAACAGGAAAATAATACCCCAAAATGTTTAAAGTTGTTTCTTTTATTTTATTTAAAAATTCAGTGAATAGGAGTGTCTCTGGAAAAATCTAATCAAAGAAAGATTTAAAAAAGAAAGACAATATTGCATCTAAGAGACTGTTCAATAGGTATTGAGAGTCTAACAAGAATATGAGAACACAGAACTTAACACCTGACTTGTACATAATCATATCCCACTATTAAAAATAGCAGAAGTGTGGGAGGTGTGGAAGTTTTATTTACCTAGTTTCCAAATTCATTCTTTGAAGCTAGCATAACCTTGATGATTTTACCAGGCACACACAAAAAATGAAACTTTTATGTTAATCTGTGATGAATATAGAGCCAAAGTTCTAAGTCCAATACACGACATTTGAATTCAACAATGTGTTAAACAATCAACACCATGATCAGGTAAGGTTTAATTTCAGGAGGACAAATGTGAATAAAAACTACGTTAATATAATTAACTATGCTAAGGGAGAGAAAACAATAGCAACATGTTAATTATCATTGAAACACTAAAAGTGTTCCCAAAAACATAAGAAACAAAACAATTCAGGAGAGGTTACCTATTGCCTCAGATGAGAAAAAAAGTACTAATACATTTTTTTGGCTATAGTTTATGAATCATAAAAAAGTAACATAGGGTTACTGTTTTAAAATATTGAACTTAAGTAAATAATGTAGCCTCCCACAATCTCATTTCTTAGACACTGACTACTACTAAAACTTCATGTGTTTTCCTCCAGGGCTTTTTTCTTCTTCAATTTCTTTTACTTATATTAATAAATACATTGTCGTAAAAACTAAAATATTCTAACAATACATTGAGACTAAAACTAGAAGTCCTTAGGGTGCCTGGGTGGCACGGTTGGTTGAGCATCTGACTCCTGATTTTGGCTCAGGTCATGATATCAGGGTCCTGGGATCGAGCCCCACATCGGGCTCTGTGCTGAGCATTGAGCCTGCTTGGAATTCTCGCTCTTGGCCCCTCCCCCCACTCTCTAAATAAATAAATAAATAAATAAATAAATAAGTATATTTAAAAAATAAGTCCTTCTTACTCTCTCCTACCATTACTTGCAAGAGTTACTCAACAAGAGTTACAATTTGATGCGCATACTTCCAAGTCTTCCGCATGAAGTATATATACATGTAGCTGAAATGCAAATATAATCCTTACTAAGCATATGGGATCTAATGTAAATTATAAATATGTATGTTTACCCAGCCAGCTAGATCTCTGCAGGTCTCCCAGCAGTGGAGGGTTTTCCCCTCAAAGATTTACTGCAGGGAACACAAGAGAACACATATAGATAGATCAGAGAAAAAGCAAATAAAGGACTATTCCAGTCTCTTCTTGTCTCACCAGATAAGTCATCCTCCTCTCATATCTCCACTTGTCATTAAGCAATGGAGGGAAATATGGAGCCAATTTTTCCATACTTAAAGGATGAATATTCCTGTTCCCTGGGCTAGGGCAGGAAAGTGGGGAGAAGGACTGAATAATGCCAAACACATAGGGCATAGGACATAATATGGGAGTACCACAATTTATTTAATCATTTCCTATTGATGGAAACTGTTCCTTACTACAAATATTGCTGCAGTAAACAGTTGGATAGCAAATGTTTCCAGAATAACAGTCCTAAAAGCAGAATTGCAGAGTAACTGAGCAAACCCACCTTTATTTGTACATATTGTTTCATATTTTAATTCAAAAAGCAAAACATATATATGGTTTTAAAAGTTCCAAAAGTACAGGAGAACTGAAAATTAAAAAGCAGCAATCTCCCTTTAGTACTTCTATTGGCCACCACGAAATTTATATGTATATAGATGTATATATCTACATATACAGACATGACATAAAGAAACACAATACATGCAGGATAAGAAGCTCAACTTTATTTAAGACCGAAACAAGGCCAACAAAATAATAGTGAGATATTAATTCTCACCCACTAGGTTGTCTGAGATTTAAAATTTTTAAATTAAGATCCCCAGTGCTGGTGAGGCCATGGAGAAAAAAGGCGTTTTCATTTTCTGGAGAGTAATCTGGCACTATTTATCCAGGTTAAAAAATCTAATTTTCTTGTACCTAAAAATTGCACTTCAAAGAATTTATTCTAAGGGAAGAAGTCGTACGAGTGTGTGAGGGTTGATTTTATGTGCCAGCTTGACGGGGTGACACGCACACCTATGCATATGCGTACCCCGGCATCACTCAGGCACCCAGGCCTCTGCTTTCTGGTTGGATCCAGCCCATTTAAGGCACCAGCAGATTAGAGGTTGGGGGAGAAGGAGGTCAGGATATGTACTCCCAGGCTCTGTTTCTGCCCTGGCACCATGGCTCTGACTAGCTCTCCTTTTAGGAAACCCTCTGGCACAGCTCTCGGCTCCAGCCTTCACGGGTCTCTGGTAGCTCTCAATCCTTTTTGCCATTTACTGCCTAGAGGTGTAATGTTTTTACTAGTTTCAGGGTTTCTCACCATCCTTCGTGGGTCCCCTTAAGCCTGCCTAGGCCTTGGTAAATAGAACCTTCATTAAATTCTCTTCTAAATCCCCATGAATGTGCTTTCTCTTTCTGCAATCCCTTAGAGAGTGGATGAACCCACGGTTACTGAAAATTGACAAGATATAGTCTTGATTTGCAAATTGGCTCCTGTACATGGAGAAAGACCAGAGAAAGAAGCAGACCACTCTACATTGGTAGATGGCGGGTTTCATAAGCATGGGAACTTAGATTCAAGGCTTGTCTTTGGCAGCTGCAAGATGAGTGGATATCTGCACCCACCCACCAAAATCTTAGAGTTTACACAGAGGCCTTAACTGGGTTTAGTTAGATATGCCACCCCAGATGGTCTCAACAACACCTTACTCTTTCAAGTCTGTGTCCTTGAAACTGGCTGTTATTATTGGAACAGTGGGCAGAACGCACATTCTAAGGACAAGAAAGGGGGTGAGGAGCCCCTGAATGCCTGGAATCCAGCTTTTGGGTCAACTGGTGGTCATGTCCTCTCCATGACCTCCTCCAACATATAAGGACTGCAATCTCCTCTGAGTTTGCTTAATGAGAAATTCTTTCTAATCAGAATGATCCTTGCTGGAGGTGACCGATCTCCCCAGTCATATCGTCTTCAAGTGAACTCAGAGGAAGTGAGTCATTGAGCTCAGGCTCTATCTGAATAGCACCCAACTATGGTTCTAATTCTCCCTGATGGGGCTGGCCCTTATAACCCAGATCTCAGCTGGGCTTTTCTTACTCCTTGGGACCGAGAAAAGTCTCCGATGATTTAGCCACCATCAGACTTGTAAGTCTGTAAATATTGAAGAGAAACAGACCAAATTATCATTATTTTCCTGCGAAGTCCAAGATAATCAACTAAAATGAAGACTGTGTAGGCTTCCTGGTTCCATAATAGCCATAAATCCTAGATCATTATCGATTCTTGCCTCTCCCTAACGTACCATGACCTATGAAATACTAATTTTAGCAATTTTAGTGAACATTGCTTGAACCTCTCCACCAGACTCCATTTTTGTTTTGAACTGCCCAAACTATCCAGGTTCTCGCAGCAATCAAGTCCTCTCTACAAGGGCAGTGACCCTGGACGAGGCACAGCAGGCCACTAAAACCATCAGGCTGTTGAGGTCAAAGGCAGCACAAAGGCATCTGAGCTCCAGCCAGGCCAGCAGGGGGCAGCAGACAAATGATCAAGTGAACTGATGTGCAGGAAACATGAGATGTACATATGAATGCGTGTGTATGAATGTGTATGTTTAACTTGAGATCCCAATAGGAACACATATGCTTTTCAAATGCCAAGGACACACTTACATAAATTGATCGCATATGAGACTACAAAGACGATCTCAATAAATTTCAAAAGATAGAAATCGTACAGTTACAGTGTTTCACCAAAATAAATTAAAACTGAAATTGATAATAGAAAATAGAAAAAAAGTTTTCTAAGCCCTTCTGATAAATGACTTGAGTTTTTAAAAATAACTTCCATTTTATGGCATAATTAAAAACGAGTCATTATCCTCAGAAGAAAGCAATGTGTATCACTATTTGTCCAAAGTGGTGACCTGAAGATCATTTTTAGCCTTAACACTATTTTAAAAATGAGAATGATTTATAAAATGAAACATTTTCTCAAAGTGCTAGAAAAATACTACTAATATAATAAAAAAAATAAACTGATACATATAAAGGTATAAATTAGATAAATTACAGAAAATCAGTATACTTGATTTAAAGGGGAAAAAATATCTACTTTTCTGAAATGACCAATAATTGGCACCTCCTGGGCAAGTTTGTTTGAAGAAGTTTAAAAAAAAAAAAAGAGAAGGAGATGTAGGAAAAGAGAGAAGAAAATGCACAGTCTGAATAAGGAAAACTATTTCACCACAGATAAAAAATAATTTGCCAGGTTCAATAAGAGGCTATGTACGTACCATTTTGTAATATATAATTTAAAAAATATAAATGAAGGGGGTTATTGTCCACACCATTCTAGAGCAGTAGTTTCCAATCTTTTTCACATCATAGCATATTTGAAAATGATAATGTTTATGTCATAATGCTGTTAAAAATTTTTTTTATTTGTGCCTGAGGCGCCTGGGTGTCTCAGTCATTAAGTGTCTGCCTTCGGCTCAGGGCGTGATCCCGGCGTTCTGGGATCAAGCTCCACATCAGGCTCCTCCGCTGGGAGCCAGCTTCTTCCTCTCCCACTCCCCTGCTGTGTTCCCTCTCTCGCTGGCTGTCTCTCTCACTGTCAAATAAATAAATAAAATCTTTAAAAAAAATTTTTTTTATTTGTGCCTGATCACACCAGGCATTAAAACTCTGGCCCACCCAGCACCTCTGTATTTATGGTCATCTGGTTGGAAGCTGTCTTCTAAAAGTCCCAGTTAATGCAATGTGCCAAGGTGAGGGTAAGGGGAGACAATAAGGAAGAAAATGCTAAAAGAAAGAAACAAAATGATCAAAATTATCATGTTTTTCAGATATTATTAGATAAATTGCTAGAGAAAAATATGGGGAACACCCCAAGAAAGAAGCAGAAGGGTTGGAGTTTATTCAGGGGAACTCTAAATTCAGAATCAATACATGCAGGCAGGAGGAGGAGGCATTAGAGCTAATTATCAGAATGATTAATGAGGAATTACCAATGGTTGGTCAATCCCCTTTCCCCTGCTTGTGCTGAGCAGTAGGCCAAAGTCTCATTTTCTGTGAAACTAAAGCAGGGAGTGTGGGTAGTGGGAAAAGAGACTCAGGATAGTTTTCCAGGTTGGATCGGAAAACCATGATGGTTGGATGCAGTAACAATCAAAACAATTTTAAAACCATTGACATAACTCCACACAGTGGTGTGTTCTGTTCCTCCAAGCAAATGGAAGGAAGCTCATCAGGTTACAAAGTCCCACTGAATGGCAAGCATGACGGATGGGGGCTCAAAACCAGATCTTCTAATAAAGTCCAGAATGCCAAGAATAAAGGGGAATGCTACAAGTTTTTCTTGAGAGAAAATATAATTTCACTCTGAAGAACTAAAAAAAAACCAAAAACAAACAAACAAAAAAAACACACCACATTTCTCTTCAGTCACACATTTGTTTCAAGACTGCAACAGAGTAGTACACTCAAAAATCTGAGGAAAGCTGATTTTGAACCTAAAATCCTACCTCCACAAAGCACATTGTGGAGATACAAAATAGAGCCTTTTCAAACATAAAAGAACTCAGAAAGTTCATTGTTCTCAGACTCTTCCTGAAAGGACTACTCAAAGATATACTCCAGGTGTATCTGGCTAACAGAAGATCTCTTCTTCCCCCCACCTCTTTCCCACCAAAGGGGTAAGAAACAGGTAAACCGCAGAACTAAACCCAAATAATCATTGCCGCACACAATCTCAACAAACAGGGTGAGGGCGTGCGTGTGGGGAGGGAGAAAATAAGGGTGAACTAAGGTTTTAATCTTATTGAAGGAGAAGGATGTGATAGATATATTGGTGAATGGTGTGTCAATCTAGAACATAAGTTGAAAGCTTTAAAAATTTAACTCATTCAAACACTTAACTCACCAGTTTACATTGGGATGTAAATTGGTACAACCACTTTGGAATACAGTTTACCATGATCTAGAAAAGCTGGAACTCTGCATAATCTAAGTGTGTGCTTTCAACAATCACCTTATTTGTTCTGTGTCTATTTTAATTCTGTCGTACTTTTTTTTCTTAATTCTGGAGATCATCATTAAGAACAAATACTTTTCCCCCTAGAAATATCACTTTATTTCATGAGAGAGCATTCCAGAAGTTCTCTTCAGTTCCATTCCAGCGCCTTACTCCTCGTCACCCATCCATCAATTACACTTGTGGCAGTATTATCCTAATCCCTCCCTAGTCTGTCCTCCCTGTCCCTTCTGCCAGCACCCCACTCAACCAGGACAGCCTCATGAGTCAGCTGACCAGAATCTCTGCCTCCACACTGGTTCCCTTTTAATTCACTCTCTCCTCCACACCTACCCGAAGACATTTGCAAAACGCAATCTGTTCATGCCCGCCCTTGGCTTAAAATCTTTCAACATCATTGGGGTATACAAGAGACTTCAGTTATAGTTGACATCATATTATTCGAAAGCATCCTCTAATGATAATGCTTCTCTTAATTTGTTAGTGGTTCCATGAATAGCCTTTACATTCTTCTCTGTACTCCACACATGAAATATTTCTCACAGAAGAAAAACAGCCAAAGAAATCTCAAACCAAACCAAACTCAAAACCAAAACAAAGCAACAGAACGTTTTCAGTAGCTTCTTTAACACAGCATGAGGGTCCTACATGTCTGGCTCCCGCTACCTCTCCAGTCGTGAATCACACCCTCAACTTCTTTGGGTTCTTTTCCTGGGATTTGCTTCTTGCTGCTGCCTTTGTTGTTTCTGCTCACAGAACTCTTTCTACTCCTGCCCCCCACAATTTTCCCGTGATTTCCTGCTTAAACTTCAGATATTAATGCAAATATCACTTTCTTAGAGACGTCTTTCTTGACCTCTTCAGACCAGAAGTGTGTGTGTGTGCGCGTGCGTGTGTGTGTGTGTGTGTGGTCATTGGTTTGCATTATCTGTTCCTTCGAGCACATCTTGACTCGTAACGATTTGCTAATTTGTGTGATTATTTGATTTACGTCTTTGTGATTTACCACGAGCTCCATGTGGGCAGAAACACGGTCTGTTTTGTCTCTCTTTTAGAGTCCGGCACGGAGGGACGCCCAACTACGTAGTAGTTGAATGAAGTAAGTGGGACCTGAGGAGTAGAGGCGGTGGTCAAAAAGTTGGAACTTGGCATTAGAGGGAAAGATACCCTATTTCCACGTTTGCCGCTTAGCCTTGGACAACGTATGATAAATGAGGATCACAGCAGGGCCCAAGTGACAACATTGTTAAGAGCATTAACTGAAGAGCTCAAAAGCACTCAGCCCATGCCCAGCTCCTAGCAGGCACTCCAGAGTGTGATTTATTATATTTTCATACTTCTTTATGTTTCTTCTTCTATAGTTGCAAAATCGTCATGTCAGAATGTTCTCCCTGTCTGCTCATGCTCTTTTCAATGTGATCTGATGATCTTTCAAGTGCTCCTGAAACTTCCGTTTCTGGCCATCCATAAAGCATTTGAATGACACTCGGGAGGAGGAGATGACAGCATTACCAGAACTGGGGTGCAGAACTGGGGTGCAGAGCCGGGGTTTCCAGGCTGCAGCCCCCAGCACGGACTCCTTCAGGGGCTCACAGGATGTGTCACTGAGGTGGAGGCCTCTATGCTCTGCTCTTGGTCTTTTTTTTTTCACTTGTGTTGCATTCTCAGTGTTCTGTTTTGTTTTGTTTTCTTCAGGAAAAATAGAGCTGTGTGTTGCTTATGGATTTGTTTTGTTTTTACCTCAGATTCACGTGCTTATGTTAGACAAGTCTAAAAGCCTGAAGAGTTAGCTAGGGGAAACTATCGCTTTCTCCTCGGGGTTGAGATTGGCCAAGTTGTCGGAAATTCACGATTGACCGAACTGTCTGAAGTTTGGCCAACGTCTCCAGGATCCACAAGCGTTTGTTTAAGATTTTATTTATTTATTCGAGATAGAGACAGCCAGCGAGAGAGGGAACACAAGCAGGGGGAGTGGGAGAGGAAGAAGCAGGCTCATAGTGGAGGAGCCTGATGTGGGGCTCGATCCCATAACGCTGGGATCACGCCCTGAGCCGAAGGCAGACGCTTAACGACTGCGCCACCCAGGCACCCCGCACAAGCGTTTGTTACTCTTACTTGTCAGTGGTGGCGGGGGGGCGCTCAGTGAAGGGGAGCGTCTGGATTTGAGGAGACTTTAATGACATCACACCACCCCACTCTAGACCAGTGCTTTAACTCTGGGAAGAGGCTTCAAAGGGTGGCTTCATTAGAAACGCAGGAGTCACTTTAGCCTAATTGCTCCCTCATCATAGCTTAAAACTGACACCTAAACCTTCAAGAATAAACTCATAGTCCCTGGTTCCTGACACTGTTCGCCCTCGGTAAGGGTTCCCAGAGGACCTGAACGCGATTACTAATTTCAGTAAATGTTTTCATGATTTCACTGTGGAGTTAATGTTTAACAAGTTCCACAGGAACCAATTTCCTGCTTGAGGAAACTTTCTCACCGAGTTCCCTAATTATTCCCAGACAGCCCTCACCCTGTGGAATCCAGCCAGCCAAGGGAGGTTGTTAGTCGGCCACACAGGCAGCCACAGTTTAGTTACCAAGGAAACAGATCAGCTGTACGGAGCACCATGTTGGACGCCGGGAGACCAGGGAGCTGTAAGCCTGTGTATTTCTGCTGCCTCTTGTTTTCTTTTAGCACAAGGGGAATGCCAAGTAAATCCGGGCATACATCCTCCTCTGAAATCACTGAGAAATTGTCTACGGTGAATTCTCTGGACCACCATTCTCAAACTTTGTGGTCTCAGGACCTCTCCGTACTCTGACAATTTACAGAGAACCTCAAAGAACTTTTATTTATACAGATTATAGTAATTGATATTTACTTTATTAGAAATTAAAACTAAGGCATTTAAAAAATATTTACTTATTAACTCCTTTAAAAATAACAATAGTGACCCATGACACATGAACAGAAATAACATATTTTGATGGAAAATAATTATATTTTCAAAAAACATTTAGAAGAGTGGCATAGTTTTGCAGTTTTGCAAATCTCTTTAATGTCTGGCTTAAGAGGACATAAGTGAATTCTCATTCATTCTGCGTGCAATCTGTTGTGATATAATGCATCGTGTTGCTTCTGGCAAACTCTACTGTACATTTCTGAGAGAAGGAGAGATAGAAGGCAAATAATATCTTAAAAGTAATTTTGACCTCACAGAACCCCTAAAAGGGTCTCAGTGTCTGTCAGGGGTCCCCAAACCAAGTTGAGAATAAAAGATGGTCACTGAATAGCTTTATTTCTAAATGAAACAAAGAAACAGACCAAGAAAAAAAAGGTTGCAGTTATTAAGATGGAAATGTCTGTGCCCTATTCTTGATATTTCCACTGCTTTTAAGCATTGCAACGTGTAAGGGGTTCTGGCCTGCTGCTGGGATACTGTTACAATGACATCAGGGATAGTCAGCTCCTGTTTCTGGATGATAATCAGAAAAACAGAGAAATAGCCCATCTAGAAGGCCTCCCACCGAAACCAAGCTTGCCATATTTTTATTTTGAAACATTGACTTGATATTCTGTAAATTGCCAAATATCACGAGTCTACAAAGTTTATTAGCAAAGACTAAAATGTTAGCAAAAGAAGGAGGCCATGCTTGGGAACAGTAACAACAAAGATTGAAAGAATTTTCATGTGCAGTGAATGCTTGCTTTCCCCTCTCAAGGCCTGGTGGAAAGGTTGGAAATTAGGGGAGATGTGAACTTTCTAAAAAGAATTGCCTTTGTCTAACATCCGCAAAGCAACTGTTTCTTATGCCCAAATTGTTCACACGGGGTGTCAGGAGAGTGGCACGAGGACACGTGATGATCTCAGGTCTTGTTTCTCCTGCAAGAACGGTCAGTATTTGATCTGAACAATTCTGCCCAATCTCTGCTGACGACCTACTCTGGGACTACCGTGCTAGCCACCGCGGTCACCTCCAGGAGGGTGCTACGGCCTGGGATGGACACTGGGACCACAGCTCAGGGCATGGCCATGGGGAAATGCTGGGGCACGTAAGCCCACCATGAGAGTGTTTTCAGTTCCTTTGCTTCCCTCCTGTAAGATGCAGTAAAGCAGCTTATGGGCCAAAAGCATGAACTCTGACATCCAAGAAACGTGTTCTAATCCCACACGGCCACAAAATAACCTTGAATCCTTGGACAAATTATTTAGTATCTCTCAGCTCCTCTGTTAAATGGTATTGTTGTGAAGGAGCTCAACCACATAAGGGGCTTAGCCAGATGTATAGTAAATGTCCAATAAATACTAACTTTTTAAAATGCAAGTTTGATTTTGTTTCTTCATTATGGAACATCCTTCAGTGACTCTCCCACACCTTTCAACCCTGAGTCCAAATTCCTTGGTTTAGCTCATAAAGTCATTCGCAGTTTGAATTTATTTCCTGTCATTCTTCAAGTATTCTGTGCAACTGTCGCACCATTCCCCTTGAGATCTTAAAATCCATCATGCTTTTCAGACCAGCTTTTCTCTAGATGTAGGGCCTTCTTTCTTGTTTTTGCCATATAGCTAACGCTAAGCAGTCTTTACAAACTATGACCATAATCATCTCCTCCAGGAAGCCTTCCTGGACTCCTAGTCTTAAGAATCTTACCCAGTGAAGTCTCACAGCACAAGTGTTAACCACAGTTCTAATACCCACCACACGGTGTTGTTAAGAGTTCATTTATTTGCTTCAGTCATTCAGAGTGATCTCCTAGAAGTTTTGTCTAACATCCCACACAGCAACTGGCGTATGTTAGGTACCCAACAAGTGGTTTTGAATTTCTGAATGGATATTCAAATGAGATTGCAGACAGAACCCACAATTGTGAATGTATAATGTGTGGGATGTGAGATAATGATTATGGTGATGGTGGTGACATGATGGTGATACTGGTGGAGATGGTGGTGGTGAAGGGGGTAGAGATGGTGAAGGTGGTGATTTTGATGGTGGTGGTAGTGGTCATGGTGGTGGTGACAAAGAAAGGAGTTGGGAAAAGGGGAAGAACAAAGATGCCCCTCAGGCTTTCTGCTCCTAAGCCTAACAAAAAGATGCATCCACACCTATTAAGGACATGAAACTTGCCACTGCATTTGTCATTTGCCCAAACTCTTTGATCCCAGGGCTGATGCGATTGCTTCTATTACTTTCTGTGAGTTCACCAGAGATGGTATTGATGAACCATGAACAAGTTCAGCTCCCTCAGCTTTCAGCGATGAGATTAAAGCAATTATATCCTTGAGCCACTAGATGGCAATGAGGATTTAGTCCATCTTTTGGCATAGTTCACTAAATCTCTCCCTGAGCTTTCATTCATTTAGGGCTTAGAGGCACTGTCCTGAAGCTTCTTTCCAGATCCACTTCCTTTATTCCTGATACCCTTCCCCCATCCTCCTAATATTAGCTCTTTATTTTTTTTATTATAATAATATTTTTATTATATTATGTTAGTCACCATACAGTACATCCCTGGTTTTTGATATAAAGTTCCATGATTCATTACTTGCGTATAACACCCAGTGCACCATGCAATACGTGCCCTCCTTACTACCCATCACCAGCCTATCCCATTCCCCCAGCCCCCTCCCCTCTGAAGCCCTCAGTTTGTTTCCCAGAGTCCATAGTCTCTCATGCTTCATTCCCCCTTCTGATTACCCCCCCTTTATCTCTTTCTTCTCCTACCGATCTTCCTAGTTCTTATGTTCCATAGATGAGAGAAACCATATGATAAGTGTCTTTCTCTGCTTGAATATTAGCTCTTTAGTCCCTGGAATCCCTACAACTTCGCAGCTCTCTGTCTTCCTCCCTCTGTGATCCATGCAACACTTTGTCCATTTGTACTTCTCTCTTCCTCAGGTAGGAACATCTCAACACCAGGCCTGAGACACGCTGATTCAGCACCTCTCCTTCTCTTTTGGATTCTTTCCATTGAACTTCAGACCTTCTGGAGTCTCTCCATCTTAAGAAGACCTTCCCTGGATCATGCATCCCTCTCTAGGTATTGCCCTGTTGCCCTGTTCGCCTACTTCAGAACCTCTGTTCTGAGCCTGACCTATATATCCCAGCAGTCTACTTGACTTTGATTTCACACAGACATCCCAAGCTTTACTCATCCAAAATTGAATTTCTCCCCCCAGATTCTCCCTTTCTGGTATTCCTTATCTCAACAAATGGAAACCCCACCCACTTTCTGCTCCAACCGGAAATATGAGTTCATCCTTCTCTTCTCTCCCCTACCGTCTCCCCCACACAATCTATTACGACGTCCTGTCAATTTGATTTCTTAAGTATGAGGAGAATCATCCACACTGCTCACCTTCACTGCTACCACCCCAGCCCAAGCACATCACTCTCGCTTGGGCTGTAGCAATGGTCCTCCTTCCTATTTCCACTCTTGAACCCCTTCTATCAATAATAACCCAGAAAGACATTTTATTTTATTTTATTTTTTTTTTTAAGATTTTT
>NC_048225.1:60116373-60189112 GCF_002007445.2 Ailuropoda melanoleuca
GGAGCCTGATGTGGGGCCTCGATCCCATAACGCCGGGATCACGCCCTGAGCTGAAGGCAGACGCTTAACCGCTGTGCCACCCAGGCGCCCCCCAGAAAGACATTTTAAAACTACAAACATGGGGCGCCTGGGTGGCACAGCAGTTAAGCGTCTGCCTTTGGCTCAGGGCGTGATCCCGGCGTTATGGGATCAAGCCCCACATCAGGCTCTTCCACTATGAGCCTGCTTCTTCCTCTCCCACTCCCCCTGCTTGTGTTCCCTCTCTCACTGGTTGTCTCTATCTCTGTCGAATAAATAAATAAAATCTTTAAAAAATAAAAAATAAAAAAATAAAACTGCAAACATGTCCATGTTACAGCTTTGCTTAATTCACTGACCACCTATAATTGGCAGGTGAGTTCAGTGTTCTTGTATCGATAAGATTTTACTTGGTCTGGCTTCTGCCTCCCTCTTCATCTAATCATCTCATTCCTCCCTCGCCATATAGTCTCCTCCCTTTACTGGAATGATATTAAGTTCCTTCCCATCCAGACTGTCACACACATCCTTCTTTCCACATGGATGATTCCACTCCCCACCCCCTCATGCTGGAGTTGAGCCTGGATAACTCCTACCTGTCTTTGAGGTTCAGTTTCAATGTCACTTTCTCAGGGAGGTTCCTGAGAAAGTCCTTCCCAATGCCACTACTCTCCCCGTGCCCCCTCCAGATCAGATAAGGTCTTCCTGTGATGATCCCAGGGTATCTTGTGCTTTTCCTGTTTAACAGTTATCACAAGTGTAATTGTGTTTTTAGTGTGTGATTATTTGTTTCCTAGTTATCTCTCTTATTAGGCTATCTTGCTAAACTTTGTGCTCTCAGAACCTAGCACAGTTTCTGATAAATAGAAGTCATTCAACAAATACTGTTAAATAAATAAATGATCTTCAAAAACAATCTCACGCTGCTTTCTAGTCACACACTAGGTGAATATATTCTTTTTTAAAAAATATTTTATTTATTTGACAGAGAGAGATGGCACAAGCAAGGAGAGCAGCAGGCAGAGGGAGAGGGAGAAGCAGGCTCCCAACTGAGCAAGGAGACCAATGCGGGGCTCAATCCCAGGACCCTGTGGTCATGACCTCAGCAGAAGACTCAACCGACTCAGGCGCCCCAGGTGCATATACTCTAAGATAACCTGATGAAAGCTAGATGTGACCTATAAGTTGTATAAGTCCCGGAATAGAGCCATTTGATCCTTTCAGTAAAGAACTGCTCTTTTCAACTCATACACAGAACAGATTTTCACTCCAAAAAAAAGAAAAATCCCATCTTTTTATTGTTTTCTTAGAGCTCAATCCAATCAGTGGGGCAGAATGAGTCTTCAAAGCCAATCTGAATTACATTTTAAAAAAGTAATTTGGGGGACGCCCAGGTGGCTCAGTGTGTTAAGCAGCTAACTCTTGATTTCAGCTCAGGTCATGATCTCAGGATCCTGGGATGGAGCCCTACATTGAGCTCTGCACTCAGTGCGGAGCCTGCTTCAGGATTCTCTCTGTCCCTCTGTTCACCCACCCCACCCCACACGCTCTCTCTGTCTCTAAAATAAATAAATCTTTTTTAAAAAAGAAATTTGGTAATATTTATAAAAGCTTGCAAAGTCACAGTTGCTTTGACCCATTAAACCCATGTTGTTAAACCTACTCTACAGAAACTAAAGCCCCATTATTTATATGCATATAAAACTAGTTTATGTAGCATACTGCATGGGGCAAAACCTAACATAAACACCTGTATGGCCACCGGTAAACAAATTTTAAAGAATCTTTTATACCCAATATTAACAAACATTATACATTTATGAAAAAAATAATAAAACATTAATATATGAAGATACTTCTAATATATTAACAAATACATAGAAATTGAGAGGTCAAGCTTACTCATACCAAGACATGCAAATGGTTGCCACCATTTATTGAGTAGAGTTCAGTCAAGCAGTGACCACATGTCACATGGCTTCTCAGCACAATTAGAATGGGAGTGAATTCACTTGTCTTCGCCACAGTTTCACCAAAGCTCTTTTCATCTCACTGTTTCTCAAGCTGTAAATCAGTGGATTCAGCAGGGGTGTGAGAAGTGAGTAGGACAATGACATCAGCTTCTTGGTTTCTGGGGAGTAGCCAGATTTGGGTTGTAAATAAGTCATACTGGCCGTGCCATAGAAGAGGGTGACAGACGTGAGATGGGAGGCACAGGTGGAAAAGGCCTTTTGCCTCCCAGTGGCTGATGGAATCTTCAGGATGGCAAAGAGAATCCGGATGTAAGACAAGAGAATCAACACGAAAGGAACTATGATAATCAAAATGGTGCCAGTGAATGCATAGATTTCAAACAGAAAGGTATCTGCACATGCAAGTTCTAGCACTGCTGGGGTTTCACAAGAGATATGATTGATCTCATTGGGGCCACAGAAGGGAAAACTGAAAACCCATGTGGTCTGTACTGTACCTAACATGAAGCCTAAGGCCCATGACATCATAAGCAATTTCATGAAAACCCTTTTGTTCATAATCATTGAGTAGCTCAGAGGGTGACAGATAGCAGCAAATCGGTCATAAGCCATTGCCCCCAGGAGAAAACATTCAGTGCCACCAAAAAAAAGGATGAAATACATCTGTGCAAAACACCTTATAAATGAAATTGACGTTTTCTGGGTAGAGAGGACCACCAGCATTTCAGGCATAATGGCTGCACTGAAACTCACCTCCACCACAGACAAGTTCTGCAGAAACAGGTACATGGGAACATGGAGGCTCTGTTCCAAGGAGATGATGACTATAATGATGGCATTTCCCAACAGGGTTACCAGATAGACGACCAAGAAAACCCCAAAGAGCTGCTGCTGGAGTTCAGGAAAGTTAGAAAAGCCCAAGAGGATGAATTCAACCACAGAGCTTTGATTTTGCCTTTTCATTTCCGAGGTGAAGAATATTTTGTTTTTAGGGACATTGTGTACAAATTATGAAGTCACCGTCCAACAGCTGAGAGTCTGTGTCTGCAATTCACCCCAGATATTCTTGGCAGAAGATGTAAGTAGGAGCACCTCCTGACTGAATTCACTTTGGCGATTTTAGAAATGTCCACTTACTCAGATTAATAACCCTTTCAAATAAAAAGCAGGAAGTGAAGATGCTGGCTCAGAAGTCTTGTCTGAGAAGCACAAAATATTATCAAAATGTTTTTGTAACTTGTACATTATACAGTTTGAAAATTAAACTCAGCCTTAAAACAAACATCGATATTTTATAATTACAGTTCCATTCCCATGACATTGATATCAGAATCATCTGTGTTTCTCAATTTTATATAAGTAGAAATTTCAAAACTACAATAGTTAAAGGATTAAAAAGTAGAGAAATGCACTGGGTGTTATACGCAACTAATGAATCATGGAACTTTACATCAAAAACCAGGGATGTACTGTATGGTGACTAACATAATATAATAAAAAATATTATTATAAAAAAAGTAGAGAAATGGGGAAAGATACCCACAGAAATTTATTAAACTACCTAATAATTCAAAGTTATAGGACAGTAGACTTATTATAAATATTCATGTTCAAAATGCCTGTGGTGACTTGATTAAAGATGAAATCTCAACAGTTAGGTGATCTGTAAATTGTGTGAATGCCTTTAGGCTTACTGATTTTTGCAGACTGGTCATGGCCAAATATATTGTGATTGGCCTGCATGAGAAACTTCTTTTTATTATAGAGAGAGAATGGGCTAGAAGCAGGGGGTGGGTTGGGGTATAGAGAGAGGGAGAGAAAAATCTAAGACCATGTGCCCAGTGCAGAGCCCAAGGGGGGAATCATGACCTGAGCCAAAATCAAGAGTTGGACACTTAACCAACTGAGCCACCCAGATGCCCTAGCCTGCGTGGGAAATTTTAAGAGCCAGTTCTCCATGGCTAATCCTTGTGACCATATGATTTAAGAATCATGCAATTTTGATCACTCTGAAACTGTGATTTAAACATTTCCTCTGCCTCTGTCTCTGTCTCTCTTTTCTCGCTCTCCTACTGCCCTTCTCATCGAGAAGTTGATTTAATTATTCATTATTCAATAAATACTGTTTAAGCACCTACAGTGTTCTAGGCTCAGTAATCTCAGGGATGCATTGATTCCACGTCCAGAGAACTTGAAACACTACATAAACAGCATTCCACTCTTACCTCGGTTCTTGAACTCCTAGCTCTTCTATCTTGCTCTGTTTTTCTCCATTATCACCAACTGATACATTTAAGTGAGGAAGTTACATTTTGCATGTATACATATGTATATATTAGATATTGATAATATTTACATATTATAGATACAGAAAGTCTAACTCCCTTACTAAATTTAAACTCCAGGAATCCAAGAGTTTGTTTTGTTTTTTCCTATATTCACAATGTCTACAATAGTCCCTGGCCCATAATCGATACTAAATCAATGTTTGATGAATGATGGAATAAAAAATGAGGAAATCCACTATAGCCTTAAGGAAGAGAGTGTTGAAAGGAAGAGTGAAATCAGCACACAACAGAGTTGGGTTGGCTAGCAGAGGTGATAACAAGGGGTATAAGACATTCTGTGAGGGATTCCATACTTCTGAATGGGAAAAGAATGTGAAAAAACACAATCGTAACACGTCACCAGCGGAAGAAACAGCAGGTCGAAGGAGAAAGACATATGGAGGAGGGATGTCTTGCTCACCCTAGCAGTGAATGTATTCGATGTATTTGATGACACCTTAGCATTTCAGTGGAGACCTACTGACCTTTTTTGTGATGTTTCAAAACCAGCAGAGATAAACTGTGGGAGGTGAGGAACCCAGGAGAACAGAAGGACACAGCTCATGTCATCTTGAGTAAAGACCAGTAGGACATTAGCAGACGCTGGAAGGCAGCTTATTTCTGAGTTTGACCATATCATCCGTTAAAAATTAATGTCCATACTAACCATGCTAATTATAGTTTGCCTATCAAAAAGTCACCTGAAATCAGTCAAATACAGTCACAGGATCAAACACTTAAAACCCATTTCTGATGAGAAAAAAGAATAAATTGTATTTAGTTCCAAATATTTAAAAGTGGATAGATTTTGAAAATTGGAAAATTAAGAGTGTAATATAAATCAAATAGAGAGACTTTGTAGGATGGATTTAAGCATCTTATAGAAAAAACAAAAACATTCATGACTGGTAAAAGGCCACTGACTGCAGTGGCCGCACCTTTCCTCTGGAACTTAGAGACCCCAATGCTGTCTTGCAGAACTCCTGAAAAGAAAGATTTAGGCAGGGCACTCCTTAAGTAGGTTCCATCCTTCCACATGAAGAGGTGGGAGTTGCACTTATTTACCAAGTTCTCTTCCAGCTGCAAAAGTCTAAGATTTGATGATTGTTGTGTGCCAAGTACTTATGCCCAAACTTTTCTCTGAAAAAAAGAGAAAAAGAAATTCACCAGCATCAAAACCAAGGAGTCTACTGATTCCCATGTGTCAGCTGTGCCCAGTGATTCCTGAACGTGGAGACATCCCTTCAACAGCATCTCCAACCATCAAGTGGAGTTGAACTATAAATGGAAACCCACCAACACCCACACAGCAGAATCCTTCCCTTCTTACCTATTGACTCTGTCTCTTTAAATTTCTCAGTACTTTATCGGAAGTTTTACCTCTACTCAAAAGCCACCTGCTCATACGTGCAGTTCAGTGCTTCAGGGCACTGATTCTAGAACATTATATGACCCTGAATCATATGCCCTGTAGAATCCCTCCCTGGAGAACTTGGGATCACGTCATAAACACTTTCTCCTATTTTTGCGTGATGACTGCAGAGGCTTGACCTTGGCCCCCCAGGTGAGAACCCTCAGGAACACACCCCTGGAGCATCACCCCTTCATATTCCTACAGGGAATAAGTGCCCCTTCACACAGGAGACTCCGTTCACCATGACATCTCCAACGGAGGTGAAAACAGAGGCTGACTAGCAGTTGTAAACCGGAAAGAAGAGATCAGTGGCATGAGAGCAAGAGCCAAGGCAGGTGAGCTAGAGGTGGGGATGATTGGGTGGAATGCGCAGTTTGGGCAATGGCGAGAAAGTTGTTAAGGCAAATAGACAGAAGCCTAATGGTAGAAAACTGAATGCTTACTCCCACCATCAAGGAACTTCTGATCATTTGTAGATGAAATATAGAGCCACAGAAAATTTTTGAGAAAACTATCACTATAATTGATTTTATTGAAAGAGCTTTCAAACTCTGACTCATATAATCTAGACTAGTTGTGAGATTTAAGCAAATCATTTAACTTTCACTGATTCTATAACTTTCTCTGTAAAATAATCATAATACAGTTAACCCCCTCAGGGCACCTGGGTGGCTCAGTTGGTTAAGCCTCTGACTTGATTTCAGCTCAGGTCATGATTTCAGAGTCGTGAGATGGAGTCCTGAGTTGGGCCTCACACTAGGTGTGGAACCTGCTTAAGATTCTCTCTCTCCCTCTCATTCTGCCCACCCCTCCACACTGTCCAGACTCTCTCACTTTCTCTATAACCATATATAGATATATGATTTTTTTTAAAGATTTTATTTATTTACTCTACAGAGATAGAGACAGCCAGCGAGAGAGGGAACACAAGCAGGGGAGTGGGAGAGGAAGAAGCAGGCTCTCAGCAGAAGAGCCTGATGTGGGGCACGATCCCATAACAGCCGGGGTCACGCCCTGAGCCGAAGGCAGACGCTTAACCACTGTGCCACCCAGGCGCCCCATATATATATGATTAATCCTATTGAGTATCAGTAAAAACCAAGGGATTTTGGGATAGGTCTACACTGCGATGATCAATCAAGTCTCATTCACCACAGGGTGAAGAGATGAATCACTCTGCAGACTTGGCTCTGTCCTGAACGGGACAATGTGGTTGAATGCAGGTCACCTTTGTCTACTTCTCTCTGCACTTTCCTGGAGAAGGTTCCTTTCTCAAGGAAGCTCACGTCCCCTGGCAGCAATAAGGCTGCCAACAACACTTAGGAATTCATTCTATCTACCCCATCCACTGGGAAATATAGTGGTTATCCTGAGGTAAAGGGATTTGCATTCCCACATTCCAGTCCAGGGATTTCTCCCATGTCGTTCACCATGGTGGAATTACATGCCCGGCATGAGCCAGTCCCAGGCACCAGGCTGGGAAATGCTGCCTCATATGTATTTGCTATAATTCATACCCCATAATTCCACAGGGGGCTTCTGTCCTCCATGCTCAGTTTCTGATGTCAGTGATGGTGACACAGGTGATGTGCATTTTGTGAGAGTTCATCAAGATGTAGGGTCATGACTGTGCACTTCATGTGTATTAGACTTGAATGAAAAGTGTATAGAGACATTTGACTCTCTTTTTTCTTTTGTCCCTATGTTCATCTGTTTGGTTTCCTAAATTCCACATGTGGGTGAAATCCTATGGTGTTTGTCTTTCTCTGACTGACTTATTTTGCTTAGCATAATACACTCTATCTCCATTCATGTTGTTGGAAATGGCAAGATTTCATTCTTTTTTATGGCTCAATAATATTCCATTAACTATCTATATCTGTATCTATATATATGTAGTTTTATAGATAGATACAGCCCACCTTCTTTATCCGTTCATCAGTCAATGGACGTTTGGGCTCTCCCCATAATTTGGCGATTGTTGATAATGCTGCTACAACCATCAGGGTGCATGTGCCCCTTCGTATCGGTATTCTTCTATCATCTGTGTATATACCCATTGGTGCAGTTGCTGGATTGTAGGGTAGTTCCATTTGCAAATTTCTGAGGAACCTCCACACTGTTTTCCAGAGTGCCCGAACGAGTTTACATTCCCACCATTATTGCAAGAGGGTTCTCCTTTGTCCACATCCTCGCCAGCACCAGTTGTTTCTTGTGGTATTAATTTTAGCCATTCTGACAGGTGTAAAGTGGGATCTCATTGCAGTTTTGACTTGCATTTCCCTGATGGTGAGTGACGTGGAGCATTTTTCATGTGTCTGTTGGCCATCTGGATGTTCTCTTTGGAAAAATGTCTGTTCATGTCCTCTGTCCATTTTATAACTGATTACTTTGGTTTCTTTGGTGTTGAGTCATATAGTTTCTTTATATATTTTCGATACTAACCCCTGTATTAGATATGTCATTTGCAAATATCTTCTCCCAGTCAGTAGGTTGTCTTTGCGTTTGGTTGATTGTTTCCTTTGCTGTGCAGAAGCTTCTTATTTTGATGTAGTTCCAGGAGTTCATTTTTGCTTTTTTTCCCCTTGCCTCAGGAGACATATCTAGTAAGAAGTTGCTACAGCCGATGTCAAAGAGGTTATTCCTGCCTGCATTCTCTGCTAGGGTTTTAATGGTTTGAGTTTACTTTTGTGTCTGGTATAAGAAAGTAGTCCAGTTCATTCTTCTGCATGTTGCTCTTCACTTTTCCCAACACCATTTGTTGAAGAACCATCTTTTTTTCCATTAGGTATTCTTTCCTACTTTGTTGAGCAATAATTGACCATGTAGAAAAATGTTCCTACAGCCATGTCAGGTACATTACTGCCTGTGCGCTCTTCTAGGTTTTAATGGTTTCAGGATTCACATTTGGGTCTTTAAGTCATTTTGAGTTCACCTTTGTGTATGGTGTAAGGGAGTGATCCAGTTTCATTCTATGCATGTGTTGTCTAGCTTTCACAACACCATTTGAAGATAGTATCTTTTTCTTATTGTATAATTTTTGCCTCCCTTCTCAATAACAATTTGACCGTATAATCATGGGTTTACTTATGGGCTCTCTCTTCTATTCCATGGATCTGTGTGTCTGCTTTTGTGCCAATACCATACTGTTTCGATTACAACTCTGTAATATATTTTGAAATCAAGGATTGTGATACCGCCAGCTTTTTCCCTCTTTTTCAAAATTGGCTATACAGGGTCTTTTCTGGTTCCATACTAATTTTAGGATTATTTGTTCTAGTTCTATGAAAAATGCCACCGGTATTTTGAAGAGATTGCATAAATCTGTAGATTGCTTTGGGGACTATGAACGTTTTAACGATATGTGTTCTTCTAATCCATGAGCATGGAACGTCTTTCCATTTGGTTGTGTCTTCTTCAATTTCTTTGTCTTCAATGTGTTACCGTTTTCAGGGTACAGGTCTGGGTAAGTTTATTCATAGGTATTTTATTATTTTTGGTGCAATTGTAAATAGGATTGTTCTCTTAATTTCTCCTTGGGCTACTTCATTATTGGTGTATAAAATGTAACAGATTTCTGTAATTTGATTTTGTGTCCTGCGACCGCACTGAATTTATTGATCAGTTCTAGCAGTAGATCTAAAGATTCCTTGAAGAAATCATTCAGGGATCAGGGCTATAAATAGTATCTAGCTCATGAAGTTGTTGTGAGGATGAAATGAGAGAAAAGTATTGGGCATCTGACACAATGCCTGGCACACAAGAGCTACAGCTTGTGATCCTTTTGTCGTTGTTGTTCTTCTGTGACTACTATTGCTATTATTGTTATTATAGCTGATCCTCACGGTATCTCAAATGGTATTATTATCTTCATCGTGCTTTTCTGATGAAGAGGCTAATGTTCAGAAAAGAGAAGTGGCTGTCAGGATGTGGAAGATGGCAGAGCCAGTATTTGAAACTAGGGTCATTTAACTCTTGCTGTGTGTTCCTGGTCTTTCCTCAAAGCCATGCTGCCTGTCACTTCAATCATATTTCACACATACGCAATTAGCAAAGATGCATATTGTATACTTAATTTATATTTGTATTTTCTAGCTCATTAGACTTTCTACTATATCCTTTAAACATGCTTTTGACAAGCATGTAACATCAGAATAAGTTCCTTTGTTTCTGATTTCACTGCGGCCCAAATCCATAGTAGGTAGTAGTTATTTCCATGTGGCTTTGCCTTGGCATATCACCAGAAATTTATACTTCCCCTCTTGCAATTTAAATCATCTGTATCTCAAACCTTTTGACCTCTTGCGGCAGACATGAAAGTGTGCTGTTCAGATCCCTCTCCAAGAACAGATTCACTGCCCAGATGCAAAGGAGGTGATCACCTGACTACTGTGTGCTCCTTCGTGGTCAGACTGGCTTCCAAGTCAGGCCACACTCTTCTAGGAAAGCCCCCGGTCAATGACCAAGCGAGGGTCTTGCCAGACAAACAAAAACTGAAGGAGTGAATGACCACTAAAGCATCCCTGCAAGAAATATTAAAGGGGCCCCTTTGAGTGGGAAAGAAAGACCAATAGCAACACAGACTACAAAGAAACAGAGAAAATCTCCAGAAGCAGCAACTTTACAGGTAATACAACGGCACTAGATTTTTATCTATCAATAATTACTCTGAATTTGAATGGCCTAAATAGTCCCCTCTAAAACATAGTGTGTCAGAATGGATATAAAAACAAGACCCATCTATCTCTGCTACAAGAGACTCATTTTAGACCTCAAGACACCTGAAGATTGAAAGTCAGGGTGTGGAGAACATCCATCATGAAAATGGCCATCAACAGAAAGCCGGAGTAACAATATTTATATCGGACAAGCTAGACTTTAAACCAAAGACCACAACAAGAGTCAAAGAAGGGCACTATATCATAATAAAAGGGACAACCAACAAGCTGGAACAATTGTAAATATTTATGCACCCAACATAGGGGCACCGAAATATATAAAACAATTAATAACAAATATAAAGGAACTCATTGGTAATAATACAATTAGTGTAGGGGATTTTACACTCCACTTACATCAATGGGCAGATCATGTAAACGGAAAACCAGCAAGGAAACGACGGCTTTGAATGACACATAGGACCAGATGGACTTAAAGATATATTCAGAGCAACTCAGCCTAAAGCAGCAGAATACACATTCTTTTCACATATACCTGGGATATTCTCCAGAACAGATCACATACTAGGTCGCGAATCAGGCCTCATAAGTACAAAAAGATGGAGATCATACCATGCATATTTTCTTTAAAAAAAAAAAAGATTTTTAAATATTTATTTGAGAGAGAGAGAGAGAACAAGCAGACTCTGCCCTGAGCATGGAGCCCAACATGGGGCTCCATCTCACGACATTGAGAACACCACCTGAGCAGAAACCAAGAGTCGGGCGCTTAGCCAATTGCTCCACCCAGGTGCCCCATACCATGCATATTTTCTGAACACAATGCTATGAAACTTGAAGTCAACCACAAGAAAAAATTTGGAAAGACCACAAATACGTGGAGGTTAAACAACATGGTGCTAAAGGATAAATGGGTCAACCAGGAAACCAAAGAAGAAACAAAACATAGATGGACTGAAATGAAAATGAAAACATGGTGGTACAAAACCTTTGGAATGCAGCAAAAGTGGTCCTAAGAGGGAAATTCATAGCAATACAGGCCTACCTTAAGAAGCAAGAAAAATCTCAAACAACCTAACCTTATACCTAAAGGAGCTAGAAAATGAACAACAAACAAAGCTTAAAGCCAGCAGAAGGGAAATAATAAAGATTAGAGCAGAAACTAATAATATAGAAACTTTAAAAAAAACGGATCAACGAAACCAGGAGCTGGTTCTTTGAAAAATTAATCAAATTAGTAAACCTTAGCCAGACTTATCAAAAAGAAAAGAGAAAAGATCCAAATAAATAAAATCACAAATGAGAGAGGAGAAATACTAACCAACACCATAGAAATACAAACAACTACAAGAGAATATTGTGAAAAACTATATGCCAACAAACTGAACAACCTGGAAGAAGTGGATAAAACCCTAGAAACATATAAACTACCAAAACTGAAACAGGAAGACATAAAAAACTTGAACAGACCAATAAACAGCAAAGAAATTGAATCAGTAGTGGAAAATCTCCCAAAAGAAAGTCCAGGGCCAGAGGCTTCACAGGTGAATTCTACCAGACATTTAAAGAAGAGTTAATATCTATTCTTCTCAAACTATTCCGAAAATAGAAAAGGAAGGAAAACTTCCAAATTCATCTCTGAGGTCAGAATTACCTTGCTGCCAAAATATGTAAGACTGTAGTAAATAAGAGAAGTAGAGGCCAATATCCCTGATGAACACAGACGCAAAATTTCTCAGTAAAACACTAGTTAACTGATACCAACAACACATTTTTAAAAATCATACACCAAGATCAAGTGGAATTTATTCTTTGGCCGCATGGGTGGTTCAATAGTCACAAAGCAATCAACATGATACATCACATTAATAAAAGAAAGGATAAGAACCATATATATCCTTTCAATAAATGCTGTAAAAGTATTTGATAAAGTACAACATCCATTCATAAAAAACCTTCAACAAAGGGTCGATGGAGGGAACATACCTCAACATAATAAGGACCATATATGAGAAACCCACAACCAATATCATCCTCAATGGGGAAAAACTGGAGCCTTTCCTCTAGCAACAAGAATAAGACAGGGATGTCCATCCTCACCACTTCTATTTAACGTAGTACTGGAAGTCCTAGCCTCAGCAATCAGACAGCACAAAGAAATAAAATGCAAGCAAATCAGCAAGGTAGAAGTCAAACTTACCCTGTATGCAGATGACATGATAGTTTATATAGAACACCCAAAGACTCCACCAAAAAATTGCTAGAACTGATACACGAATTCAGTAAAGTCACGGGATATAAAAGTCAATGTACAGAAATCTGTTGCGTTTCTATACACCAATAATGAAGCAGCAAAAAGAGAAATCAAGGAATCATTCTATTTACAATTGCACCAAAACCTGTGAGGTACCTGGGAATAAATGATCTGTTTTCTGAAAACTATAAAACACTTACAAAAGAAATTGAAGAGAACATAAAGAAATGGAAAAATATTCCATGCTCGTGGATTGGAAGAACAAATATTGTTAAAACGTCCATATTACCCAAAGCAACCTACAGATTTAATGCAATCGCTATCAAAATACCAGCAGCATTTTTCACAGAGCTAGAACAAACAATCCTAAAATTTGAATGGAACCACAAAAGACCCCAAATAGCCAAAGCAACCTTGAAAAAGAAAAGCAAAGCTGTAGGCATCACAATTTCAGACTTTAAGCTATTATTACAGAGCTGTAGTAATCAAGACAGTATGGCACTGGTGCAAAACTAGACACATAGATCAACAGAACAGAATTGAAAACTCAGAAATGAATCCACAACTATACGGTCAGTTAATCTTGGACAAAGTAGGAAAGAATATCCATTGGGGAAAAGATGGTCTCTTCAAAAAATGAGGTTGGGAAAACTGGACAGCAATATACAGAAGAATGAAACGGGACCACTTTCTTACACCATACACAAAAGTAAACTCAAAATGGATCAAACACCTGGAGACAGGAAACCGTTAATTCCCAGTGGAGAATACAGGCAGTAATACCCTTTTTGACATTGGCTGTAGCGACTTCTTGCTAGGTATGTCTCCTGAGGCAAGGGAAACAAAAGCAAAGATGAACTATTGGGACTACATCAAAAGAAGCTTCTGCACAACAAAGGAAATAATCAGCAAAACGAAAAGACAACCTACTGAATGGGAGAAGATATTTGCAAATGACATATCTAATAAAGGGGTTAGTATCAAAAATATATAAAGAACTTTTATAACTCAACACCAAAAAACCCCAATAATAATCAGTTAAAAATGGACAGAAGGGGCGCCTGGGTGGCACAGCGGTTAAGCGTCTGCCTTGGGTTCAGGGCGTGATCCCGGCGTTATGGGATCGAGCCCCACATCAGGCTCTTCTTCAATGAGCCTGCTTCTTCCTCTCCCACTCCCCCTGCTTGTGTTCCCTCTCTCGCTGGCTGTCTCTATCTGTCGAATAAATAAATAAAATCTTTTTTAAAAAAATGGACAGAGGACATGAACAGACATTTCTCCAAAGAAGACATCCAGATGGCCAGCAGACACTTGAGAAGATGCTCAACATCACTCATCATCGGGGAAATGCACATCAAAACTACAATGAGATGTCACCTCACACCACTCAGAATGGTTAAAATTAATACCACAAGGAACAACAGGTGTTGGTGAGGATGTGGAGAAAGAGGAACCGTCTTGCGCTGTTGGTTGGAATAGATACTGGTATAGCCACTCTGGAAAACAGTATGAAGTTTCCTCAAAAATTTGAAAATGGAACTACCCTACAATCCAGTAACTGCACTACTAGGTATTTACCCAAATGATACAAGAATACTGATTCAAAGGGGCACACACACCCCGATGTTTATAGCAGCATTATCAACAACAGCCAAATTAAGGAAAGAGCCCAAAAGTCTATTGACTGATGAACGGATAAAGAAGATGTGGTGTATTTATGCAATGGAATCTTACTCAGCCATCAAAAAGAACGAGATCTTGCCATTTGCAATGATGTGGAAGGAGCTAGAGAATAATTATGCTAAGCAAAGTAAGTCAGTCAGAGAAAGACAATTACCATATGATTTCACCCACATGTGGAATTTAATAAACAAAACAAATGATCATAGGGGAAAATAGAGGCCAACCAAGAACCAGACTCTTAACTATAGAGAACAAACTGATGGATACCAGTTTGGGTGGGAGGATGGTGGGTGGGCAATAGGGGGAGGCGGGTGGGGGGATGTGTTAAATAGGTGATGGGAATTAAGGAGGGCACTTTTCCTATTGAGCACTGGGTGTTGTTTGTAGGTGATGACTCACTATGTTGTACACCTGAAACTAATTTTACACTGTATGTTAACTAACTAGAATTTAAATAAAAACGTGAATAAAAAAGAAAGTGAATATTTGGCTTGAGATTTAGACTTTCAGGGATTTTTTTTCTCCTGAATGGCCTTATTTAGTTGATCCCCCTAAGGACTATGAGAAGGAAATTTCTGGACAAACACTAATGAAAGGATTTCCAAGTGTCTGTTTAGTAGTCTACTGAAAAGAAGATTACACAACATTTCAATATTATTCGAACTGGTTTTGACCATTTCATACCAAAATTTCTTTTTGTGAAAATCCAATCAGTTTTGCGTGTCTACTTCTCATTTTTGGCAGAAGCGATAGTAACTAAAAAATTGTTTTTCCCACAGCTGAATGACAATGAGAATAGTGTTTTCCTCCTTTATTACCATCCCTGGAACAGGAACTGAGGACAATAGGAGCTCATGTGAGATAGATTCAATAAAGGAGCGCCTGTATCTGTGAATAGCAACATTAAAATGGCGAGCAACCATCAAATGTCCCAATGTTGCAGGATGAGAAATTATTCTAGGGAAGATCAGACAGTCAGCGATGTGACTCGGGACCATAGAAAATATGCACAAATAGTTACTCACTTGGTTTCCCACAATAAGAGAAATGAATCATCCTATGTTCATAAACAAAGTGTCTGGGGGCACTTGGGACCTACAAATTTGACGAAAGTCTCTAAAGACAGTGGTCTATAAGTGAAGAAAGATAACCAGTGGTATCAAGTGAGACTTCCGGGAAGTTCTCCTGTAGTTCCTCGCTCACCATCATTAGACGAATATCTGGAAATAAACCAAGAGAATTCCTATTTTGTTTTGTTTTTTTAATTTCTTTATTCAACAGAGATAGAGACAGCCAGCGAGAGAGGGAACACAAGCAGGGGGAGTGGGAGAGGAAGAAGCAGGCTCTCAGCAGAGGGGCCTGATGTGGGGCTCGATCCCACAACGCCGGGATCACGCCCTGAGCTGAAGGCAGACGCTTAACCACTGTGCCACCCAGGCGCCCCAAGAATTCCTGTTTTGAATAATAATCTGAAGCCAGGGAGGTACTGTATGGTGACTAACATAATAAAAAATATTATTATAAAAAAACTTAAAAAATAAACTTTTATTAAAACACACACAAAAAAATAAAAAAACAATTGATTAAATATTTAAAAAAAAAGAATAATAATCTGTGTGAGTCCATGAAGTAGACCCAGTTTGGTCTCCTCAGAATAACTATTTTTTCCCTACTCATTCACGGAATAGATTTTCACTCCAGAAACAAAAGTCTCATCTACGTACTGGTGTCTTGAAGCTCTCCCCTGTTAGTGCAGCTGAGTGGGCCTTCAGGTCACTCTGAAAGTAACAATGACTTTGAAAAGCAGTTCAACCGTAGCTATTACAACTTGTAAGCACACCTCCTCTTCATTCCATCAGATCTACTTTAAAGAACCCATCGGAAATAAACATCAGTATCTCGAGTGTGTGGAACTAGGTGTTTATTGAAGCTTTGTCTTTATGACGACAATCCTGTAATGACCTAGATGATCATAATAGAGGAACAGATTAACTGCTGTATTACATCTTATATAGAAAAGGAATGACACAGTACACTGTCAAAATATGGATCCCTAATGTAATTGACCTTGGAAAAATAATAAATGAAGCACGTTCATACGAAGGAATGCAGAATGCTTGGCCATTTATGAAATTGAACTCGAGTTCAGTGACCAAATATCACATGGCTTCTCAGTACAACCAGAATGGATGTGAATCCACTTGTCTTTGCCACAGTTTCATCAAAGCTCTTTTCATCTCACTGTTTCTCAAGCTGTAGATCAGTGGATTCAGCAGAGGTGTGAGTGACGTGTAAGCCAATGACATGGCTTTCTTAGTTTCTGGGGAGTAGCCAGATTTGGGTTGTAAATAAGTCATACTAGCTGTGCCATAGAAGAGGGTCACAGACGTGAGATGGGAGGCACAGGTGGAAAAGGCCTTTTGCCTCCCAGTGGCTGATGGCATCTTCAGGATGGCAAAGAGAATCCGGATGTAAGACAAGAGAATCAACACGAAAGGAACCATGACAATCAAAATGGTGCCAGTGAATGCATAGATTTCAAACAGAAAGGTATCTGCACATGCAAGTTCTAGCACTGGGGGAGTCTCACAGAAGAGATGATTGATCTCATTGGGGCCACAGAAGGGAAAACTGAAAACCCATGTGGTCTGCACAGTAGCCACCATGATCCCTGAGACCCATGAGAACATTACTAATTTCATGAAAACCCTTTTGTTCATAAGCATTGGGTAGCTCAGAGGGTGACAGATTGCAGCAAATCGGTCATAAGCCATCACCCCCAGGAGAGAACATTCAGTGCAACCAAAAAGAAGAAGGAAATACATCTGTGCAAAACAGCCTGCAAAAGTAATTGACATTTTCTCAGTAGAGAGGACCACCAGCATTTCAGGCATAATGGCTGCACTGAAACTCATATCCACAACAGACAAGTTCTGCAGAAACAGGTACATGGGAACATGGAGGCTCTGTTCCAAGGAGATGATGACTATAATGATGGCATTTCCCAACAGGGTTACCAGATAGACGACCAAGAAAACCCCAAAGAGCTGCTGCTGGAGTTCAGGAAAGTTAGAAAAGCCCAAGAGGATGAATTCAACCACAGAGCTTTGATTTTGCCTTTTCATTTCCGAGGTGAAGAATATTTTGTTTTTAGGGACATTGTGTACAAATTACGAAGTCACCGTCCAACAGCTGAGATTTTGAGTTGAAAATTCTTGGCAGAAGATGTAATAATGAGTTCATTTTGACAGATCTTCAAGTTGGCAAATTTTGAGAATAGTCAATATATTGTAAGAGTGAATCTTTCAAATACAAATGAAATGAGGAATTTTGGCTCAGAAATCTTGCTTTCGAGGTATGAAATAGCAGGTGTTCTCTGGCAACTTTTTTGATAGGTTGAAAATAAATCCTATTCTTAAAACATAGAATCCATTGTCCATTACATTGATGTACGCATCTCTATTCTTTTTAATTTTATTTCATATTTTGATTTTTCCAATAAAGATTTTGAAATAAACAAGCAGCAAAAAAGGACAAAAATTTATAACTATTAGTTCAAAATTGAAACAAATTCTGATGAATATTTATTACAAATGCCAAAGTTCAAAATGCATGTATATTGCTTTGTTAAAAATGATATACCTAAATAATATACCCAAACAAACAGAGAAACACTCAAAAGGGGTTGAATTTTAGATGTGCTTATCTCAGATGAGCATAAGTATACTGTTCCCAGCATATCAATTTTTGGTTAGAATGGATACTGAAATTTGCCTGAATAGGAAACTTTAGAAGTCAGGTCTCCATCAGCCATCCTTGTGACCATAAAATGGATTTTGGGGCTATACAAAATTCCATTTATGGTTATTCTGATCCTCTGATGTAAACTCTCTCTCACAGCACAGCATCAAATAGCAGCCCCTGCCCCCTACTCCAGCACCCTGTGACTCCCATCTCCCTGGTTTATATTTTGTCATAACACTTGTCACCAACTGAAATCACACATATCTACTTGGGTTTTATCCTTATTATCTAACTCCACCTTCCGGGATGGAAGCTTCCAGAGGACAGCAACTTTGTTCTGTTCTTTGCTGTGTTCTTGGTGCCTGGAACAGATAATAACTGGTATAATAGATGCTAGCCCAGTATTTGTTGAACAGATGGAAGAATAAATATTAACATTTGGAAGCCTGGGCTCGGCCCTTAAGGAATCTAGTGGCTAAAGGAAAAATAAATCACGGGAATAGAGAGCCCCAGAATTAATCCATGGCTTTTGTAGATGTTTGCAGCCCCTGTAGGATTGGAAATACCACTGGATTAGAGGATTGGGTCACAGTCCTGACTGCTACGACCTCCAAGATGACTCTCTGACCCTTCCTGTACTCAGGTTCCTCTGTGTGGTTGGGAGCAGGGCATCCCTTTTGGACCTGACATGGGTGTTTCTCTGATTTGTTCACAGAAAACTGCAGCCTTCCCCTCCATCAGACGAGGGTGAGGCTGAAGGGAAGGTAGAAAAGTGGTGGGTGGGTACATAGGAGGCACACATGCCACCTGAGTCCTTCGGACCTGACAGTCCCAAGCACAGCTGACCATCTTCCTCCAAGTCTAGCTGCTCTTCTGAGCCCCTCTCTGGGCAGAGCACCTCACTTCTCCCCCTCCTTCTCCCCAGACCAACTCTCCTCTGGCCCCAGCATCCTATGCACTGTCAAGCCCACGGGTCTTTAAAATCTGGAGTCATGGCCTCTTTTCTTCCCCGACCCCCCCCCCCACCATTCAATGGTCTCCTAACTGGCTTCTCCATGTTTTGTGACTTCTCTTCCAATCTGTCCCTCATACCTCTGCCAAAATCATATCATCCTCCCTCCCAGAACCTTCAGGGTCTCCTCTTGTTGGTAAAATAAAATGCCCACTTCTCAGGCTGGCATTTAAGGGAAACTAGATAGGAACAAGTGCTTTAGAGATTTTAAAAGGCTTCAGAGGGGAGGGGGGTGGGGGAATGGGATAGACTGGTGATGGGTAGTAAGGAAGGCACGTATTGCATGGTGCACTGGGTGTTATACGCAAGTAATGAATCATGGAACTTTACATCAGAAACCAGGGATGTACTGTATGGTGACTAACATTATATAATAAAAAAATATTATTATAAAAAAAAAGAAATTTTAAAAGGGGAAAATTACTCCTGAATGGGGAGGGGAGGTAAACAACCAAAATCACAGGCTGTCATGCGTGGAAGGGCCAGGAAGTAGAAGGAGGACGGCAGAAGGAGGCAAACTGACTTGTTCAAATCAAAGGTGCTTAATGACATCTTAGTAGTAAAATAGGGGTCTCCCGGCCTTTGGAGGGTGCTTTGAAAACTGGCAGAATTTCACTGTGGGACATGAAGAAACCGGGCAGACAGGACAAGCAAGCTAAGGAAATGTATTGTCGTCTTGAGCTCAGATTATTAGGACATTAACAGATAGTAAAAGGCAAGTTGATTTACAGAGTTTAACCATGGTGATAAATCAAATGTCTGTATTAACTTTAACAATTGCATTTTGAATACCAAAAAATCTCCTAAAATTAGTAAGGTGGACTCTGCAGAAAAAAAAAAAAGTAAGTACCATTTGTAGTATTTAAAAATATATACTAAGTTCCAAGTATATGAAACCAGTAAGTTTTTAAAATATGAAACTTTGGAGTACCTTATTTAAGAATAGATGAACTTGAAGGAGCTGTTCAAGTTCTGGAACAAATCCAAATCACTGCTTTCTTGAATGATAAAAAAAAAGAAGGAAAGACGGGGGCGCCTGGGTGGCTCAGTCAGTTAAGCGTCTGCCTTCGGCTCAGGTCATGATCCCAGGGTCCTGAGATTGAGTCCTGCATTGGGCTCCCTGGTCAGCAGGGAGTCTGCTTCTCCCTCTGCCTCTCGCTCCGCTTGTGCTCTCTCTCACTCTCTTCTTCTCAAATAAATAAATAAATAAATAAAATCTTTAAAAAAAAAAAAAAGGAAAGAAAGAAAACATAAAAGTGCAACTGAACCTGAATGTCCCACCTTTCCCTTTTGCTTGAGTTACCGTAATGCTGACCTGACCGATTCAATGACCTGTCCTTCCAGCTCTACTGTTAACTTTCTGTACGACCTTGGACAAATCACTCCTTGTTCTGGGTTTCATCTTTGTGCATGACTGGCCTTGTTTCTGACCACCTCCCACCCCAGCTACAAAGCTCTACGAATTGATGATTAGGGCAAGCAAACTACTTAAAGCTCTAATTATTACCCAAAGTTTTATGTGACTTCAAAAGGCAGAGTACTTGACATTCTCACCTGAACACTGATAAGCGTCTTCAATTATCAGTCAGAAGAACTATAAATGGAAGACCTGCTAACAGGTACGTAAGCAGAATCTTCAGGTCCTTACCTTTAGTTCTCTACCTCTGACTTTCATCCCATTTAATCAGATGTTTCACCTCTTTAGTTAAAAAAAAAAACAAAACCAAAACTCTCCCATAAATACACCTCAGTGATTCAATGCACTGATTTTATACCATTATATGTCATTGCATGTTTGCCTCTGGAGAATTCTTCTCTGGAGGACTTACACTCAATTTATATAGACTTTCCCCTATCGACATAAGAAAACTCAACTGCACAAACTTGAAACAGTGTTCTTTCAGGTTTCTATAGGGATAAATATCTCTTCACTCAGGAGACTCAATTCCACCATGATGCCCCCCCCCCCACCGTTAAGGAGTGAAAGCAGAGGCTGAGTGTGTGTTAGCAAACAGAGTGAAGAAGAGAGGAAGGGTTGGGGGCGTGAGCAAAGGCGGGTTTATCTAGATTGATTGCATGGGATGGACAGTTTCTGCAGTGATAAGAAACATGTTAAGACAAGCAGGTTGAAGTTACTTTGTGGAAAGCCTAAATGTCATTGCCAAATTTTTTAATATTTTCCAGTAGAAATATGGAAACACTGAAAATTTGGTGGGGGTGGAGGGGCATTAGTAATCCAGGTGATTTTATAGTTGGTACTTTTTAACTTGAGAAAACATCTGGACTAGCTGTATGAGCAAATATGTAACTTCTCTGGCTCTGTTACTTTTCGGCTAAAATAATATTGTTAATCTCACAAGGTTTGTGTAAGAATCAAGGAGTTCATAGTTTAGCCTATACTGACTTGAGCAATCAATGAGACCTTTGGCTCAGCCCCAGCAGAATGTAGGGTTGAATGAATCTGCAGGCTTGGCTTTATCCTAAACTCAGATGAGGTAAACAGGATCTGGGTTCCCTTTCTCTATTGTTCACCTCTGCTTTCCCGGAGTAGTTTCCATCCTTACGAAGCTCTCCCCTCCTAGAGACAATAAGGCTGCCAACACTTCGAGATACATCCTGTCTAATCTGTGTCCGGTGGGACACATACCAGGTATTCTGTGGGGCAAAGGTATTTATTCCCAAAAAATAACAGTTCAAGGACCCCTCCCGTATCATTTGCTGTGGTAGGATTACAGGAGAAAACATGAACCACACAATGTGACTGATGAGGATGGAAAATGTTGCCAAATACGCACTTGATGGCACCTACCCCATGTCTGAGGATAGCTCTACCCCAGCTGTGCAGACCTGAAAAATTTTAAGGAAAAAATTCCCTGAGAGAAATAAAGGTAATTGTTGGCAAAGGAAGGAGACTAATGAGTAATGATGAGTCAACTCTCGAATGCCCTTATATATTTATGAAAAGGCACATTGCCAACTTTTAATTATTGCATGAATATAAAGAAACCCAAACATGTTTCATTAGTTTTGTTTTGTTTTGTTTTGTTTTTGCAAGATAGACTGGAAGGAAGTATAAATAGGATAGAATGAGTGAGTAAAACAAGAAATATTGCAGAGGGTACATTGATTGTCCTGAAGGACATGGATGTTGTGGGTGAAGAAGACAGGATTTCAAATCTTGGTGAAGGAAGGATGGAGAATAAATAGAAACAGGGCAAGGGAAGTCTGTAAATGAATCACTTCAAGGACTTTACACACTTTGGAGTCTGGTTCTTAAGTCCAGGAGTGAAGGGGGAAAGGTTATAAAACAAGTCAGGGGGTGAATAGTTACACAGCCTACTAATGGAGGGACTTCCTTTGTTTTAATGATTTTTTATTATATTATGTTAGTCACCATACAGTGCATCCCCGGCTTCCGATGTAAAGTTCGATGATTCATTAGTTGCGTATAACACCCAGTGCACCATGCAATACGTGCCCTCCTTACTACCCATCACCAGTCTATCCCATTCCCCCACCCCCTCCCCTCTGAAGCCCTCAGTTTGTTTCCCAGAGTCCATAGTCTCTCATGATGAAGGGACTTTCACTCAGGCTGAGTCTATCAGAACATTGCTAAGAGCACAATATGAAGGTTTTGAAACATAGATATTATCATCTTCCTGAGAAGCATGTTTTGTTTTGTTTTGTTTTGTTTTGTTTTGGGGGGGGTTGTGCGGGTTTTTTGAGGTCAGTTGTTTTGTTTTGTTTGGGTGAGAAGGGAGTTAACATTTCTGCCACTGTTCCAAAAAGGGGAGAGGAAATTTTAACTTGTCTGAGAGACAATTAGTCAGTGACAACCATGACAAAAATGGATTTGCACACCAATCCAATCTCAAAATTACCACTAACATAAATTCAGTCTTTTCCTGGCAAATGCTCTCCACATATTCCCAAGAATACTCACATTTTTAACCTGCTTAGGAGCCCCACCAGTTTGTGGGTTCTACAAAAGGACACTTTCATTTTAAGAGTCCAAAGAAGGGGAGGAGAGACAGAAAAAATGTCAGGACTAATTGGAGCTATAGCAGCTGATATGTTACTCCATGTGGCTCATGGATGATGCCTGCTCCCCCACCACCCTCCTCTACTTAGAGTTGCCAGATTGAGCAAATAAAAATATAGAATGTTCAGTTACATTTGAATTTCAGATAAACAAGTAATCCTTTGGTATAAGTGTACCCCATGTAAAAAAATATTTATAGTTTATTTGAAATTCAAATGTAACTGGTCATCTTGTATTTTGTCTTGCAACATTCTTCCACCTGCCATTCTCAAACCCCACTCTTTCAGAGGGGGTCCCCATGGCTGTTCCCTATGGACAGAGCTCCTCCCTTTGACCACAGCCTTCTCTTTCCCATGGTTTGTAACTCCCACTCCCCAGAGGGAGGTTAAGTCAGGTAAATCCAGCATTTCTCTGCACCTGGAATCACTGCTCCCTTCGATCACCAAGCCCTGGAGCCCACCTGTACCCATTCTTTCAGACAGAATTCTACACACAGGGGTCTCATGGCCTCTTCCTCTTACCCAGCCCCCTCGGGGAGCCCAAGACCATCAGACACACTTGTATTTGTGTAATGTCTGTGTGACATATTATTCTGTCTGCTCAGGATCCTTTCCTCTGGGCAGCCACTCTTCCATTCCATGTGTTTCAAGAGGTACTGATCCTTTCTTACTTAGCCCTAGGGGTGTGACCTAGGACATCAGACTTAGGCTTGTCTAATCAGAGAAATTCATTTTTCAGACCACAGTGGTCGTTCAAGGCTTGGCCTACACCCAGGGTCAGGTCAGAAGCCACTCCCAACTTCTCTGCTAGACCTGTTGGTAAAGACGGTTCTGTTCCTTTCGGGTTGTTGACTGTAAGGGTAGTTTAAGTCGACACCCTTATGGCCATCTTCTCTGACACCTAAGAGTCACGCTCTGAAATAGGAAGAAAGGGCAACTATAAAAAGAGCAACAGAGGGGAGAGAGAGTGAAAGCCTTGATGCCATTGTTCAAAAGAGCCGGACATAGCTAAAACTAGGAATCCGTTATCTTTAAAAACTAATACAGTGGGTCATTTAATTTTTGCTTCAGCTAGATTGAACTGAATGTGAACCCTGAGCAAAATAACACGTCTAAACCTCAATTGGATGTTAGATCCATGTTTTTTTTTTTAAACAGACCTCCTTGGCCCCTTGAAAATCCAGCAGCATGGCTGGGCATCTGTTCCGTTGTTCCCAAATTCTCTATGACCTTCAGGAGCTAGTCTGCTGTGAACATCCATGCTCTTGGGTGGCAACACAACCTCGCTCATGGGATGCCAGCCTGTACATTACTAGTCTGTAGTAATGCAATACAAATCACTCTTTAAATAATTACAAGCACACACATACTGTCTGTTACACATATTCTGGATACAAACGCCATTTATGTGTTCAATATGCTATGCATATAATTATCAAATGGGGAACCACCAAACTTCCTGTGTGCAAAGAGTTAATAATAGTGTTATGATATCCCAAGTTGACTACCCAAAGCTAAATTCCCTTGGATTCAGCATCTGGCCATGTCCAGCAGATTGCTGGAATTGGTACACGTGGAATCAACTTGTGAGGAGTCATGACAGGAATAAAAATGTATGAAAAGCAAAATGAGGAGTGTCTGTAACCTTTCTATGGGGCACTGAGGGTCCAAGGCAGCACCAGCATTCTTGGCTCTGCTGGTACCAGCAGCAACAGCTGGGGCAGGGCTAGGTTTTCGGTGCCTGCACCAGGTCCTCAAAGACCTCTACCCTATTGGTTGAGGTGCAGGAACTAAGAGAGCTCTCTGAGGAACCCCCATAAATTGATGGGGCTCCTAACTGAACTTCAATTTCCTCATCTGTGAAATGAGAGTCAGGAACTGACCCCACCTACATCTAGAATTCCTTTGAATTCTTCTTGCTTTCTATACAGAGAGAGCCAAAGCAGGAAAAGAGATTATGAGTTATCTCTGGGAACTGACTTCTTTCCAAAAAGAAAAGGGAGGTAATGGCATCACTGGGGACAACAAGTGACATGGTATTAGTACAGAGCTAGGTCAAGTCACAGTAGAGTTTCTAAGACCAGAAGTCTGTGACAAGATATGGTTCATTTCCAACACAGAAATTCTAGAAGTTTCTAGAAAGATGGGAAGCTACTGTTTACTTAAGCAGCAGTTGATCACAAATACAGAGTCAAAGGGATATTCCATTATGACACAGTACAATATTTCCTTTAAATGTTGATATTGATATGCTTCACATTATCCAATCTTATAGAATGAGCACAATCCACAGTTTATTTTATTTAAAAGTTTATTTCATAGAAGAGAGCCCAGTCACATGTTTGGTCACTGACATTAACATTAAATTCCACAGTAGAAGAGGTTATAAACAGCTTCTCAAGGAGGAGGGGTGCTAAATAACTAAATTTGAGCCATTGATGGTAAATGTGGTTGTTCGTAGGGACTCCGTCCACATGGCCTTTCCCCATGTCCTATGTTCCAAATTTTCGGATCCCGTATTATCTAATTTTCTTTTCTGTTTGCTCCCCTGGCCTTCCATTCCTTCCAGTACCTATTAATTCAATCTCTTATCTCTCCATTCCTTTTTATACTCTGTCTCCCTCCCCCGTTGTCCCTCCCCTCACCACCCCCCTGACCCTTCATCTCTACTGTCCCATTTATCTGCTTCCCATCTACTACTCCTACCCTCCGCGTCTCTCGTTTCTCAGTCTCTCTGCCTTTTCCATTAGGACCCTCCTTTTGTGTCTCTGCTGTATTATCTTTGTCCACAACAGGACATTTCTGCTTCTCTTCCCATCCATTACTCAAGCTGGTTTTGACAGAAAATGAGTTCCTGTCATGGGATGTTTTTTATTTGACTGTCCAATCTTGAATGATACATCACTTATCCGAACACCCTTTACCAGATTCCTTATTTTAGATGGATTCAGGGAGAATTCCAAATCCCAGGCCCCTTTATGCTTTCTAGATTTCATTTGTTCTTTAAAATACATCCACTCCTGCTTTACCAAGGGAGAAACTTTGAGGGAGAACTTTAGCTCAAAGCTTGAGGAGGTCTCTTTTTTCAACATGTCCAATAAAAACTGCACACTGAGGGTCATCTCCTCATTCTCTGCCTCTTTCTCATCATCCAGAAGCTTTTTCAGTTCTTTGTGGGACTCTTTCCCCAGCTGGCTCTGGTCCTCTTTCGCCAGATAGGACATGGCATGAAAAAACTCCTGGAAGCTAATGTGACGGAAGGCACAGAACGTCTTGCGGGTATGTTCCTCTTGGTAACGCATGCTGCTCAGGAAAGCATCGAGGTTGGTCGCATCTAAATCGTGCTTCCTGAGGTCAGCTTCTTCAAACATGAACCTCTGGTGCTGGATCCCCTCAGCTGCCAAGGAGCACAGACCGCTCAGGACCCTGTGCCCAGTAAGCTCGGAGCAGCCTGCGTTGTCACTGGGCGGCAGGAAGGTGGAGACATAGGCCATGAAGATGTCCGTGCCATTACTGGGAGTCTCTGAGATCTCTCTGCCCCTCTCCATCTGCTCCTTGAGCCAGGAGCAGATCACCCAGCAAGTGCCTGGAATTTGACATGATTTGTAGAGAACGTCCTTTCCTTGTACAATGTCAAAGGCATTTCTGGCTTGCTCCTCACCTGCGAAATAAGAGCTGAAATACCTCCTCCTCTCATCCTCTGAGAAGCCTAGCACGTGAATATGGCGCGACTGCTGCAGCGAGGGCTTCAGATTCTGCAAAGCCACCGGCCGGGTGGTGATAAGGAGTGAACACGTGGGAAACAGCTTTCTCCTAATTAGACGGTGCAGCACATTCTCCACGGGGTTCGGACTCAGCCTCTTCCAGCCCTTTGCAAAGGGCCTCTGCAGCTCGTCAAAGCCATCCAGGATGAACAGCAGCCGCTCCTCCTCCCTCAGCATCTCTTCGACGGGCGCTCGGTTGTCCCCACAACACCAGAAGAGGAGCTGCTCCGGGTTGCCCTCCTGCAACAGGGCCACTTCTCTGCAGCTGACAAAAAGACATAATCAAACCGGCCTGGGTACAGGGTGCCAGTGGCCCAGTCCAGCACTATTTTTCTGGCCAGCGTTGTCTTTCCAGTGCCGGCAGACCCCTGTAGCACCACCGTGGGCGGGGCTTGGTAGGGCTTTTCTCCTGGATCAACTTCAAGGGGGAGGCCCCTGGACATGTGTGTGTACCTGCACACAGACACACGCCCGGTGTGCCTGTGCACATCTGTATGAGTGTGCAAGTGTGTGTGCATATCAGTGGGCTATGAGTGGGTGTCTGTATCCACACAGGCTCATGAGAGGGCGCTTATGCAAGCTCGTGTATTTTTGTGTGACGAAGGCATGTCGGTGTGCGTCAGCAAGTGGGTGTTTGTAAGAATATGCAAGTGTGCAAAAGTCTCCGTGCGTGTGACTGTCTGAGTGTTTCTGCGAAACAGCCCCGTTTGAAATGGTGAGGACAGAGTGGAGAAAGGAAAGGGAAGCTGGAGGATGGCGAAGTAAGTAATAGGAGCCTGTTCTTGGTCATGATCAACCTGGAGCTCTAGACAAACCAGCTCCCGAGCCGAAGCCATGAGTGTATGTCAGAAGAGCTCTCAGGTGTGACAGGGGCCTATGGAGGGAGCACTGGCACCTCCCCTGGCACCCCACGAGAAGGGACAGAACTTCTGGTTTCCATGCCCACCCTGTTCTCTAGGGCAGCATCGATCCACCAGGTCCTTGAGAGAGCAGGATGCAGGGGCAGGCTGTCCGCTGAGCTGCCTGCTGGGACAGTAGCTAAGGAAAGACTTGACCCCCACACCCCGGTGCCATTTCTGCTGGTAGTAGAAACCCCTTCACCAGCACCACCCTCAATCTCTAAGCCCCTCTCTTCTACTCTCCTCTTCTCTGGCACTACAACTGGAGGTAGGAGGTGGGGCATTACGGCCACAAGATAACTGCCAGCTTCCTATAAAACCCCACCCTCCGCTCAGGCCCTACCCCAACAGCTGTCAGAGCCTTCAGCTGGAGACCACCAGGACCCTGGGCGCTGGTGCTCCTTGGCAGAGACAGAAGCAAGAGTGAGAGACAGCATACACTACAGGCTGTGGGAGTCTCTGGAAGTGTCATGGGCGGGGGAGTCCTGATGGCACCCTGAGCTGCCCTTGTCTCCTGCTGTACTCACCATTCAGACAAACGTGGCTGAGCTGGTCCGCAGACTCCAGCAGGTTCATGACCCTCAAGGCCCTGAGCACCACCTTCACAGCTCCCGTGCTCCCTACAGGGAAACCGGCCGAGAAGCCGGGGCCACCGGGCCCAGGCCCTCCAGCCCCCCACGCGCCAGCCGCGGCTGCCCTTCAAGCAGGCTCCCGTCCCATAAGTGGAACTTGAATAGCTTGAAGCTTTTCTCCTCAAGATCCCTCAAGGCCCAGAGCAATGCCTCCTGGGGGTTGTGGGTCTGGGCCATGGTGTTGGGGTGAAGGGTTGAGTTCAGACCAGTGACTGGGAGAAGCAGGAGAGAGGTAAGATAGGCGGGTGCTGAGGGAAGAGCAGCCCGCAGACACCTCAGCCACTCAGCGTTCTGGGTGCTTAGCAAGCTGCTGAGCGCAGGCCAAGGGAGATGAGAGAGGTGCGTGCCAAGTTCCAAGAAAGGTGAGCAGGTAGGGCAGCAGGGAATGTTCCTCCTCATTCCCCACTGTGCCTCTTTGTGAGCTGACGCATGTCTGGGCCAGCAAACAGGAAGGAAGGCATGTGGGCGCGTAGTTTTTCTGTATCTCTCCATCGCTCTCCTCCCACCTCTTCCCTCTCACGCGCACTGTGTATCAGGCCCTAAATGCCTGCATAAGGCAGTCTGGGTGGAAAATATATGTCTCCGTTAAGTTTCGCTAGCGAGTGCCTCCCTGACTTTGTGAACCTATACAGAGTAGGAGCATATTTGCTGGGACTGCTGAGGAATGGCAAGAAGGTAGAAACTCTACACTCATCAGCCCCTCGGCTTCACGCAGGATTTCAGAGCTGGAAGACTTCTAATTCAGATAAGGAGACGAGTTCAAATAATAAGAGAAACAGCCGCTTTGAGGGCTCACTAATTATTCTCTCTTTTGATCCTCACAGAAACTGTCTCGGGGATCGCTCCTGATGAGAAATTTGACAGGGAAGAGTGGTTTTCCAGAGCTTTCCGGAGCTGGCCCAGTGGACAAAGAGGGAGGATTTAAATAATGGCCTCTGATCAGGGTAAATAGGGACAGAAAGAGGTGAAAAGACAAAGCCATCCAAGACAGAAGCAGAAAGCTGGTCGTTAGACTAACTACTACCCACACTGGAGACGTACGCAGACATGAAGCAGCAGGGAAGGGAGAAGAGGATCTTGAGTTGTGTTTAAAATATAGAACTGGGGCGCCTGGGTGGCACAGCGGTTAAGCGTCTGCCTTCGACTCAGGGCGTGATCCTGGCGTTATGGGATCGAGCCCCACATCAGGCTCTTCCACTATGAGCCTGCTTCTTCCTCTCCCACTCCCTCTGCTTGTGTTCCCTCTCTCGCTGGCTGTCTCTATCTCTGTCAAATAAATAAATAAATAAAATCTTTAAAAAATAATAAAATAAAATATAGAACTAACACATTGGTGGGGTGGCAGTCTTCAGAAGAAGAGAAGCAACCATTGGCAGAAACTTTCAGAGGCCAAAACTAGCCCTCTGATCTATAGTCAATGGGGAATCCATCTCTGTAGCAAAATGTCTGAGAGCTAGAAAAAGGCATTTGGGAACAGAGAAAGTTGCTGAGATTCAAATATCAGCATTTTAACTGCACACAAAAAACAGAGAAAAAAAAATTCAGGAGTATATTAGAATACAAGGGACTTTGGGGGCAAGTCATGGGGTAGTTTGCAAAAGCAAGCCTGTTGACATAGGAGTGATTTACAACAAAGCTTCAGACTCCCCTGAAAATCTCTGCTGTTGGCGGAGCTAATTCAGGAGAGAGGAACAAAAGGTGGCACCAGAGGCTGCCAAGGGGTTATGCGGTCTAGGCTTCAGGCCATTTGGACTCAAAGAGCTGGAGGCAAGGCACCTACCTGATCCAAGAGCCCAACAAGCCAGGTCCTGGGGACTGAGCGGAAACAGATATTTCAGTCAGACCGCAAGCCAAGCCTGGATCCACTTAGCCCAAACCCACTGGTTTACGTCTGCTTGGTGGTGCTCGTATTAAGAGGATGGGCCGGGGCTCCTGGGTGGTTCAGTCGGTTAAGTGTCTGACTCTTGATTTCAGCTCAGGTCATGATCACAGGTGGTGAGATTGAGCCCCGTGCTGGACTCCACACTGGGCGTGGAGTCTGCTTAAGATTCTCTCTCCCTGTCCTTCTGCTCCTCCCCCCATATCTCTCCCTCTTAAAAATAAAAATAAAAACAAAAAAATAAAAGGATGGATGGGACGACCCTGACACCTCCCCTTTGATACCTGCCAGGCCCTGGTACACATGGGGCTGGAACAGATGAAGCGTGTCTGGGCCTCCTCGGAGAAGCACAAACACCCATACTTTCCATCTGACTGTCAGTGGTGAGTACTGCTCACCAGAGGAGAACTGGGTCTCACTCCTCCACATATTACATTGAGAAACAAAGGAGGGGCCAAAGGATGACTTGTTTTGTCACCAAGAACAAGAAAGAGCCCAGCAGCCCCTTCATCTCCTCTCTGAAGCCCCAAGGCTCTCCTACAACTTGAGCCAGGCTAGGCTGAGGCAGTTTGACTTGAGAGACAAAGGAATTGAGGCGCTGTCACTAGCGCGTCCTCGGCTGGGCCACCATTTCTTTAAGTTGTTGGAACCACTGGAGGATGTGCTTGGCCAAAGTGAAAAGGAAGAAGGACAGGAGCTCCATGAAACAGGAATCCAAACAGGAGGAGAACAAGTCCCTCAAGGTCAGAGGGCCTAGAGCGCTGCGACAGGATAGAAGCCCTGACTGAGAAGAATGGGATGCTCAGACCATCTCCAAGGGAAGAAAAGAACTGACAGCTAACTGATGCTGCCAGGCCCTCTGGAAGACCCTACTGAGAGGCTACGAGAAGGTATGGAGAAACTAACATTAAGTACCAAGAAAACTAGACCGATGGATAAAATTTAAAAATCACTAGTTCTAAGAAAAACAAAAAACAAGAAAGACAGAAGTTTACTAAGAGTAAACTACAATACTCAGGTGTGAATAATGTTTGCATAGAAATAATAACAGAACAATTGAATAGTGATCTAACTAAAGTGTATAATGTAACCATATTGAAAGGACAGTGGTGGAATGTTCTGGAGTGTTCTGGCAAGGAAGTCAACAGATAATGCATAAAATTGATGAGTCAAAAGGTAGCAGTATGGGGCGCCTGGGTGGCACAGCGGTTAAGCGTCTGTCTTCGGCTCAGGGCGTGATCCCGGTGTTATGGTATCGAGCCCCACATCAGGCTCCTCTGCTATGAGCCTGCTTCTTCCTCTCCCACTCCCCCTGCTTGTGTTCCCTCTCTCGCTGGCTGTCTCTATCTCTGTCAAATAAATAAAAATAAAATCTTTATAAAAAAAAAAGGTAGCAGTAGACATGTATTATTTAGAAGTGCAGAGATGCAAGAAGGAACAGTTTAAATATATAACCAGCTGCTTCAGAGAAGAGAGACTGGACGTAGCAGTGTGGGGGTTGGGGAGGCGGACCAGGAAAGTATTGGATTTGGAGCATAAGCTTTTTAATGTTAATTGACCTTTTAAACTATGAGCATATATTACTTACAAAAAAAATTATCGAAGGAAGAATAGGGGATAAAGAAGTGGAGATAGTAATAGTGTATTGCATATTTGAAAGTTGCTAAGAGTCAATCTTGAAATTTCTCATCACAAAAAAGTTTCTGGAACTATGTATGATGACGGATGTTAACTAGATTTATTGTGGTGATCATTTCACAATATAAACATATTGAATCATAATGTTGTACACCTGAAATTAATACGATGTTGTACATCAACTAAACCTCAATATGAAAGAAAGAAAGAAAAAGAGAGGAAGCAAGAAAAAGAGAGGAAGGGGGAAAGAAAGGAGAGGAGAGGAGGAAAGAAAGAAAGAAAATAATGTGTATAGACATATCTTTCAGGAAGCTTGGCAACAAAAGGAACTGAGAGGTCCTGACAAGATGAGGGAATGTGGGGCCAAGAGAAGGTCTTGTTTGTTTTAACATGGGAGAGGGTGGGAAGGATTTGAAAGCTGATAAAAATCATCCAACAGAGGGATTGGGTTAGAAACGCAGACGAGAGGGAAGTACAAGGGGAAGAGAATTGGGCTGTGGATTGAGGTAGGACTCAAAGCAAAGGCAGAAGATTGGCCTTTGACAGGAGGATGGAGGGAACATGTCCATCCATGCCTGAGGAAGTGACAGGGTCGTCAGCGGAGCAGCGCAGGTCTACGGGTTTTGTGTTTGGACGAGGGTACTCCTGTCTGGTGGTCCCTATACTCTTTATGAAGGATGAGTAAGAGCATCTTCTAAGACTGTGGACTCTGAGAAACAAACTGAGGGCTTCGGAGGGGAGGGGGGTGGGGGAAGGGGATAGACTGGTGATGGGTAGTAAGGAGGGCACGTATTGCATGGTGCACTGGGTGTTATACGCAACTAATGAAGCATCGAACTTTACATCAAAAACTAGGGATGTACGTATGGTGACTAACATAATAAAAAAATATTATTAAAAAAATAAATAAAGGCCAGTCGTTACATTTTCAGGGATTTTGAGAGCCAGTTATTACATTGCTAGTAACTCGAAGTCAGTCATGGTAGGAGTATTTGTACTGTAGAAATTGGCCAATGCCAAAACTAGGGCCATTTTTTTTTCAGGGAGCTGCTTGTTAAACACTTACTAGCATACCACTGAATGATAATATTCTAATACTCATAATAATAATATCAGTTATAATATTCTAATTTGCATAATAAATTCTATTGTATCTAATTCTTTTCTAATAAATTCATATTCTAATATATATTCTAATATATAATATTAATTCATAATACCACCGTTGATAATGTTCTAACCCTTGGTTTGGATAATAAGTCCTGTTCATTATGTTATTTAAAAAATAATGAGTGAGGGGCGCCTGGGTGGCTCAGTCAGTTAAGCTTCTGCCTTTGGTTCAGGTCTTGATCTCAGGGTCCTGGGATGGAGCCCGGCATCGGCATATCGGCATCGGCATCGGACTCCGCGCTCAGCGGGGAGTCTGCTTCTCCCTCTGCCTCTGCCCCTCCCCAGCTCGTGCTCACTCTCTCTCACTCTCTCTCTCTCAAGTAAATATATAAAATCTTTTTAAAAAATTTTTTTAAATAATGAGTGAACGAATGAAACAAAAAAAGAAGTTCATGAATGAGCCAAAGTGTCATGAACCAAAGATAGAAAAAAGATAGAAGATAGAAAATGACAGAAAAAAGAGCACTAAGTTCCTTCCATCTGGGAGACATCAAGTGTCAGAAGAACCTCCACTAACGAATGTGGTCCGTGGGCACCCGAAAAGTCCCACCCCACTCTCAGAGCAGCACACTCTAAGCCAGCGTCCTGCAGGGTCGGGAGATGGCCACATCCAGTCCAGTGCAGGTGAGCATTCAGCACGCAGGTCTGAGGCTTCAGGTCTGTGACGCTGCTGCCTTTCAACTGTGTGGCAGCTGTTCTTCGCCACCCCAGCCCGGAAGGGCTTTCAGACAGAGGCCCCCTGTGCAAATCCCAGCATAGCAGAGGAGTGTCCCTGCACTAGTGGAGCCCCGATAAGGTGCAGAACTTCCTGAAACCTGCTGGCAGTGCGCAGAGACAAACTGTAGGAGGCAGCCTACAAGCCTGCCTGTGCCGGAACCTCATCTGCAGAAGGGCCAGTGGTTGGCTACCCAGGTAGGGTTCCCGCACGGCCCTGCCCCACCAAGAAAGCCTCAAGTCCCACTTGCAGCGCTGAGAGAGCCTAGGGCTCCCCCTCGTGGCCCTCCCATAGTTGGAGCTGTACTCAGAGCTCCCTTCACTCCAGCTGGTCATTGAAGAGATGGGATGGGTTTATAAAGATACAGGCCCTAATTTTAACATGAGCCTGTAGCTATGACCTTCATCTTTTCAAGCATACTGCTCAGGAGAGCCAGGATCCCAGGTGTGATGGTGACTTTTCTGTGTTAATTTGACTAGGGAACAGGATCTCCAGATATTTGGTCAAACATTATTCTAGGTGTATCTGTGAAGGTGCTTTTGGATAAGCTGAACATTTAAATTGATAGACTGAATAAAGCAGATTGCCATCCCTAATGGGGGTGGGCCTCATCCAATCACTTGAGGGCCTACATAGAACAAAGAGCTTGTCCCCACCTGGAGCAAGAGGGAACTCCACCTCCTGTCTGCTTGAGCAGGACACTGGTCTTTTCTAGCCTTCAGTCTCAAACTGAAACATAGTCTCTTCTTGGGTCTTGAGTCAGCCTGCTTTTGGACTAGAACTACTTATTGGCTCTCTTAGGTGTCCAGGTTGCTGACTAAAGATCTTGGGACTTCTCAGCTTCCATAATCACGTGAGCCAATTCCTTATTTAAATATATGTATATTTAATATACACATGGTTCCTCTGGAGAATCCTGACCAATGTACCATGTGCACAACGCTTTTCCCATATTCAAGGGGATAGCTCATCTTCTCTCTCCCCATGCCTTCTGCCCTTTCCTCATGAACCTAGACCTCAGAGTGTCTGTTTATAGCATTCAGCCTGCCTGGATCCCTGTTAGTGATTGGAAAGCCAGCATCCTGGATGTATGTATTGCCTTGTCCTGGCTGGTCAGCATCCCCAGGGAGACCATGCCAATGATCTCTCCCCACCTGCCTCTTAGCTATATGGCTGGGGAAAAATACAAACGCTGACCAGATCCTTGAGGTCTCCAGACTCAGCTGGGCCCCCCCCATAATCGACCAATGCCTTTGATGGCTCACTCTTGGTCTCTCTTCCACCACGCAAGGACTGAACCCCACCCTTGCAGCCTTAATGTCCCCTTCTCAGTCCTACTTTTCCCCCTGCTACTGCCTTAAATGTCTCCTCTCCTTCCCACCAACTCTCTTGAGAGAGTACCCAGCACTCTCTGCCATCAGTTCAAACTAACTGTCCTCACACGTGAATTCTTATCAGGGCTAAGAAGTCCAACCTCACCTACCCACCTTGCCAACTAGATGCCAGGACTTGACCTAATTAAGGGAGTTGATTAGTTTCCTGACAGGCAGATATTATCATTCCCACTGTACCAAGAAGGAAACTGAGACTCAGAAAAAATTATAGATTGCTCAAAGTTACGTAGTATGTTAGAGTCAGAGCTCCTTCCAATACACAGCAGTGAACTAGCTACTGCATAGAATAGCTGCTGTGTATCAGGCACACCGTAAAGCTAAGAGCTTTACAGAGGGTCACTCATTGAAACCTTTCCCAAAGTGCAGACTAGCATCTCCACCTGACCACTCTATAATTCTGCTTGGATGTCTAATAAACATCTCAAGAGTGACATCTCCAAAATTGAACTTAGGATCTTTTCCAAAAAAATTGCTCCACTTGCAGCTTTCACTGTCTCAATTGATGACAACTTCTTCATTCTAGTTCAGCACACACACACACACACAATTGGGCTCATCTTTGATTCCTCCATTTCACACCTCACATACATTTTCTCAGAAAATCCTGTTGTCTCTAAAGGTATCCCTGTTCTACCCACTTCTCACCACTTCCGCTGCTACTGCTGGTCTGGTGCCCTCCCCCATCACCTCTCCCTTGGTTACCTGCTCATCTCCTTAACAAGTCTCCCTGCTCTTTCTCTCTCATCTCCTCTCCTCAGCAACCACCCCACCCCGGCCCATTCTATTCTTCTCAAAGCAGAGTGATCCTTTTAAAACTCAGACAGATCATGACTTTCCCCTGCTCCAAACCCTGCAATGGTTCCCCACCTCCCTCAGACTAAAAGTCAAAGTCCATACCATGGCTTAGGACGTCCTTAATGATCTGCTCCACAACCCCTCTTCAAAGGTCCATCTCCTGCTCTTTCCTGCCATGATCTTAACACTCCAGCCACCAAATAGCCTCGTCACACACTCCAGGCCTGCTCCTGCCTTAAAGCCTTTGCACTGGCTGATCCCTCTACCTGGAGGCTGCCCCCCCAATATAGCCAGCTCCCTCTCCTCCTTAAATCCACTGAGATCTCACATTCTCGTTATTACCTACCCTAACTCCTGATTCCCCCTCATTCCCCGCTAATTTCTCCTTTTTCATAGCACTCATCACCTTCTAACATATTACATAATGTATCCATTTGTCTCTCTCCACTAGTTTGTGAATTTTTCGAGGACAACGATCCTTGTTTTGTTCATTGATATATAGTCCAAGCGCCTAAAACAGCGTCTGGCACATATTCAAACTGGTGAATGAATAAGCCACCGCACTGACATCTTATGACGCTGTCAAGAAGTGCCTTTAAAAGGCACTTTAACATTCACCATCCCTTTGAAGTCTGAAAGGAGGACCTGCGACCCATTCTCTGCTCTCTGGGTCCATCTGGCGGCAGCTGAGCAGACGGAATTGGTCCTCTTCTCTCCGCGCGGTCCCAAGTTTGTTCGGAACTATGTAACTCGGTTCTCACTGAGTGTTCATCGGACCGAAATCAAAGAGCACAAACTCAGAGCAGGAACTTGTAGTGCCCTGAGAGGCATCACCCGTAACCAATAGGCGCAAAGATATAGTTCACGTGGTGCATATTCAGCCTATCGTGTTCCTAATATTCTTCAACTCCCCCTTTTCCGCTCCTAGCTCGCTCTCTCTCGACAAGATGGCCACACCGGCAGCAGCGGCGAGTGCCCCTACCGCCACTCCAGCTCCAGTCGCCGCCCCGGCCGCGGCCCCAGCGTCCGTCCCCGCTCCATCCCCATCCCCGGCCTCAGCGCCGGCTCCGGCTCCAGCGCCGGTCCCAGCTCCAACGCCGGCTCCAGCCTCAGACCCGGCGACTGCAGCGGCCACGACTGCGGCTCCGGGCCAGACCCCGGCCTCAACGCCAGCCCCAGCGCAGACTCAGGCGCAGTCGCTGCCGGGTCCTGCTCTCCCAGGCCCCTTCCCCGGCGGCCGTGTGGTCCGGCTGCACCCGGTCATTTTGGCCTCCATCGTGGACAGCTACGAGCGACGCAACGAGGGCGCTGCGCGAGTTATCGGGACCCTGCTGGGTGAGTGGTTAGACCGAATTGACGTTCTCTTCTGCCTCCTATCTCCCTTTTATCTTGCTCACTTCTCGTCCCAGCCTCATTGATCTCTTACCTATTCCTTTATTCCACCTTCCTGCCGCGATTTATCTCCTTAAGGAACTTGAACTTTTCTGCCAGATTGCTGTCACATTGGTCGACATAAAATACGTAAGGAGTAGTGAGTTATTGAGTAAATACTGTATGCCGAATGATTTACATTTTGTTTTTAATCTTCCCAGTATTATTTCGGGTCAAATGTGATTAGTCGCAAACTACGAAAAATGAATTCAGATGCTGACTAGGAAGTCGAAAACGTTTGGCTCCCTAAACCCCGTGACCTCGCTCCCCCCCCCCCATTCTACGGACTAAATGTCTTTATTTTTCATGTGTTTACAAAGACGTTTTTAACCATTTGGCAAAGGAGTGGGGACATCTGTAAAAAGACCTCCCCTTCAACAAGTAAATGAAAACAAAGTTGGGCAGAAACTCCTTCAGGGTTTCCATAATATTCTGCTTTCCTAGACATTTAATCCTGGTCTTTTGTAGTCTCCCTGATATGTTAATTTGTAAAACTGAGAGGCAGTAAAGAAGGATTATTGATAATATGCCCCTTTCTCTGGGGACTGCTGATCCCATCAAAGTCATTTTCACTCCATCTTTGTCACCAATTTTAGATACCTTTGTGGATCCACTCTAGCCTCATTCATCATTTTTCATATTCTTAAATATGTAAAGTCCTTCCACCATAGAAGACAATTGGTGTGTTGCAAAGAGGACAAGATTTGTAGGTAGGTTTCTCCAAATATTAATCATGTGCCTTGGGACAAATTACCTAAAGTCTATTTCTTTTCGGGGCTACTTAGTCTTTGCAAGAACTAAATTATTACCAAAAGCATCTAACTACTGACACACATTAGGTACAAAACCACTATTGGTTGCCGTCCTGCACCACAACAGGGCTATACACTCCTTTCCAAAACCCGCACGTGTGTGTGTGCGTGCGCGCGCGCGCACACACACACACACACACACACACACACACAGAGTCTTCTGCTCTCTGTCTTTGAAGGTTTAGCATTTTACAGGAACTTCAGTTGTTCCATTATCTTCCAGGCATTGTCAGGGTTTTCCTCAAATCTTTGTATTCTCTTTATCACAAGTGCCTTCCCTGGTTTCCCTCATTTAAGTTCCACTCATTTTCCAGGATCCCAGGAAAAGTGTTAAATATCAGTCCTTTATCTCACACTACTACCCTCACCTCCATTCTTAACCTCCCAAAATATAATAGTATTCTGTAACTGTGTCTTGTTTTCAGCTTCTGTTATAAATGATTTTTGCAACACTAAGTTGGCACTTGACAAATGCTAACTTACTCTTTTCACTCCACTGCCAAATGTTTCAAACTCACTGGAGCTATTTAACTAAAGAAACAGTTCTCCACCCAGGGAGAGCACTAAGTGCCCCAGATACTGTAGTGACCCTAGTTAGACCAACTATAATCTAGATCTTTAGATCCTTCTTCCAGACTGGGATCATGGTACAGTGCTAGGTCTTACAGAGACAGAACTTACTGAAGATTAAAATAGACTGCTCACTAGGAGCTTATAAATTTTCTCAGATATTAGTTCACGGAACATACTTAATTTGGTTAAATGAAGTCACTGGTACCTTTTAAGTACCATAAAACTGTTAGGTATTTAGAATTCAGAGTTTGATAAAACAACTTCTTCTCTAACATTAAATTTAAGATGAAGATCTACCTATATGCAAATAATTAGAATACAATGTGATAAATGCTCGAATTGAAAGGTATTGTAGTGGCATGGAACTATAGAAGAATGAAAACTTCAGAAGTTTGAAATGGTCAGCTTTATTGAATGCCAATGAGAGGTCAAATAAGATAAGGCATGTTTATCCACTGGGTTTGGAGGCATAGTTTCAGCTACGGGAGCAGAAACCATAGTGAAGTGGAATTAAACAGACACAGGTGTGGCAGCATTGTGGCCTGTGGTAGAAGGGGAAGTGCTTGAAGCCTTGTGTGGGTGGTGCCAGTAGGTTAGAGAAACATGGAGGACTCAAGGGACTAGCAGTCTTAGGTCAAGAAACAAATGTAGTGGGAATAAGGGTATCAGAACTAGAATAGAAGCTTGTAGTAAAAGATTAATACTGGTGTTTAAGGTTCACAGGTAAAAGTTTTCTGGATGATGATGGGATTAAGGTTATGACCATGGGACTGGATGGCTGAAGGGAGGTACAGGTGAAGCTCCCTAAAATTGTATTCTGAAGCTAGGCTTCTGTATGGGTGGCCTACAGAAACATTGTCAGAATTTTCCAGGTAGTTTTGCTGATTGAATTATAAGAGAAAATCTAGTGGCTGGCAAGTGAAGGTCACAGAGTGAAGATCTGGCACAGGACCGGTAGCAGGAAAGAACAGATAGCAGAAGAGCTTGTGAAGGAAGAACAGACCCTGTTTGTTGATGGTTAAAGGAAAGAGTTCACTTCAGACCTTCAGTTTTCTGGAGAATCCTGGTTCCATTGATGCACATGGCTGAACTTGGATCTTATGAGTTCAATTTTTTGTTCATTGACATTGAGGAAGCTTCTGAAAGCATTTGGAAAGTGGTTGGAGGCCGTTGACAGCTCTAGGGTTTTATAACACTGGACAATTCTCTCTCACAGGAACCGTTGACAAGCATTCAGTGGAGGTTACTAACTGCTTTTCAGTGCCGCACAACGAGTCCGAAGATGAGGTGAGTGGGAGCTTGAGCTGCCACTGTGTGGTCTGTAGCTGTTCATTCGCTAGGCTCTCCTTAAGGCTTCCCCTCCCCCCGCACAATATGTCGAGCTCATAACTAGAAGTTCTGCAGTTCAAAGAGCTTTTTTCTTATGCGTACATACTTGTGGGGCCGCTTTTGTCTCCTGGGGGTGGCTCCTTGTCCTTTCCTTCTGTTTTTTTCTGTGGACTTCTGGCTTCTTAGCTTCCTTTTCTGCCTGCCTTCTTAGGTGGCTGTTGACATGGAATTTGCTAAGAACATGTATGAATTACACAAGAAAGTCTCACCAAATGAGCTCATCCTGGGCTGGTAAGTCGGAGTGGGGGGATGGAAAGTTTCGGTAATTGCCCGGCTTTTTGCCACCAGATGAGACATACTGCCTTTTGGAGACAGAATACTGGGAGTGTATTACCTCAAGGATCTACGAATTTAGTGTGTTTGCTGGCAGTTCTGGTCTCATGAGGCCAAGAATATTTACTTCGAAACGTAGCTTTTACTGAGCAAGTATTTTTGCCTTGCTGGTGACTTAATAATGTTGCAAGAGCTCTGAGAGTCAGCCTTTGATTTGATTTGATACAGTTTTCAGGTTATTTATTCTTTTTACATTTGGGGTGTCACTGGGGGGTAACACTACCATGGGAGTGTCAGATACTGAGAGATACCCATGTCACCATTGTGTTTGGTCTTAACGTCACATGTAGGCCTGAATCCACACTGTGCGTTTTCCAGGTACGCTACAGGCCATGACATTACAGAGCACTCTGTGCTGATCCATGAGTACTACAGCCGGGAAGCCCCCAACCCCATTCACCTCACCGTGGACACGAGCCTCCAGAACGGCCGCATGAGCATCAAGGCCTATGTCAGGTACCAGTGTTTGGGGACACAAGGGCATAAAAGGCTGCGTAGGTCATACCATGCCTGGGTGACACCCACCTCCCCCCAAAGCAGGTTTAATCCTTCAGTATGTAGCTCATTGCCTCCTAAGGAAGCCCATTCCTCGCTCTTAGCAGTTATCGTTAGAAGGGTTTTACTCTGAAACAAAATCTGTCCCTGAAACTCACTGATACCAGTTGTACCCCAGATTTCTACTCATTGCTCTTAACCAGTTTCAGATGACAGCCCTTTAGATATTTGTACAAACCGTAACATTTTCCATGTCATCTTTTCTATATACTAACTCTTCACGGCTCCTGTAGCTGATTCTTACGTGCTATTTTCATCACGATCCTTCACCATGTTCTGTTTTTCTGAGGTCACCCTTTTGTTTGCCATTATCCCGAGAACTGAACACAGTACTTGGGGTAGTACGGATTAAAGGATGACTGTCCTTTTTTGAACACATCTGTTACCCCAGGGTCGAGTACAGTTTTGATGACAATAACGTTATAGTTTTGACACACTGAGCTTGCAGGCAGTTACAATGCCCATTGATGGAGGAGGTTGGGAATGGTACAGTGGCATGCTGAAGAAGGGGCTGCTAGAGGGGTTGGAGGGATTATCTTTTCTGGTTAGAGTGAAGGCCTTCGTTAGTACCTATCTTACTGACTTTGACTTTATGCTGTTTGTGTGTGTCATCATGTAACCAGTTAGCCATGATGCAGAAAAAACAATGGTGGTGGATGCCAGGTGCTTATGGGCTAGTTGGTGTACCACTAAGCTTTAGTCATTGCCTGATTTCTTAGCCTTTCCAGATATTTCAGACTGTTCGTGGTCCAGTTGAAAGTAATATTGTTGACATAGTAAAGGCAGTCACCTTTAGTGAGATTACTTATAGCACCCAATTTAGTCTTGGTGGGCTAGAGTCAATTGGCTTTTTTCAGTGCTGATAAAGGGCTGGCTCAGTCTCATGGAAGACCTGTCCTGTTTCTTCTTTTCATGGGCGTGGATATCTGAGCTGCCAGCTCCACAGGGAAATCCAGTGTCTTGTTTCATTACTGAGATTGCACAGTGAGTGAAGCAGTCCTCTGAAGGGCCAGGTCACGTCTGAACGTGAGTGCCCTCTCGCAGGCCAGGGCTTATGTGTGGAATGAGCTAGAGGGAAAAAAGTGGTCATATGCACCCCAGTGTTCATAGCAGCATTGTCCACAATAGCCAAATTGTGGAAGGAGCCGAGATGCCCTTCAACAGATGAGGATTAAGAAGACGTGGTCCATATATACAATGGAATATTACTCAGCCATCAAAAAGAACGATTTCACAACATTTGCAGCAACATGGATGGGACTGGAGGAGATAATGCTAAGTGAAATAAGTCAAGCAGAGAAAGACAATTATCATATGGTTTCACTCATTTATGGAACATAAGAAGTAGGAAGATCAGTAGGAGAAGAAGGGGGGGGGTAAAAAGAAGGGGGGATGAACCATGAGAGACTATGGACTCTGGGAAACAAACTGAGGGCTTTGAAGGGGAGGGGTGGGGGATTGGAATAGGCCGGTGATGGGTATTAAGGAGGGCACATATTTCATGATGCACTGGGTGTTATATGCAAGTAATGAATCATGGAACTTTACATCAAAAACTTGGGATGTACTGTATGGTGACTAACATAACATAATAAAAAATTTTTATTAAAAAAAAAAAAAGTGACTTGCTCCCACGAGATCTCAGGTATAGATGGTTCCAGCCTTCTTATCTCAGAACCATGGAACCTGTACCCTTGGTATAACTGCTTTCCCAGCCTAGACTAGGAAGCTGTCTCCCAGGTCCATTTGTTTACCTTGACTTCTCTCTCCCCAGCACTTTAATGGGTGTCCCTGGGAGGACCATGGGGGTGATGTTCACACCTCTGACAGTGAAATATGCATATTATGACACTGAACGCATTGGAGGTGAGTAACCTTCCCATACCCTCTTTTGAGGTCTAGCATTTTTCAGGGGAGGGGTTTGCCGCTCTCTAACGAGTGGAGAGCCTTGGGTGGGTTGAAGAGGAACCAGTGATCTGAGGTTTGTTTATAAAGGTCATTCGCCTTTATAAATGGGCTTCCAGTAATTATTTGTGGAATTATTAGAGGTGGGAAATAAATTATCAGCACTGGAGGCTATGTGGCCATTCATACAAGAGCAAAACCAGTGATTAGCATACTGGGTACAGAAGTTGATCTCTAGCAGGAGGAAGAAAAGCTAAGAATGGCAGGCAGGGGAGTTTAGAGAAGTTGGCTGTGTCCAGAGGGAGGTGGGAAGGTTAGCAGAATGGTTAGAGATCATCTCTTCCTGATGGGATGACTGAAATCTCTGTGCCTCTTCTATTCCCCATCCCACTCCCACAGTTGACCTGATCATGAAGACTTGTTTTAGCCCCAACCGGGTGATTGGACTCTCAAGCGACTTGCAGCAAGTAGGAGGGGCATCAGCTCGCATCCAAGATGCTCTAAGCACAGTGTTGCAGTATGCAGAGGATGTGCTGGTGAGGAGGGGGAAGGAAAGAAAGGTGGAGGGCATAGATCTCCACTCCGAGATCACTGAGAGGTGTGCTGGCGAAATGGCAGTCCTCAGTGGTGAGAATTAACTGTGCCTCATTGAATCTTTGTTTGGTGCTCAGTCTGGAAAGGTGTCAGCTGACAATACTGTGGGCCGCTTCTTGATGAGTCTGGTTAACCAAGTACCCAAGATAGTTCCCGATGACTTTGAGACCATGCTCAACAGCAACATCAATGTGAGTGCCGTCCCTGGGCTTCTGGGAGTTTGTGTCTTCCCCCACCTCAGCTCATGCACAAATGCAAAGGGAGTTGGGGGAGATGACCCGGAGGGGAACAGAGGAGGAGGGGCTTTGCCTTTGGCCCCTTGCAGTCCAGGTTGGGAGAAAGGAAGAGATAGTATATGTGCTTGGAGGTGCCCCCACCTTCTCTTCCTTGATTCCGTTATCTCAGGTACTGCTGATACTACAGTGACTTGTTATCTAGATTCATGGTTGGAAAAAATGCTAAATCCAGAGGTTAATGAAATTGCATGTCTTATTTTCCCCATCTGAGTTCACAGACGCTCCCCCCTCTATATTCTACCCATGGATCTTGGCTGAAGCACCCCAAGTTTATTAGCGTATCAGTAGAGACAAAAAAGTGTTCTCAAACATTTCCGTCTTATCTTCCATCTTCGACTCCTGCCCAGCCTCTTCCTGAGCTGCCATTTATCCAGGACTGTCCTCATAGCCAGTGTTCACCATGAAGCTGGCCAATGCCAGACTTTCTTCTGCTTTCTACCCAACCCCTCACTCATTGTGGCTTCTTCCTCTTCCAGGACCTGCTGATGGTGACCTACCTGGCCAATCTCACGCAGTCACAGATTGCCCTCAATGAGAAACTTGTAAACCTGTGAATGGGCCCCACGCAGCACTCCTGCCAGTCTGGGCCACCCTAGGACTCAGAATGGAGTGAAGTAGAATGGTTTTCTTATGGTTTGAGTCACACTGAGTCAGTCAACTGCCTGTGACTCTAAATAAATATAGCCCACCTTTTGTAAATGAATTCATCTTACATGAGTTTCCTGCTGAGTGGGGGGGAAGAACTGTTGCAGAGCTCACACAGAAACCAGGAAGTGAATACTCTGGGTAGAAGTAACCATAGCACCTTAAATGAATGGCAGTATGGAGTGTTGCCTGTGTGGTTAGGAGTACCTGGAGCATGTGCTAGTGAGTGAGTGGAGAGGAAAGAAGGGAGTGGGCACAAATCTCAGTCCTGGGACCCGTGAGTACATGCTGGTGGAAAGACAGTCTTCTGAGAATTAACTGCACTTTACCAAATTTTTCTTTTGGCTTTCAGTCTGGAAAGGTGAACACTGACAGTACTCTGAGCCATTTCTTGATCAGTCTTGTGGTTTCCACAGGAAGTAAAAATGAGACTCCATGGAGGGGAAATAATTCAAGAGAATTGGATACTTAATCTGAACTGAAAGAGTAGAGAGTGTGGTCAGAGTCGTAAACTGCTTGAATAGTTATTTCAAGAGCTATTTGCACTGTGGTTTGGGGAGGCAAAATTTAGGATCTGTAGATAAAAGAGATTTCCCCCAAACTCCAAATTTCTTGGGTAGTATATGTATATGGTAGTATATGTAACTTGAGACCACCCTTGGGTTATGTTGAGATCTGCCAGCGGCAGAATCTAAGCAAAGACTAGATGACGTTTCCCGGGGATTTTGTAGGATAGAGGTAACCTCAAACAGCCTTTTCATCTGATATCCTGGTTCTGCCTGAGCACGGTGAGATGTCTTAGGTTGAGAAAAAAATGGGACATTATTCAGGAACTGAGGGTTGGTTACATATTGGAGTGAAAAGGTGAATGAAGTCAAGTGGGTATCAAAAAAGCCTGGATCCTGATTCTGTTTCTGAGACCTATAATCTTAGGAAAGACAAATCTGGGGGTCATAAGATGCAGATCATAATAATACATAGCCCATTAGAGTGTTGTGTGAATTTGATGAAGTAATGAATATCAGGTTAATGTGCAGACAATAGTGCCTGGTAAGAGTAAGCATATTATAGGAAGTGGTAGCTGTTAGGTCTAAAGCTGAGTGCAGTTCAAAGGTAATAAGAAACCTATGAACCCCATCCTGGATCCCAGTTCTGATTCTAATATGTAACCTTAGGAAGATACGTATAGTAATGATACTTTTTTACATGTAGGCAAACATAGATACATGAGATGATAAAAGATGCCAAACTGTGAGGTTAAAAACAGCATCACAATGAGAAGAGGGTTGATCAGAGTTCAAATGTTTGTGTTCTGTTTTTTGGGTGGGTGGTTTAATACCAACTTTAGTTTTTTTAAATACGCATGCTAAAATTGCAAGGTTGATCGCTAAAAACATATATATAACCTCCAAGGGAAAGTGATAGGAAATAATGGAATAAGAAAAAGGAAAGAAATTTTTTAAAATCGAGAAATGAGAAAGCATGAAAAAAGTGGGTAAAAGCATTAATAAATTTGGCAAAAGTAAGTCCAGATATAGTAACTACAATAAATGTAAAAAGGATTAAACTAATGGGGAAAAAAACAAAAAGGATTGAATTTCACAGCAAAACAAACCCCAGCCATACTTTGTTTGCAGGAGACACAACTAAAACATGGACACAGAAAGTTGTCCTGCAACTGTTAGCAGGATAAAATGTTGAATAAAAAAGACTAGTCTCAGGAGACAGTGCATATTAAAGTCACAGTGCAAATCTAACCCTTCCTCTTTCCCTAGAGGCTGCTCAGAGCCTGGTTCCTTTGACCCTCAGAAGCATAGAACAGGGGACAAAAGAAATATCATCTCTTAAGAAGTGTGCTGTCTTCAAGCCGAGGGCAGCCAAAAGCATTTCTTCTAGAATCGAGATGATAAACCTACACAGGCCCAGAAGATTTTCACTGAGGAGGTAAACGTAGACTCTGGGGATGGAACCTCAAAGATGGCAAGGTGGTATTCCTGGGAGTGAGAATAAGCTGAGCGAAGCAGAGGTGGTCTGTGGCCTGGACACAGTGAAGAGACATGGTGCAAAGGACAACTAGCAAGAGAATGGTTGACGCAGGCTTGTCAGCACCAGAATAGCTTAGGGAGACCTCTGCGAAGTTTCTGAAAGAAGTGCCTTTCAGGGTGTTGCTGTTGGTCATCTGAAAGGTAACCCATCTTCTGTATCCCCAAAATCGTGTCCAAACATTCCGCAGACCTTAGCCACCCCAAACTAATTAGTCCTTTCCACCCTAAAAACCCCTCCATTTCTCAATCCCTCTTCCCCACTGAAGTTGTTGGATACTAGTTTACCCAGTGTCAATGAGCTTCATTCTAATGGTTGCTTTGATAGAGAACGTTAGTGTCATAGGCATAAATGGCATATTCCCGTACCTTCCCTTTTACTTCCCTGTAAATCCCTTCCAATTTACAGTGAGATCATGAGCATTTTGAAATTAGAATCCTCAGTGGATGGCCTAACCCTAAAATAAAGTACCCTGAGCCCTTGGACATCTGGATTCTAGAAGTACACATTGACTCATGAGAGAACAGATCGATGCCACAGGAATGCATCCTCCAGTATACTGAGCCTGTGGGCTTCACCCTGTAAGAACACTGATTCTGGACCACTTGACCCAGTTGGTTGATCGATGCCAAGTGGCAATGAGTCTCTGCAAGTATCTCAATGACACACTGATAGTGGGTAGTAACCCTGTGCACACTAACACCATTTGCTGTGTATTCACTGTATACTCCCATAGCGTTAAGATTTTAGTATTTGTCAAATATCATGCCAGCACTAGGTGAATAATGTGCATTCCATGTTCCTGGCCTTGTCACATTTTGGTGGGGAACAAAAGTAAATGATTAGTTGCAAAATGGTAGAAAATGAGTGCTGGATCTAGCACTTACCTGAGTACCTGTTGGTCAGCTCATAGTACAGAGGGAGCTGCGCTCAGAGAAATTGAGTACATTACTTAAGGTAGGAAACACAACTAGTAAGTGATGAAACGGTTTTAATTAGGGTCTGGATTTTTTTTTTTTCTCTAGCCCTCTGCTACAGTTTAGTGGCCCAATGAAGTAATTAATAGAGCGAAAATGAGCTTAATAGGAGCATATTACAAGGATTGACCAGCTCTGTCATAGGCAGCCTGGGAAGATTCTACACAGGACATGATACTTGAGCTGGTCTTTATTTGTAACAAGGAAATTAGGAAAGAATAAATGGGGCAGAGAAAACACATTAAAAAAGGCTTAACCTTTTCAGAACCTGAAGAGGCTAATGCACGAGGCAGACCATAAGGGCCCTCAGGTCTCCATAGGATTTTATTCTAGAAGTGGGAAGGCACTAGATAATTAGGGATTTCAGGAAGGTCACCTGGTAGTATAGAGGAAGGATGGGAAGGGAGAGAAACAGGAGGCAGGAAGACAAGTCAGAGGGCCACTGATTGCTCAGAAGACAATGGCAGTGGGGAAGGTGACAAGATTCCATTTGAAGAGGCTGTTACAAGGCAGACTCAGGAGGGTGCAGAGACTGGTTGAACTTGGATGGTGAGACATGGAGGTAGGATGTTGCCTGGTTTCTGATACAGATTGAAGGGAAATCCCAGCTACTCCAGAGTGGTGGAAGTTTAGAGGATGCAGAGATGTATCCAGAATTAAGGTTAGAGGGGTAGGTTGGGACCTGATAAAAAGGCCCAAAATGGATTCATTTGCGCCTGCCCCAACTTTTAATTAGTTTCAGCCTCTCCCAGGAATGTCACCTTTAACAGTCAAATCTGAAATTTCTTGAGGCAATCTGCATGATGAAAAACCCTGCCATTTCTTTCTCCTCCCTCCAAAAGGACATGTCCTGGCCTGAAATAATCCTTATATTTCACCGGTAACTTGTCCCCCCTTCCCTATGAAGACCTTCCATTTTATACAACTCCTGGGGGCATATGTCCTTGCTAGATGGGGTGCTGCCCAACTCATGAATTCTTTAACAAAGCCAATTAGATCTTCATATTTACTCAGTTGAATTTTGTTCTTTAACAGACCAAATGGTGAAGTCCTAAATGCAGCTAAGTTATTGCGACGTCTGATAAACTGTGGGGCTCCAAATCTTTTGAGGAAAGGCGGAAGAGTTTACTCATTTGAGTAGAGTAATATTTACCAAATGCCAGCAGTATGCTAAGCAAGAAGTCCTCAGAACCTACTGGAGGGGACCACGAGTAAAGAGGTGATTGCTTTGGGAATCACAAGGCATTGGAGGTTATGGCTGGCTTCCAATTAGGAAGTAAAATCCAAGCTGGAGGAAACAGACTGAAAAAGGAGAGAGAGGAAAACATTCTAAGCACAGAAAGCTGGCAAAGGCTCAGAGACACTGTCAACCATGTGGCTCCGTTGTTGCTGACTCTTGGCCAAACTAAGGAGATGTTTGTAAGGAAAGAACACTCTCTGCCTAAGTTGCCAGAAAAAGGATGGTACTGTGTTTTTTATTTTATTTTATTTTTTGCAGCCTGTGCTAACGTGCACAAGTTTGTTTTTACTGTGAATGTGTGTTCACACATTCTCTTTGTATGTGGTTGTGCATATGCTAAAAACTTCAGAATGTGTCTGTGTGAGACAGATAGTATGTGTTGTCTAAGTTGCAGGACACCACAGTCCTCTAATTTCCTCCCATCCCCCTCACCCAGTCTTTTCTGTGCTTTAGCCTGGTCCTCCTTATGTGGGAAGGACATTAGGGTTTGAAGCGGGTGGCCAAGAAAGAATTCTTGAGATGTCTTTAGTGCAAAAGGTGGTTTTATTAAAGCACGGGGACGGGACCCATGAGCAGAAAAAGCTGCACTGGGGTCATGAGTAGTGGCCCATTATATACCTTAAAGTTGGGAGGGAGTTAGGGAGAGCATAAGCATCCCAGGTATTTTGGAAACAAGGTTTCCAGGATCTTGACGGGGCTAGCTATTGTTAGGAAAAGTTCATTTATTACTGTTTGGTAAAAACTCAGTCATGAGACCCTTCAGATGTATATCAGTGGGCCGTATGCTTGGAGAATGATTGCTAGCATATATCTTGCGGGAGTGGGGAATAAAGGTAAAAGAAGTTTCCAAAGGAATTTTTATAACTTAAAGTAGACTTAAAGGACAGGATACTGGGGGGCAATCTAAGATTGCCATTTTCCCTTAGCACAGTATTAACATTGAGGCAGCTGAGTTCCTAGAGAAATATCACTCTGCCTGTTTCAAGGACTTGTCAGTGGGCTTTAGGTAGTAAAGAAATTTAATGATTTTTCTTCTGCCTTTGTCTCCCACATCACTTCCTCCTCTGAGCCTCCCTTCAGGTTTCATTCCCCCAGGCTTCCATCCTGGGCCTCTTCACTGTCTACTGCACACCTTGTGCCGGAAAGATTTCCTAGAATCCTTTGACTGCGATTATTGCCAGTTGGTTAAAGATGTCCAATCTTTAGCTCTAGCTCTGTCCCATATTCAGAACTGATTGCAGACTAGTTAAATGGACACCAGATATCTCACCTGGAGGTCTCAAAAGCATCTTAAATTCAACATGCTCCATATTGAACTGATTGTCTCTTCCTCCCCCACAAATCACCTCCTGAATTTCCTTTCTCGGGTGATGACACACCAGGTACTCTGTTGTCAAAACCAGAAACCTTGGGTGAATCCTAGATTCTCCCCCTTGCTTTCCACCCTTGTGATTTAATCAGTCATGCCTATGAAGGGAGGTTTCCATAAGAACCCAAAGGACAGAGTTTGGAGAGCTTCTGGGTTTGTGAATTAGAATGCATCTAGGAACAACATGCATGCCAGGAAGGTGGTATACCCCCAAACTCCAGAAACAGAAGCTCTTGTCCTTGAGACCCTTGCAGACCTCACCCTATGGATCTCTTCACCTGACTGTTGATTCAAATCCATTAATGTTCTTTAGTAAATCAGTGATGGTAAGTAAACTGTTTTTCTGAGTTCTGTGAGTTACTGTAGCAAATTAAATCCCAAGGAGGGGTTCCAGTTTATAGCTGGTATGTCAGAGCGCAGCGGACAACTTGGTCTTGTAACTGGTATCTGAAAGGAGTAGAGGAAGGCAGTCTTTTGGGACTGAGCCCCTAACCTTCGAATCTGACACTGTCTCCAGGTATATGGTATCAGAATTGAGCTAAATTATAGAATACTCAGCTGGTGTCTGAGAATTCTGTTCTGTGGGAAAATTACCTGCACATCTGGTCGCAGAATTGTTTGGTGGGAGTAGTAAGTGCAGAGTAGAGCCAAGTTTTCCTTTCACCCTCTTTGATCCATTCTTGTCACAGCCCAGGATAAAGTCCACACTTCCTACCAGAGCCTGTAAGGCTCATCCTGATATTGTCTGACTCTCCACCTCCATACCTTACCCTCCCAGCCTGGGCTTCCTTTGCACTTGCTCTGCCCTCTGCCTGCAATATATGCCCCCCTTACCTGGTTTACACTGTCTTCCTGGAGGCTTCAGTCCAGGTGTCGCCTCCTGGAAGGTGCTCCTACACCGTGGTTACATGACATGCTCCTCTCTTCGCATTCATCTCACCACTTGGACTCTTCTGTTTACTGTCGTTAAAAAACAAAGTTCAGGGTCTGGAGAGGGGGGAAAATTCAACATCTTATTGGCTCTATTCAGTGATTCAGAAACCAGGTAGCATCGCATCCAGCCAATAGAAGGGAGCTCTGAGGAGCTGTACAGAATGAAAGACTTTCATAGGCAGAAGGAGGTGAGAACAAGGAATATACTAGTGGACTGATGGATTGGTTGTGGCAAAGTCCCTTTCCTTTATGGGATGACGGGTCTGTGAGGCAGATTACCTCACTAGTGCTGACCAGATGATTCTTGGTCTGGTTTACGAGTCCGTGCCTGGGAGAGGCGGAAACCGTAATGTAGTCTCAGTAGGTGATTAGCGTATGCTAAGTGGGCTTGGCATAAGTGACTATTTTGGACCTGTTTTTTTTTTTTTCCAAAGATTTTATTTATTTATGTGACAGACAGCCAGCGAGAGAGGGAACACAAGCAGGGGAGTGGGAGAGGAAGAAGCAGGCTCGCAGCGGAGGAGCCCGATGTGGGACTCGATCCCGGAACGCCGAGATCACGCCCTGAGCCGAAGGCAGACGCTTAACGACTGCGCTACCCAGGCGCCCCTGGACTTGTTTTTAACACTCAGTAGGAGCACAAGCTCTGTCAGGGTCAAGATTGTCTATCCTGTTGATTGTTACATTCCTAGGTCCTAGAGCCAACCTAGACATGGTACCTTCTCAGTAAATGTTTGTGACATGAATGAAGGAATACCGGTGGCTTGCAGGATAATTACCACAAGGCAGTCTGGACGTGGTAATTCATCAGGAGTCATCGGGATCCTTTGGAGAGGGCCTGGAGGGAGGGTGCAAGCGGACGTCAGGTTATTTGTTTTACTCATTTATTCTACAGATATTTAATGATGCCTGCTCTGCACCAGACATAGTGTGGGTGCAGATCGCCCATTGCGTGGGGATCTAGAGGCAAGCAGCCTGTGCTCTCTGCCCTCTATGGGTTTCAGTCTTACAGAGGAGATGCACAAAAATAAACAATCATGACGAAATGGAACACGTGCTTAAAAAAAGACAGAAACAAGCCTTGGGAAGACACAGTACAGAACACGTTTAAGTCCACATGAGGGTCAGAGAAGGGGAGAGACGTAAGTTCCTAGGCACAGAAGAGGAGGAAGAGCTTTGAAGGAAGAGGAATGAAGATCAAAATATTACGCTTAATTTTACAACGGCCCATGTATGGAGTGTTGTGCTTCCAAAGATACAACAGCCTAGAGGTGAAACAAGGTGGCAGTAACAGCCACGAGACAGGATCTCTGTCGCCCATCTCTTACTTCTCTGGGGGGTGTGCACCCGCTTACGGACCCTCCAGACAGTCGTCGGGGGTGTTTTACAAGTTCTCCGAACTTGGAGTCAACTTTGTATTTTGAAATTTTAACCGAATTTTACAAAATAATTTTTTAACATAAAATAATTGTCATTAAAAACCTTTCGAATAGTTTCATAAGTTTCTATTATGTAGAGAAACTAATTTATTTTTATTTACTTTTTTTTAAAATTTTTTATTTATTTATTTGACAGAGATAGAGACAGCCAGTGAGAGAGGGAACACAAGCAGGGGGAGTGGGAGAGGAAGAAGCAGGCTCACAGCAGAAGAGCCCGATGTGGGGCTTGATCCCACAACGCCGGGATCACGCCCTGAGCCGAAGGCAGACGCTTAACCGCTGTGCCACCCAGGCGCCCCGAGAAACTAATTTATTTAAACAGTTTTTTAGTGTTGAACATGTGGGCTGTTTCCAGCTTTGTGCAAATACTTCATTCCATGGTGAACAGCTATGTGTAGACACGAATGTCTTGAGTTTCTATTTCTTTAGAATAATTTTCATCCTCTACTCTGTGTGGCACATTGTCACCTGGGAAACCCACACTGCCACCCAACCTCTGCATGTGAAGGAGACCATTATGAAAGCACATCTCCAGCTTCTGCTTACCCTCTTTCTACTGTAGAGGAAGGGAGTGGGAAGCTGAGAGGGGACCAGAGAAAATAGGATTCCTCTGCCCTCTCAGGGTTCATAAATGCTACAAACCTCTCTTCCTCCATCAGCCTAAACTAGTCCCTGTGAAAACTCAGAGTATCTTCGGAGAGCGAGGGATTCTAGGGATGTGGAAACCTGAATAGTGTTCCCTCTTATCAACCCCAGTCTATCTGCTCTCCTGAGCCTGTGGGCTGCTTGGGTGCTGGGAAGTCTCTGGGCTCTGCTGGAGGCAGAGGCATCTCTAGCAAGGGTATGGCCCAGTGATCTGTGGACCCTTGAGGGAAGTAAGTGGGGGCTCTTACTGGATTCTTGCTCTGGCCAAGAGTAGTTGAACGGGTAAACTGAGTCGTCTTGTTCTCCTGAGACAAGGACTTCAGCAGGGGTTTGGCATCTTGCTTGGTTCTGCCCGGCTCATCCTGGATAAAGAGACCATTTTACCTTCCAACACCCACAGAATAGCCAACAGCCAGATCTAGCCCCAGCAAGCTTCACTCAGTCCTCCTTGAAAAATCAAGGGATCCGTTCTTACTGGAAGTTTACTTGGCATAGCTTATTACTGTGATAACAGGTTCTGGCAGAGCTGATGAAGAATTAGCATTTCTCTCTCGTACTAGCCATGGTGGACATTTCCAGGGGTGTTCAAATAGGGCCAAATCACTGGAACGGCGTTGTTTCTCATTGCGATGTTTAGGAACCCATGCGTGCTCTGTTATGCAAGCCTTACAGGGCTAACAAAATTCCAGGTGTCTCCCTCTATGCAGGTGTGTCTCCCAGAAGGGAAAACAACTGCGTTTGCTGATGATCTAGGCTGTGATTAGAATGATCTGTCTGATCTGTCCTGGTCTGTCATCTGCGTTGTTGGGGTTGCGAGCCCCGTGCTTACGTTTCTGCCCCATGTTGATGGTCATCACTTATACTGGACCGGTCTCTGTCCCACTGTGTTGGTCCTCCTGTCCGTGGTAATAAGGAGCACAGCTCTATGCTTGAGGCCTTCTGAGTCGTGGCCACTAGAGGGCTGCCTTGCACCACTTAAAGGCCATTGGTTGCCAGTTCTCATTCCTTGTTCCTGAGTTTTCCAAGGGCCTAGTATGGAAAAAGCACCTTCTGCTTTGGAAGGCTAGGCTGGTGCAAAATGAATGACCAAAGCTAGAGATGCTTCACGTCCACAACCACCTTTGGTCATCTTTGAGCCACAGGGTGATGACACCAAAGTATCTTACTCTGTCCCCACCCCAAAATCACTCTAAACACATACTAGTTTCCAAAACATGGTGTGGAAACAGTTGTAAGTAAAACTCCTAGGGCCCACTCCCTTTCTGATCAGATTATAAGATACATGCCCATCTATACAAAAATCCTGGAGCTGCCACTTCCCAGGATAGACCCAGGCCCTAAAGACCAAAATGAGGCTTCTGGCTTTCTATCCAGGGAAGGGGTGGTGCCAGAGCTAGTGTATAGCCCCGGGACTTCTATAAAGAATAGGGCCTTTCGACATGGTACCAGAGTGTTGGGCAGGTGAGTGAGGATTCCTCACCAAACTCTGGAGGTTGGAAGAAGGAGAAGGTGCAAGGCAGGATTGTGTCCAAACCATCCAGGTAAGACTGCTCAGCTGATTGAGGGGGGCAAGAGATGGGTTGAGGCAAGGGTTAGCAGGGGATGGAAACCCCAAATTTAGACCTAAAAATTCAGCTGGAGGGGGGACATACTTAATTTGGGTCCCCCGAAAGCAGAACATGTGATGGACTTGGGGGAAGAAGGTAGTTTATGTGGAAGGTGATCTGTATTAGAAAAAGTGCCATGAACTTGGTGTCTTATAACAGTAGAAATTTATTCTCTTACAACTTATGGAGGCTAGAAGTCTGAAATCCAGGTGTTTGTGGGGCCGTGCCCCCTCTGAAGCCTCCAGAGGAGGATCCTTCCTTGCCTTTTCCAAATGCTGGTAGCCCCGGATATTCTTGGCTTATAGCCGTTCCTTGCTTAGAGCACTTCCGTCTCAGCCTGTCATCATAGGGCCTTCTCCTTGTGTGTCTATGTCTAAATCTCCCTCTTATAAGGACACTGGTCATATTGGATAGGGCCCACCCTAATGACTTCGTCTTAAATTTATTACATCTGGAGAGACCCTATTTCCATGTAGGGTCATATTCACAAGTGCCAGGGCTTAGGACTTCAACATATCTTTTGTGGGGATACAATCAACCCATATGATCCAAGAAGCGGAAGTGAATGAAGACAAGGCAGGGAGGAGAACCAATATAATCGAAGGTTTTAAACTAGTTATTTCTGCTCCACTGAGAACGCTTTAAGGAACTATGTAAAATACTCCTCAGAATTCTGAAAGACTCGACCGAAAGACTTGAAAATGGGGGCATTTAACCAGTTCTTCCACGTCGAAGAATTTCTCAGGAGGTTAACTTCTTCCTACTTGTAGGCTCCATCCCCTGGTGGGCTACGTGTCCTTTCTTAGCTGGTGAGGAGAACCTGAGATGACATGAGAGCAATGTGCACGAGACCGTCCAAGTGTGCGGAAGTCAGGCGGCCCCGTGCTGTGGCACAGGGCACCGAACGTGTCTGCAAAGGTACACTTCCTGCGCTGCCGAGGCCTGCTCCTGCTCCACTCTGTCACTGACTCTTTAAGGCACTGGTCAGCTGCAAGCTCTTTTTTTTTTTTTTTTTTTTTTTTAAAAGGGNCAGGAAGGTGTTAGTGGAGTACACTACGGTTCCCCTGCTGCAGCCACTTCTAAGGCACAATATTGGTCATCTCCTTTCCCCGCAACCCCAACATCAAAGCTGGTCTGGGCTAGTCATCCCGAAGGGCTGAGCCCTTGTCTGCTTTGCCATTACCGGGCTTTGTTGGCTGTGATTGCCTGGTTACCGTCGTCCCCAGGGCTGAAAGCATCAAGAGACACGCCAGCACACACGTTTCAGATGAATCTCCCCTGATCCCATTATGCAGCAACATCCTTAGCTCCTCTGGACAGTCAGGGATGATTGCTCCCTTCAGTATAGTAACACTCTTTTCACCTGATGGTCCACTGCCTTGAGGAGCCTGAAGTGGAAAAATCCTGTGTTAACCGCTAGAAGACGTCCCCCTGAGAATCAGGATCTCTAATCCAACAGAGCCAGTCACAGAAATGGGAAGCAGTTTCTGTAAAGCGCTCACCAGAGTGGTGATGAAAGGAGGCAATCCTCTTTTCACCCCTTGCTTCCTTGGCCCTGTGTATTCTAACTACTGGCACATAGCACTGTATGTGACCTGATAGTTTAATGCAATTACTGCATCCTGGAGGACAGTGACCTATTCCACAGGATGTCACTCCAAAGCTGGCTCCTCAGCTAAGCCTTTAATTTAAAAGGCCATTCTCACCTTCTACCCTTGGTTTCTAAGGAATGAAGTACATGGTAAGACCCCTTGTTTTATAAAACCATTGTTACACACCCTTTACCATAAAATACACCCTTTCAGCCGAGACTTCACTATACAGAATTCCAGGTTGATAATGAGATACTCTGTAAGCCTCTGGGGAAGCACAAAGCATGCAAGATAAATCCGTATTCCAGAAAGATTTCAGTTCCAGGAAGAACGTATTGCTGCCCTGGGCAGGGTGGGGTGAGTCTGAGGTAATCAGCATACCACCAGGTGCTGGCGCAGTCTGGTCGAGGAGTGACACCACAGTGAGGACCCAGCCTCTGTGAGTGCAGGTTGAGCGTTCGGCCGCAGCGGTAGGTAAATCAGCGTTGGTGAGGGGGAGCCCCTGAGTGGCGGGCCCATGCGAGCCTCCATCTCTGCCACACCCCCACTCCATGCATGGGCCCATGCCCTGAGTTGAGACAGAAGCCAGTAGACAGTCATTCTGTGTACCTGGTTATTGACGCTTTCTCTGCAGCAGCAGATTTCCGACAAGCATTGACATGACACTCCAAAATCTGCATAATCTGACACCTCCTGTTCATCCACCCGTGCACCTGTCCCCCAGGCTGCCTTCTCTGCTACTCCAGTCTCGCTTCATCCGGGCCTCTGACCAGCCAGCTGAGTTATTCTCCACTGCCCAGAGGGCCATGTCCATTCTTGCCTCAGACCATGCCTCCCTACACGCAAAGTTGACGGACAGGCATACTGCCCAGCCGGACGATTTCCCTCACCACTCGCCTTTTGGACTTGTCCTGAGTAGGTATGTGGTATGGCTACAACTCATTTTTGTTTTGTACCATTGTATGAAGTCAACCCAAACCTACTCGAGGCTCACATTTTTCTCCTATTTCAGTGGTTGTAGGGACCACCCCCACAAGCATGACTGAGCTAAGGGAGCGGGTGGGTGCAACAGGGATGTATGGCATAGTGTCTAAATCACCTTTCCGTGTGGCTCACTTGTTGCTCTCTCGACCTGTCTGGACCCAACCCCAGATGTGCTATTGTCATCATACAGTGAACTGCCCACTTAAGACTGGTCAACTAGTCAACATAAATCACCCAGTTTATGACTGGCAGCCCAGATACAGTGGGCATCTCTAGTCATATAGTGTCTTGATACCCCGTTATCAGGTATTCATAGGCTCTGCTTGTGCCCAGCACACCACGAGCTGCTTTTTCAGATATGAGTCATTCTGTGCTGTAGAAGGCATGGCTTAGCTCTCAAGCCTAAAAGATCTCCTATTGGAATTTTCCACACACCACACGCTGTTCTTATCTAATAGGGACCTCTGGCACTAATGGACCATCAGGTCGGAGAAACAAGAGTTAGGACAGCTGGCACCCCCAGATACTTAAAACTTTTCACTGCATGTACAGTCTGACTCCTGCAATTGCTCCTAAAATCTCTACCATGAATTTTAAGAACATTTTGGTGGTGGTGATGGTGGTTGGTTGGTTGGTTTTTGTTTTGGAGCTTAAGGGTTGAACATTGACACTGACTTGTAACCAGCTGTCAGCCCTGCCTGGCCCCTGGCTCCAGGTTTCCAAATAGTCCACAGCAAGCATCTCCCAACCCAATGAGAGCCATAGTTAGCAACGGTGGGACCACATGGATGGGGATAAATAAAGGCCTGTTCCTGCCTTAGCAGAGTCGGATGTTAAGAAAGATTATCTGTCAATTTGTGTGGACTTCTTAGATCTTTATCTCCACCCCCTTTGTTCACATATAGAAAGCCCTGAGGACTCAAAGTAGGGTTGAGAGGGTGTTCTTGTCCTCCTGTCATTGTGTGTTTGGGATGGAGAAGAGGGGAGGTGGAAGTTAATGGATGAGATTGTGCTGTGGTTGTGCAACTGGGCCTATGAAGGTGAAGCCACACTCAGAGTGGGGGAATGGGGATGGCCCATCACATCAGTGACGTCATTCAAAGTGCCATTCACCTGGAGATGAAGCCCATCTCTCAGAGCAGAAATGGGTATCTTTGCCTCCCGATGGTGGGCATGCAGGTGTCAGGATGTCTAGGGAAGAAACCTGATGGGAGAGTCCACCTTTTGGAGTCAGAGTATAGGCATCTGCAAATGGCCAGGGGAATGGTGCATGGTCCTGGACCCTGCATTTGTGTATTTCGTGTGGTGGCTTGGTTTATTTTCCTGTTGTCTTTCCTCTAAAATTAATGAAGTCTTTAAAGATCTAGCCCATTCTAGCTACACTAAGAGAACATAGGGATTGTGTCCACCAGGAGAGAGTGTTAAAAGGGAACGTTGCCCTTTGGAGCAAAACATGGGTGGTAGCAATGGGAATGGAAACTGCTGGGAAAAGGTGAGCCTTAGGGGCACAGTGTAGTGTGCACATGGTTCTGGCCACAGTGCTCTTCTCCCGAGTCTTAACTTTGGAGAGGATGGACCTTGTAGTATGAGGGGTGGTTTCCCTTTAGGGCTCTCCACCTCTGTTACACTGGAGGATTTTTCCCTCCGCGGTTTATTCCCCAGGGTCATAGACTCCCAGGTTCCTGTTCCTCATTTTGCCATACTGACTCTTGGTCCTGAGTCCCGGTTTGGGGTTTCTCCATTGCCTGTTTGCTCTCCCAAAAATGTGCTAGACCGTTTGGCCCCCACGTGGCGGAGGGATCCCACCTTGCTATGGAGTTGCCAGGACCCTAGTTCACTATCTACAGCCCATCTCCTTTTATTTGGGGTAGTCTAGAAGGCCCTCCCTAATATGCCCAAGGAGTTCCAAGAAGGGCATGTTCTCTTCGTCGTCTTTGCATTCCTGCCCCTAACTCAATCCTCAGTCTCCCACCAGCCGCCCAGCTTGCTGTCCTGCTCCCTTTGTCCCACGAGTGGACCGTGCCCTGCCTGCCACATTCCCCAAGCCTCATTCCGACGAGGTTGTGGTACCTACGCGTCGGACTTCTACTGGAGGCTGGGGGCTAACAGAACAGCACCAGAGAGCAGGAGCCAACCTGAAATAGCATATCAGATACCTCTGTCCCTCAAGCTCCTTGCTCAGCCCTGACTAGGAGTTTCTCACCAGCTCTTTTCTTTCTCAGACTCTAGCCCTCTGCCATTTCACTTTCTCTTCTTACCCAGCCTTCCTCTTCCTCTCCCAGCTCCAGCCTTCTTCTTTCCACCCATCAGTTAGCCACCAGAGGACAATTCCCACCTTCCTGTTGCTTTACTAGGCGGAGCATTCGAGTTTCCTTGTTGGCAGCTCTTCTGTGTAAATTAAATGGGACCCTTCCTCTCACAGCCAAAAGACCCATTATTCAACATTCAAGGAAAAAGAGCCAGCTCCTCTGAGATGAATTCTGCCTGTCTGGTTATCTATGGTGTAAAGCAACAACTGTTTTTATGTCCTCACGGATTTTCTGCGTCGGGTCAGGGCACTCACGGATGACTTGTCTCTCTTCCATAATGTCTGGGGCCTCCGCTAGGAAGACTCAAGCAGCTGGAGATGACTTGTAGGGCGAGGGGTTGTCATCTGCCGAAGGCTTCTTTCTTCCATGTGTGGTGCTTGGGTGATGTGAAGGCTGGGCTCGGCCGGGACTATCAACTGAAGCGTCTACATGTGACCTTTCCTTGTAGGTGAGGCTTCCTCACAGCACAGTGGCCACATGGTAGTTGGACTGCTTATATGGGGCCCCTTCCAGTAAACTGAGAGGCCATTTATTACTTAACCTCAGAAATCACACAGCATACAGATTCACAGGTATCATAGACCTTACCTCTCAATGAGAAGAATGTCGAAGATTCCGCAACCATGCTTTAAATCTGCCACAGTCTCCCTCCCACAGAATGCTGACACATGGCTCCTGCCATTGGTAAGGGTCAAGGGTCCTTTCTCTGGGGCTTTGGTAGGCTCTTCCATCTGCCTAGCCCTGGGGTCCTCCAGGGATCATCCCAGAATGTCTGGGTTGTAGCTTTTCCACAGCTTTCAGCCCTGGCTCAGGACACCTGAATTTGGGCTTCTTATTTGTACATCTAGGGGTGTCAAGATTTGGAAGTGAGGGCCTGGGAGTCCAGCGCACCTGCTCTTGGCTCTTATAGCTATAGAACTCTTGCCTTGTGCCAACGACCTGGTTCCCTGATGATGTAGGGTATGTGTTTATTACTACTGCCTCCAGTGGCCTCACCAAGGCAGGCTGTGGGGGCCTGGCAGCCAGTACCCAATGTCAGCCTCGGGGGGTCTCTGTGACCCTCGTCTCTGAGCTAGCATGGCCTAGAGTGGGGTGATGCAGGACCTTTCTTGTTGAGGGTGTCTCCTTCTTAGGTTCTATTGTCCTTCCATCAGTCCCTTGGAGAAGGAAGACCCTCAGACGCTTGTCTGATAACATACGAGTCAGCAGCTGGGGTTTTTGGTTCTGCAGTGTCAATGGGAGGTCCCACAAACCCCACACATTCTCCAGATAGGGGCATTCTCCACTCATCGTTACCCAAACAATGAAATAAGGCTTCACACACTTGTAACAAGTTGATTCTGGAGTCCCAGTCCACCACTCCTGAGGTCATGGATATGCCGAGTCTCACCATCGAGATGTTTCAGAAACAGTGGTTCTCTTTGGGAGTCAGCCCATGCATGTCAGTCCATAAAGCCCACTAGGGAGTGACAGTGTCTGCTTGCTATTTGCAGCATTTTGCTGAGGACCAGATCCTTGGTAAATACTGGTTAATGATGCATTTGTACAACTTTGAGGGCCATGGGAAACCATGGGTTAGAGAGATGACTGTTGCCTAGGGTGGCAAACTCCGAAGCTGCAGGGACCAGTTATGTAAGTGAAAGGAGCTGGCTGGCTGGGGCCTGAGGCCATAGGAGAACACGTGCTCCTTGTAAGGAGAGCAGCCACTTTTCCGCCCTATGCCTGCTATGCTGAAGGCAGGTCCAAGGGTTGCCAGATTTTCTTCAAGAGAGGACAACAGATCCAATCTATTAAATCTCTACATTAAGTGTTGTCGACTTAGTCAATGAAAAGCAAAACCACGTTTGTGGGCTGGATGCAACAGGTGCACTGCCACTTGGAAGCCTGTAACCCACAGGGTTCACTGCAGGTCTGGTTTCACCCAGTTGCCCCTGATCCTTAGATTAGTGTAGCTCAAAGGCTACTGCCCAGCGCTCCCCCTTCAGGGAACCCTGGCACCTCCACCCTACCCGGTCTCAGCCTCCCCACAACAGCTGCACTGAAAGGTCCTTCTTAGGCTTTCACGACCTCTGCAAGAAGATTATACCTGTAAATCCCCACAGCCAGCAGCCCAGGGTGGGGGAAGGGCGGGGAAGGAGGGGCCAGCCCTCCCTCCCCATCTCTCAGCCCCTCTCCCCAGGGCCTTCCCTGGGCCATCCTCTGCCTCATACAGATGGAAGACACTCTACGCTAGTTGAGCCAACACAGCAGGATTTTTTCCAAAGTAACTTTAGTAGTAATGAAGGGAAAGCACAAGGAAAACAAACAGAGCTGGCCTAGAAATGGGTGTATTTTCAGAGCTTGGTCCTCCGAACCCAGGGGACCACTCTATGCCAAATAGCTGGGCCAAGGGAACCCGGGGAATAGGGAAGGAGAAGTGCGTTTTCATTTGGGTAACGAGGGGGACTCCAGTAAAGGACTTATGTGCTAGGGGAAAAGGGGCTGGAAGGTGGCAGAAGCCCTCAAAATTCCGGGAGTGTGTACTCCCGTTCCTGAGAAGAGGGGTAATTGAAGTGGAAGATTGGAGGGAGTGAATGGATGTGACTGTACGCCTGGAAGGAGGAGGCGTCTTTGCAGAGGGGGCCCGAGTACGGCGAGCAGAAGGGACAGCCTCTTAGCAATCCCTGTCCCGGGAAGGTTTGAAAGCTGCGGTGCCCTAGTGACGCCGGGAAAGATGGAGCGGTTGCCATGGCGACGCGGAGCACACATCGGAAATAAATAAATAAGCCGTCCCGGCTGCAGCAGCCGCGCCCCCGCGGGACTGGAGCGCGGGGGAGGGGGCCCCGCGGGCCCGGGTCCCCGCAGCCCGCGCGTCCCCGCCATTGGCAGAGCCGGAGGGGGGGTCACCCCCCCCCGGGGAGGGGGGCGAATGGTACAGTCCTCCGCCCGCGCCNTAAATGCTACAAACCTCTCTTCCTCCATCAGCCTAAACTAGTCCCTGTGAAAACTCAGAGTATCTTCGGAGAGCGAGGGATTCTAGGGATGTGGAAACCTGAATAGTGTTCCCTCTTATCAACCCCAGTCTATCTGCTCTCCTGAGCCTGTGGGCTGCTTGGGTGCTGGGAAGTCTCTGGGCTCTGCTGGAGGCAGAGGCATCTCTAGCAAGGGTATGGCCCAGTGATCTGTGGACCCTTGAGGGAAGTAAGTGGGGGCTCTTACTGGATTCTTGCTCTGGCCAAGAGTAGTTGAACGGGTAAACTGAGTCGTCTTGTTCTCCTGAGACAAGGACTTCAGCAGGGGTTTGGCATCTTGCTTGGTTCTGCCCGGCTCATCCTGGATAAAGAGACCATTTTACCTTCCAACACCCACAGAATAGCCAACAGCCAGATCTAGCCCCAGCAAGCTTCACTCAGTCCTCCTTGAAAAATCAAGGGATCCGTTCTTACTGGAAGTTTACTTGGCATAGCTTATTACTGTGATAACAGGTTCTGGCAGAGCTGATGAAGAATTAGCATTTCTCTCTCGTACTAGCCATGGTGGACATTTCCAGGGGTGTTCAAATAGGGCCAAATCACTGGAACGGCGTTGTTTCTCATTGCGATGTTTAGGAACCCATGCGTGCTCTGTTATGCAAGCCTTACAGGGCTAACAAAATTCCAGGTGTCTCCCTCTATGCAGGTGTGTCTCCCAGAAGGGAAAACAACTGCGTTTGCTGATGATCTAGGCTGTGATTAGAATGATCTGTCTGATCTGTCCTGGTCTGTCATCTGCGTTGTTGGGGTTGCGAGCCCCGTGCTTACGTTTCTGCCCCATGTTGATGGTCATCACTTATACTGGACCGGTCTCTGTCCCACTGTGTTGGTCCTCCTGTCCGTGGTAATAAGGAGCACAGCTCTATGCTTGAGGCCTTCTGAGTCGTGGCCACTAGAGGGCTGCCTTGCACCACTTAAAGGCCATTGGTTGCCAGTTCTCATTCCTTGTTCCTGAGTTTTCCAAGGGCCTAGTATGGAAAAAGCACCTTCTGCTTTGGAAGGCTAGGCTGGTGCAAAATGAATGACCAAAGCTAGAGATGCTTCACGTCCACAACCACCTTTGGTCATCTTTGAGCCACAGGGTGATGACACCAAAGTATCTTACTCTGTCCCCACCCCAAAATCACTCTAAACACATACTAGTTTCCAAAACATGGTGTGGAAACAGTTGTAAGTAAAACTCCTAGGGCCCACTCCCTTTCTGATCAGATTATAAGATACATGCCCATCTATACAAAAATCCTGGAGCTGCCACTTCCCAGGATAGACCCAGGCCCTAAAGACCAAAATGAGGCTTCTGGCTTTCTATCCAGGGAAGGGGTGGTGCCAGAGCTAGTGTATAGCCCCGGGACTTCTATAAAGAATAGGGCCTTTCGACATGGTCCAGAGTGTTGGGCAGGTGAGTGAGGATTCCTCACCAAACTCTGGAGGTTGGAAGAAGGAGAAGGTGCAAGGCAGGATTGTGTCCAAACCATCCAGGTAAGACTGCTCAGCTGATTGAGGGGGGCAAGAGATGGGTTGAGGCAAGGGTTAGCAGGGGATGGAAACCCCAAATTTAGACCTAAAAATTCAGCTGGAGGGGGGACATACTTAATTTGGGTCCCCCGAAAGCAGAACATGTGATGGACTTGGGGGAAGAAGGTAGTTTATGTGGAAGGTGATCTGTATTAGAAAAAGTGCCATGAACTTGGTGTCTTATAACAGTAGAAATTTATTCTCTTACAACTTATGGAGGCTAGAAGTCTGAAATCCAGGTGTTTGTGGGGCCGTGCCCCCTCTGAAGCCTCCAGAGGAGGATCCTTCCTTGCCTTTTCCAAATGCTGGTAGCCCCGGATATTCTTGGCTTATAGCCGTTCCTTGCTTAGAGCACTTCCGTCTCAGCCTGTCATCATAGGGCCTTCTCCTTGTGTGTCTATGTCTAAATCTCCCTCTTATAAGGACACTGGTTCATATTGGATAGGGCCCACCCTAATGACTTCGTCTTAAATTTATTACATCTGGAGAGACCCTATTTCCATGTAGGGTCATATTCACAAGTGCCAGGGCTTAGGACTTCAACATATCTTTTGTGGGGATACAATCAACCCATATGATCCAAGAAGCGGAAGTGAATGAAGACAAGGCAGGGAGGAGAACCAATATAATCGAAGGTTTTAAACTAGTTATTTCTGCTCCACTGAGAACGCTTTAAGGAACTATGTAAAATACTCCTCAGAATTCTGAAAGACTCGACCGAAAGACTTGAAAATGGGGGCATTTAACCAGTTCTTCCACGTCGAAGAATTTCTCAGGAGGTTAACTTCTTCCTACTTGTAGGCTCCATCCCCTGGTGGGCTACGTGTCCTTTCTTAGCTGGTGAGGAGAACCTGAGATGACATGAGAGCAATGTGCACGAGACCGTCCAAGTGTGCGGAAGTCAGGCGGCCCCGTGCTGTGGCACAGGGCACCGAACGTGTCTGCAAAGGTACACTTCCTGCGCTGCCGAGGCCTGCTCCTGCTCCACTCTGTCACTGACTCTTTAAGGCACTGGTCAGCTGCAAGCTCTTTTTTTTTTTTTTTTTTAGAAAGGGCTTTCGACAGGAAGGTGTTAGTGGAGTACACTACGGTTCCCCTGCTGCAGCCACTTCTAAGGCACAATATTGGTCATCTCCTTTCCCCGCAACCCCAACATCAAAGCTGGTCTGGGCTAGTCATCCCGAAGGGCTGAGCCCTTGTCTGCTTTGCCATTACCGGGCTTTGTTGGCTGTGATTGCCTGGTTACCGTCGTCCCCAGGGCTGAAAGCATCAAGAGACACGCCAGCACACACGTTTCAGATGAATCTCCCCTGATCCCATTATGCAGCAACATCCTTAGCTCCTCTGGACAGTCAGGGATGATTGCTCCCTTCAGTATAGTAACACTCTTTTCACCTGATGGTCCACTGCCTTGAGGAGCCTGAAGTGGAAAAATCCTGTGTTAACCGCTAGAAGACGTCCCCCTGAGAATCAGGATCTCTAATCCAACAGAGCCAGTCACAGAAATGGGAAGCAGTTTCTGTAAAGCGCTCACCAGAGTGGTGATGAAAGGAGGCAATCCTCTTTTCACCCCTTGCTTCCTTGGCCCTGTGTATTCTAACTACTGGCACATAGCACTGTATGTGACCTGATAGTTTAATGCAATTACTGCATCCTGGAGGACAGTGACCTATTCCACAGGATGTCACTCCAAAGCTGGCTCCTCAGCTAAGCCTTTAATTTAAAAGGCCATTCTCACCTTCTACCCTTGGTTTCCAAGGAATGAAGTACGTGGTAAGACCCCTTGTTTTATAAAACCATTGTTACACACCCTTTACCATAAAATACACCCTTTCAGCCGAGACTTCACTATACAGAATTCCAGGTTGATAATGAGATACTCTGTAAGCCTCTGGGGAAGCACAAAGCATGCAAGATAAATCCGTATTCCAGAAAGATTTCAGTTCCAGGAAGAACGTATTGCTGCCCTGGGCAGGGTGGGGTGAGTCTGAGGTAATCAGCATACCACCAGGTGCTGGCGCAGTCTGGTCGAGGAGTGACACCACAGTGAGGACCCAGCCTCTGTGAGTGCAGGTTGAGCGTTCGGCCGCAGCGGTAGGTAAATCAGCGTTGGTGAGGGGGAGCCCCTGAGTGGCGGGCCCATGCGAGCCTCCATCTCTGCCACACCCCCACTCCATGCATGGGCCCATGCCCTGAGTTGAGACAGAAGCCAGTAGACAGTCATTCTGTGTACCTGGTTATTGACGCTTTCTCTGCAGCAGCAGATTTCCGACAAGCATTGACATGACACTCCAAAATCTGCATAATCTGACACCTCCTGTTCATCCACCCGTGCACCTGTCCCCCAGGCTGCCTTCTCTGCTACTCCAGTCTCGCTTCATCCGGGCCTCTGACCAGCCAGCTGAGTTATTCTCCACTGCCCAGAGGGCCATGTCCATTCTTGCCTCAGACCATGCCTCCCTACACGCAAAGTTGACGGACAGGCATACTGCCCAGCCGGACGATTTCCCTCACCACTCGCCTTTTGGACTTGTCCTGAGTAGGTATGTGGTATGGCTACAACTCATTTTTGTTTTGTACCATTGTATGAAGTCAACCCAAACCTACTCGAGGCTCACATTTTTCTCCTATTTCAGTGGTTGTAGGGACCACCCCCACAAGCATGACTGAGCTAAGGGAGCGGGTGGGTGCAACAGGGATGTATGGCATAGTGTCTAAATCACCTTTCCGTGTGGCTCACTTGTTGCTCTCTCGACCTGTCTGGACCCAACCCCAGATGTGCTATTGTCATCATACAGTGAACTGCCCACTTAAGACTGGTCAACTAGTCAACATAAATCACCCAGTTTATGACTGGCAGCCCAGATACAGTGGGCATCTCTAGTCATATAGTGTCTTGGTACCCCGTTATCAGGTATTCATAGGCTCTGCTTGTGCCCAGCACACCACGAGCTGCTTTTTCAGATATGAGTCATTCTGTGCTGTAGAAGGCATGGCTTAGCTCTCAAGCCTAAAAGATCTCCTATTGGAATTTTCCACACACCACACGCTGTTCTTATCTAATAGGGACCTCTGGCACTAATGGACCATCAGGTCGGAGAAACAAGAGTTAGGACAGCTGGCACCCCCAGATACTTAAAACTTTTCACTGCATGTACAGTCTGACTCCTGCAATTGCTCCTAAAATCTCTACCATGAATTTTAAGAACATTTTGGTGGTGGTGATGGTGGTTGGTTGGTTGGTTTTTGTTTTGGAGCTTAAGGGTTGAACATTGACACTGACTTGTAACCAGCTGTCAGCCCTGCCTGGCCCCTGGCTCCAGGTTTCCAAATAGTCCACAGCAAGCATCTCCCAACCCAATGAGAGCCATAGTTAGCAACGGTGGGACCACATGGATGGGGATAAATAAAGGCCTGTTCCTGCCTTAGCAGAGTCGGATGTTAAGAAAGATTATCTGGCAATTTGTGTGGACTTCTTAGATCTTTATCTCCACCCCCTTTGTTCACATATAGAAAGCCCTGAGGACTCAAAGTAGGGTTGAGAGGGTGTTCTTGTCCTCCTGTCATTGTGTGTTTGGGATGGAGAAGAGGGGAGGTGGAAGTTAATGGATGAGATTGTGCTGTGGTTGTGCAACTGGGCCTATGAAGGTGAAGCCACACTCAGAGTGGGGGAATGGGGATGGCCCATCACATCAGTGACGTCATTCAAAGTGCCATTCACCTGGAGATGAAGCCCATCTCTCAGAGCAGAAATGGGTATCTTTGCCTCCCGATGGTGGGCATGCAGGTGTCAGGATGTCTAGGGAAGAAACCTGATGGGAGAGTCCACCTTTTGGAGTCAGAGTATAGGCATCTGCAAATGGCCAGGGGAATGGTGCATGGTCCTGGACCCTGCATTTGTGTATTTCGTGTGGTGGCTTGGTTTATTTTCCTGTTGTCTTTCCTCTAAAATTAATGAAGTCTTTAAAGATCTAGCCCATTCTAGCTACACTAAGAGAACATAGGGATTGTGTCCACCAGGAGAGAGTGTTAAAAGGGAACGTTGCCCTTTGGAGCAAAACATGGGTGGTAGCAATGGGAATGGAAACTGCTGGGAAAAGGTGAGCCTTAGGGGCACAGTGTAGTGTGCACATGGTTCTGGCCACAGTGCTCTTCTCCCGAGTCTTAACTTTGGAGAGGATGGACCTTGTAGTATGAGGGGCGGTTTCCCTTTAGGGCTCTCCACCTCTGTTACACTGGAGGATTTTTCCCTCCGCGGTTTATTCCCCAGGGTCATAGACTCCCAGGTTCCTGTTCCTCATTTTGCCGTACTGACTCTTGGTCCTGAGTCCCGGTTTGGGGTTTCTCCATTGCTTGTTTGCTCTCCCAAAAATGTGCTAGACCGTTTGGCCCCCACGTGGCGGAGGGATCCCACCTTGCTATGGAGTTGCGGACCCTAGTTCACTATCTACAGCCCATCTCCTTTTATTTGGGGTAGTCTAGAAGGCCCTCCCTAATATGCCCAAGGAGTTCCAAGAAGGGCATGTTCTCTTCGTCGTCTTTGCATTCCTGCCCCTAACTCAATCCTCAGTCTCCCACCAGCCGCCCAGCTTGCTGTCCTGCTCCCTTTGTCCCACGAGTGGACCGTGCCCTGCCTGCCACATTCCCCAAGCCTCATTCGGACGAGGTTGTGGTACCTACGCGTCGGACTTCTACTGGAGGCTGGGGGCTAACAGAACAGCACCAGAGAGCAGGAGCCAACCTGAAATAGCATATCAGATACCTCTGTCCCTCAAGCTCCTTGCTCAGCCCTGACTAGGAGTTTCTCACCAGCTCTTTTCTTTCTCAGACTCTAGCCCTCTGCCATTTCACTTTCTCTTCTTACCCAGCCTTCCTCTTCCTCTCCCAGCTCCAGCCTTCTTCTTTCCACCCATCAGTTAGCCACCAGAGGACAATTCCCACCTTCCTGTTGCTTTACTAGGCGGAGCATTCGAGTTTCCTTGTTGGCAGCTCTTCTGTGTAAATTAAATGGGACCCTTCCTCTCACAGCCAAAAGACCCATTATTCAACATTCAAGGAAAAAGAGCCAGCTCCTCTGAGATGAATTCTGCCTGTCTGGTTATCTATGGTGTAAAGCAACAACTGTTTTTATGTCCTCACGGATTTTCTGCGTCGGGTCAGGGCACTCACGGATGACTTGTCTCTCTTCCATAATGTCTGGGGCCTCCGCTAGGAAGACTCAAGCAGCTGGAGATGACTTGTAGGGCGAGGGGTTGTCATCTGCCGAAGGCTTCTTTCTTCCATGTGTGGTGCTTGGGTGATGTGAAGGCTGGGCTCGGCCGGGACTATCAACTGAAGCGTCTACATGTGACCTTTCCTTGTAGGTGAGGCTTCCTCACAGCACAGTGGCCACATGGTAGTTGGACTGCTTATATGGGGCCCCTTCCAGTAAACTGAGAGGCCATTTATTACTTAACCTCAGAAATCACACAGCATACAGATTCACAGGTATCATAGACCTTACCTCTCAATGAGAAGAATGTCGAAGATTCCGCAACCATGCTTTAAATCTGCCACAGTCTCCCTCCCACAGAATGCTGACACATGGCTCCTGCCATTGGTAAGGGTCAAGGGTCCTTTCTCTGGGGCTTTGGTAGGCTCTTCCATCTGCCTAGCCCTGGGGTCCTCCAGGGATCATCCCAGAATGTCTGGGTTGTAGCTTTTCCACAGCTTTCAGCCCTGGCTCAGGACACCTGAATTTGGGCTTCTTATTTGTACATCTAGGGGTGTCAAGATTTGGAAGTGAGGGCCTGGGAGTCCAGCGCACCTGCTCTTGGCTCTTATAGCTATAGAACTCTTGCCTTGTGCCAACGACCTGGTTCCCTGATGATGTAGGGTATGTGTTTATTACTACTGCCTCCAGTGGCCTCACCAAGGCAGGCTGTGGGGGCCTGGCAGCCAGTACCCAATGTCAGCCTCGGGGGGTCTCTGTGACCCTCGTCTCTGAGCTAGCATGGCCTAGAGTGGGGTGATGCAGGACCTTTCTTGTTGAGGGTGTCTCCTTCTTAGGTTCTATTGTCCTTCCATCAGTCCCTTGGAGAAGGAAGACCCTCAGACGCTTGTCTGATAACATACGAGTCAGCAGCTGGGGTTTTTGGTTCTGCAGTGTCAATGGGAGGTCCCACAAACCCCACACATTCTCCAGATAGGGGCATTCTCCACTCATCGTTACCCAAACAATGAAATAAGGCTTCACACACTTGTAACAAGTTGATTCTGGAGTCCCAGTCCACCACTCCTGAGGTCATGGATATGCCGAGTCTCACCATCGAGATGTTTCAGAAACAGTGGTTCTCTTTGGGAGTCAGCCCATGCATGTCAGTCCATAAAGCCCACTAGGGAGTGACAGTGTCTGCTTGCTATTTGCAGCATTTTGCTGAGGACCAGATCCTTGGTAAATACTGGTTAATGATGCATTTGTACAACTTTGAGGGCCATGGGAAACCATGGGTTAGAGAGATGACTGTTGCCTAGGGTGGCAAACTCCGAAGCTGCAGGGACCAGTTATGTAAGTGAAAGGAGCTGGCTGGCTGGGGCCTGAGGCCATAGGAGAACACGTGCTCCTTGTAAGGAGAGCAGCCACTTTTCCGCCCTATGCCTGCTATGCTGAAGGCAGGTCCAAGGGTTGCCAGATTTTCTTCAAGAGAGGACAACAGATCCAATCTATTAAATCTCTACATTAAGTGTTGTCGACTTAGTCAATGAAAAGCAAAACCACGTTTGTGGGCTGGATGCAACAGGTGCACTGCCACTTGGAAGCCTGTAACCCACAGGGTTCACTGCAGGTCTGGTTTCACCCAGTTGCCCCTGATCCTTAGATTAGTGTAGCTCAAAGGCTACTGCCCAGCGCTCCCCCTTCAGGGAACCCTGGCACCTCCACCCTACCCGGTCTCAGCCTCCCCACAACAGCTGCACTGAAAGGTCCTTCTTAGGCTTTCACGACCTCTGCAAGAAGATTATACCTGTAAATCCCCACAGCCAGCAGCCCAGGGTGGGGGAAGGGCGGGGAAGGAGGGGCCAGCCCTCCCTCCCCATCTCTCAGCCCCTCTCCCCAGGGCCTTCCCTGGGCCATCCTCTGCCTCATACAGATGGAAGACACTCTACGCTAGTTGAGCCAACACAGCAGGATTTTTTCCAAAGTAACTTTAGTAGTAATGAAGGGAAAGCACAAGGAAAACAAACAGAGCTGGCCTAGAAATGGGTGTATTTTCAGAGCTTGGTCCTCCGAACCCAGGGGACCACTCTATGCCAAATAGCTGGGCCAAGGGAACCCGGGGAATAGGGAAGGAGAAGTGCGTTTTCATTTGGGTAACGAGGGGGACTCCAGTAAAGGACTTATGTGCTAGGGGAAAAGGGGCTGGAAGGTGGCAGAAGCCCTCAAAATTCCGGGAGTGTGTACTCCCGTTCCTGAGAAGAGGGGTAATTGAAGTGGAAGATTGGAGGGAGTGAATGGATGTGACTGTACGCCTGGAAGGAGGAGGCGTCTTTGCAGAGGGGGCCCGAGTACGGCGAGCAGAAGGGACAGCCTCTTAGCAATCCCTGTCCCGGGAAGGTTTGAAAGCTGCGGTGCCCTAGTGACGCCGGGAAAGATGGAGCGGTTGCCATGGCGACGCGGAGCACACATCGGAAATAAATAAATAAGCCGTCCCGGCTGCAGCAGCCGCGCCCCCGCGGGACTGGAGCGCGGGGGAGGGGGCCCCGCGGGCCCGGGTCCCCGCAGCCCGCGCGTCCCCGCCATTGGCAGAGCCGGAGGGGGGGTCACCCCCCCCCGGGGAGGGGGGCGAATGGTACAGTCCTCCGCCCGCGCCTCGGCCCGCAGGGAGCGAGCGCCGAGCCCAGCGCAGCCGCTGCCGCCGCCGCGGATCCCGAAGCCGAGCTGGGAGGCGGCGATGGAAGGAGTCAGCAGCCACCGGACCCTGTCCTACAGCCGCTGGAGCTACGACAGGTAGGGCGACCGCCTACAGAGTGGGCTCCCCCGGCCCTCCGCATGGCCCTGCGTGGGCGCCCTCCCCCGCGCGCACCCCGGCGGGAGAAGCGGCGCTGGCGGGGAGCAGACCCCAGGGCTGCACCCGGACCCTCGAGCGTCCGGGTCGTCGGAACCAGGAGCCGCGGATCCCCGAAGCCGGAGCCAGGCGGAGGGTGTCCTCACCCCTGCGGGGCAGAGCCCACACAGGAGGACACCGGGGTACCGGCGCCGGCGAGCTGCCAGCCACCTAGCACCCCACCCCCACCGGCGCCCGGCTGCCTTGCGGTGGCCCCCCCCAGCGCCGGGAGCGTGGAGGGGCTGCGGGGCGGCGGTGCTGTGGGGCGAGGAGCGGCCCCCGCGGTGGGGGGAGCGCCCGGGCTCGCTGCCGGGACCTGCGGGTCGCCGCCTGCTCGGCGGAGCGGGAGGGCAGCCCGGGGCCGGCTGTCGGGGCGCGCGCCGCGTTGCCAGGCTCCTCGCCCGCCCCGCGGGGACACAGAGAGGCTGCC
>NC_048225.1:60189157-60218603 GCF_002007445.2 Ailuropoda melanoleuca
CTCGTCCTGCCAGAAGGAATCATCCTTCCAGGTGAAACGAGAAAAAATGGGGACAGCGGAGATTTATTCTGAGATTTTTGTCCTTTCTACCTATTTTTGGTGTGTTAAATGTCACTTTGTTTTTTAAAATGAAACCATAATGACAGTAGATAGGTTTTTGTTGCTGTTTTCAAAGTTCATAACCCTGTGAGGATCTCTGGAGTTAAATTTTCTGATCCATGGCCCTAAATGGTGAGAGGTGGAAGAGAAACTTCACGAACTGGGCTGCTCTCCCCTCCCTCAAGTGCTGCTCCTGGCGCGCTCCTTCCCGTCACTCTGCTGAAAGTCTTCCTGCATCTCTGACAGCCGGTCTTCAAATTCAGAGGAACAGGTGTCCCTCCTGCCCCAGCTGCATCCCTCTAGGACCCTATTAACTCTCCGCCAATTGATCCCATCTTTTTCCCTTTTCGCCTCTCTACTGCGGATCTCTCCGCCTGTAAATCTAGTCAAGCTTGTCAGTCTCCTTCCTCAAGAGGAGTGCAACTGGTCCACCCCTTTGTTTGCTTTCAAGGCCTTGGGGGGGGCGGTGTGTGTGGTCTGAATTGGTTGATTCTGTTTCCTCCTGAACCCTGCACTGCACAATCCTACCCATCTGCTTGCTGCCCACCCCCCAATTTCAGTGAAGGTGCGCTTTTGAAAAGTAGTGTTTTCTATGGAGAGGAACTCTCATGATCAGAGTATTAAACTTAAAATAACAAACCTCCAAGCTTGTGTTCAAATCCCAAACCACATATTCATGTACTTACTCAACAAATATGTATCGACTGCAAACTGGGGGGGGGGGGCTGGAGATAAGTGGATAAAAAGACAAAATTCCTTCCCCCAGAGGAGCTCACGGTCTAACTTCTAGTAGAAATCAATGTTAACATGTGCCAAGGACCTAATACATATATAGGAGGGAAAATTTTAATTGAGATAATTCTGTATAATAACTTTTTCCCCACACAAACAAACAAAAACAGCAAGACTCTGGAATCAGACAGCAGGGGTTCAAATCCTGACTCCAGCTAAGTCACCTAGAACAAGTCACTTTTCCTCTCTAGGCTTTGATTTTTTTTCTGTAAAATGGGAAGGATTACGAGGATTAGATGAGGTAACATAGTAATAAGTGGTACGTGTTGCTGTTTTGTTCATAAATATTATAAATGTCTCTGAGAACATAGAAGCCTAGTTTGAAAATCATTATCCTCTTTTTTAGACTCCTGAATCAAGACCTTTCCCAGGGTTCTGTCCTCAGCAAGCTTTTCTTCTCATCCTGACAGTCTCAACACCTGGGGAGCCATGGGAAGAAAGTCGCTTCCCTGGTCTCTGTCCAAAGTAACTGAATCCAAATCTCCAGACGTGGAACTCTGGAGTCAGGATTTGCGTAATCCTTCCCAGATGTTTTCCGTAGGGCTGTTTGGCTTTTCCTCTGGAAGCATCAGTCTGTAGCATTCTCCAGTTAGTACTTAGTTTTTAAACGTTTTTAAGAATTGAATTATTTAAGAATTGCACAGTCCTTAAGAGACTGTTAAAAAATACTATATAAGCAACACATGTATGTAGTACCCAGGTATTAAAAGTGAAATTCTGTGATCCTGTTGCCCATCCCCACCCCCCAGAAGCAAAGCACCCCGCCCCCCCTTAACAATTAACCCTTTCTGGCCCTGTTCTCTGGCTTTTGCCCCCACCACATCTTTGAACCCAGGAAACCACTCTCCTTCACATCCCCAAAGAAACTGACCTCTCTGCGTTATATTACCTCTTCTTTTCATCTGTTTCTGCCTTTGCTTCTCAGGCCATGTATGTATCAGTTATCTGTTGCCGTGTAACAAATTAAACTTAATGACTTAAAATACTAGTTGTTCTAGTTAGCTCAAGATTCTGTGGATCAGCAATTTGGGCTGGGCTCTGCCAGGCAGTTTCTGTGGTCAGGCCCAGGCATGGCTTCTTTTGGCTGCGCTCACCCACATGTTTGGTGCCTCAGCTGGGGGGGCCTACACATCTGGAGCCTCTGTCCCGAGAGTGCGGGAGGGGGAGAGAGAGAGGGAGGGAGGGAGAGATGCTCTCTCATCTTCTAGCAGGCTAGCCCAGATTTGTTCACATGCTGGTAGAAGATTCCCAATGAGGAAGTGGAAGCTGCTACAAGGCCTCTTGAAGCCTAGGTTTGGGACATGCACATCACTCTGCCCCATTGTATTGGTCCAAGAAAGTCAAAATGTCAGCCCAAATTCAGGGGAGAGGAGTAAGCTTCACCTCTTGAAGGGAAGCGCTGTAAAGAATTTGTGGCCGTTTTTACAATCTACCCCAGTATGTGGCCTACATTTCTTTAATTGCTGACTCCTCTTGGTCCCCACTGTCTCAATGTGAGCACGTGCCAAAGCTCCCCTCTCTTCCATTCTATTCTATCCCGTTTTATTCTCAGGCTATACCCTGGTCCCAGTTATCACCTCAGTGCTTTTAACACAGAAATCCATATCTTCAATTCCAGTCTCTTTGCTGAGCCCAAACCATACATCTCTAAATACTTGTGGACATCTCCATGTATACATTCCAGCAACGCCCCGAACTCAATGTATTCAAAGCCAGACCCTTCACTGATAACTCTGTTTTCCCTGTTTAGCATCCTTCTAGCCAAACAAACTCCTCAAAACTTTGACAGTGACCTTGAACTCTCCCAAGTCTAACCATTCCATCTGTCTCTTCTTATCTACATCCCTGATTGTTATGAAGATGAAATGATTTATCAAAGATGACTGGCACAGAATACGTACCCTCAAGTCCATGTATTATCAAGAGCTTGGCACTTGGCTAACCTTCTTGCCTCCATTCAAGCTCTAGTAATGATTCCAGAGGTTTCAGGGCTTATGTGCATTACCAACTAGCACTCTTCACTCACAATTTCTGGACCTTCGCCATTCTAGGAACTTCTCTTCAGTTATTTGCAGGATGCATTCCTAGATGTTGGCCCGGGAGATTGCTTCCCTTCTGATAACTTATGCACTACTATCCCACTCCCTGGCCTCCTGCACCTCCCTCACACATGCCTCCTACCACATTATCGAGTCCTCCAGTGCCTTCATGTCTGCATTTTCTCCTGCCAGCCTTTTCCTGGCCTCTCTCCTTCCTTTCCCAGCCTGGACCACATGGGAGATCATCTAACTCACTCAGTACCATCACTTTCTGTTTCCTTGCATGTGCTCACCGCAACTCCAGCCCTTCTTGGGCCAGCCTTAGAATCCCCACCTCCTGGGTCATCGTGGCATCAGAACACCGCCACAAAAACTGTGCAGCCCTGCTGTCACCACATTCAGGCGCTTCCTCTTCCACTGTGCCATCAGCAGTCTTCCCCTCCTCCCTGCTTAGCTTCACTCCCATCCCCCCACAGCAGCTCTTCTTCGGCATCCTCCTCCAGGCCCCTCTTACTGGACCCTACTCCACACCCCCAAGCCCTAAGAAGATGATAGTGCCTCCTGGTCCTTTGAGAAAAATTGATCACGTTCGGCTGGATCTTCTGTAACTTTCCTGACTCCACATCACTGCCACGCCAAGAGTTTCCCCAACCAGACAGTATAATACAACCTGTTCCCCCCACCCCAACCTCCACATGGTCATATTCTCTCCCTTTCGCTGAGCTCTATTTTTCTGCTTTGCCCTTATATAGATAAGTCACTTAGCAATGACATATTATATGCACATTTTTGTCCGTGCTTATCTCCCCCAACTAGACAGTAAGAGAAACTCTTTCTGATAAGGTGAGAGTTCAGCGAGACCTATAAAAAAACAAGGGAGTGAATGAGGGAGAATGTTCCATGGAAGGGGAATGGCAAGTGAAAAGGTCCTGAGGTAGGAGTGTGCTCAGTGTATTTCAGCACAGCGAGGAGGCCAGTGTGTCCTCGCGTCCCTTTATAATACCTCCTTCCTGCTCCTCCGCAAACCCCTACCCTCCTCCTATCCTCAGGGAACCACTGATCTGATTCGTTTGCATATCCTAGAATTTTATATAATTGGAATCATTCAGTGTGTACTTTTTTCTTGTTCTGGCTTTTTTCATGCAGCCATAGTTATTTTGATATTTTTCCATGTTGTTGCATGACTCGGTAGTTTCTTTTTTTGCTGAGTAGTATTCCGTCATGTGGAGATGCCGCGGTTTATCCATTCTTCTGCTGCTAGACACATGAGTGGTTTCCACTTTTCGGCCATTACAAACATAACTTTTGTGATTGTTTACGTACAGGCCTTTGTATGGACACATGTTTTTATTTCTCTTGGATAAATGCCTACGAGTGGGATGCCTAGATCACCTGGTAAGCATACAGGGTTGGTTGTTGGTTTTTGTTTTTTGTTTTTTGTAGGTATATATTTAACTTTTTAAAAACTGCAACTTTTCCAAAGTGGTTGTACCATTTTACGTTCCCCTGAGCCGTGTATGAGAGTTCCAGTTCCTCTGTGTCCTTGGCATAACTTGATATGGTCAGTCTTCTAATGAAGAGCAGAAGTCTTGCTCTCTGCAGCCTGATTTGCCAATGCGTTATATTTTTTTATGTTCAGTTAGCCAGCATATAGTACATTATACATTTTTGATGTAGTGTTCAATGATTCATTAGTTGTATATAACACCCAGTGCTCATCACAACACATGCCCTCCTTAGTACCCATCACCCTGTTACCCCGTCCCCCCACCCCCCTCCCTTCGGTAACCCTCAGTTTGTTTCCCAGAGTCCAGTCTCTCNTGACCTTGAACTCTCCCAAGTCTAACCATTCCATCTGTCTCTTCTTATCTACATCCCTGATTGTTATGAAGATGAAATGATTTATCAAAGATGACTGGCACAGAATACGTACCCTCAAGTCCATGTATTATCAAGAGCTTGGCACTTGGCTAACCTTCTTGCCTCCATTCAAGCTCTAGTAATGATTCCAGAGGTTTCAGGGCTTATGTGCATTACCAACTAGCACTCTTCACTCACAATTTCTGGACCTTCGCCATTCTAGGAACTTCTCTTCAGTTATTTGCAGGATGCATTCCTAGATGTTGGCCCGGGAGATTGCTTCCCTTCTGATAACTTATGCACTACTATCCCACTCCCTGGCCTCCTGCACCTCCCTCACACATGCCTCCTACCACATTATCGAGTCCTCCAGTGCCTTCATGTCTGCATTTTCTCCTGCCAGCCTTTTCCTGGCCTCTCTCCTTCCTTTCCCAGCCTGGACCACATGGGAGATCATCTAACTCACTCAGTACCATCACTTTCTGTTTCCTTGCATGTGCTCACCGCAACTCCAGCCCTTCTTGGGCCAGCCTTAGAATCCCCACCTCCTGGGTCATCGTGGCATAAGAACACCGCCACAAAAACTGTGCAGCCCTGCTGTCACCACATTCAGGCGCTTCCTCTTCCACTGTGCCATCAGCAGTCTTCCCCTCCTCCCTGCTTAGCTTCACTCCCATCCCCCCACAGCAGCTCTTCTTCGGCATCCTCCTCCAGGCCCCTCTTACTGGACCCTACTCCACACCCCCAAGCCCTAAGAAGATGATAGTGCCTCCTGGTCCTTTGAGAAAAATTGATCACGTTGGGCTGGATCTTCTGTAACTTTCCTGACTCCACATCACTGCCACGCCAAGAGTTTCCCCAACCAGACAGTATAATACAACCTGTTCCCCCCACCCCAACCTCCACATGGTCATATTCTCTCCCTTTTGCTGAGCTCTATTTTTCTGCTTTGCCCTTATATAGATAAGTCACTTAGCAATGACATATTATATGCACATTTTTGTCCGTGCTTATCTCCCCCAACTAGACAGTAAGAGAAACTCTTTCTGATAAGGTGAGAGTTCAGCGAGACCTATAAAAAAACAAGGGAGTGAATGAGGGAGAATGTTCCATGGTAGGGGAATGGCAAGTGAAAAGGTCCTGAGGTAGGAGTGTGCTCAGTGTATTTCAGCACAGCGAGGAGGCCAGTGTGTCCTCGCGTCCCTTTATAATACCTCCTTCCTGCTCCTCCGCAAACCCCTACCCTCCTCCTATCCTCAGGGAACCACTGATCTGATTCGTTTGCATATCCTAGAATTTTATATAATTGGAATCATTCAGTGTGTACTTTTTTCTTGTTCTGGCTTTTTTCATGCAGCCATAGTTATTTTGATATTTTTCCATGTTGTTGCATGACTCGGTAGTTTCTTTTTTTGCTGAGTAGTATTCCGTCATGTGGAGATGCCGCGGTTTATCCATTCTTCTGCTGCTAGACACATGAGTGGTTTCCACTTTTCGGCCATTACAAACATAACTTTTGTGATTGTTTACGTACAGGCCTTTGTATGGACACATGTTTTTATTTCTCTTGGATAAATGCCTACGAGTGGGATGCCTAGATCACCTGGTAAGCATACAGGGTTGGTTGTTGGTTTTTGTTTTTTGTTTTTTGTAGGTATATATTTAACTTTTTAAAAACTGCAACTTTTCCAAAGTGGTTGTACCATTTTACGTTCCCCTGAGCCGTGTATGAGAGTTCCAGTTCCTCTGTGTCCTTGGCATAACTTGGTATGGTCAGTCTTCTAATGAAGAGCAGAAGTCTTGCTCTCTGCAGCCTGATTTGCCAATGCGTTATATTTTTTTATGTTCAGTTAGCCAGCATATAGTACATTATACATTTTTGATGTAGTGTTCAATGATTCATTAGTTGTATATAACACCCAGTGCTCATCACAACACATGCCCTCCTTAGTACCCATCACCCTGTTACCCCGTCCCCCCACCCCCCTCCCTTCGGTAACCCTCAGTTTGTTTCCCAGAGTCCAGTCTCTCATGGTTTGTCTCCCTCTCTGATTTCTTGCCATTCAATTTTCCCTCCTTTCCCCTGTGGTCCTTCGCTCTATTCCTTATATTCCACATATGAGTGAAAGCATATGATAATTGTCTTTCTCTGCTTGACTGATTTCACTTAGCAAATTCCCTCCAGTTCCATCCATGTCGATGGTGGGTATTCATCCTTTCTGATGGCTGAGTAATATTCCATTGTGTATATGGACCACATCTTCTTTATCCATTCATCTGTTGAAGAACATCGCGGCCCCTTCTGCATTTTGGCTATTGTGGACATTGCTGCTCTGAACATTGGGGTGCAGGTGCCCCTTCTTTTCACTACATCTGTAGCTTTGGGGTATGGATCTTGCTTCTAGGGTCTTATCTAAGAAATCATGGCCTAACACAAGGCAACAAAGGTTTTCTCTTAGGAATTTTCTAATTTTAGGCTTAATATTTTAGGTCTGCACTTCATTTTGAGTTAACTTTTATATGTGGAATGAGGTTCATTGAAAAAAAAAAAGATATCTAATTGTTCCAGCACTACTTGTTGAAAGGACTTTTTTTTTTTTGCACCTTTATCAAAAACCAGTTGTCATTGCATTTATTTCTCTCTATTCTGTTCCATTGATCTATCTGCTTTTCTCGATGCCAATACCCCACTATCTGGATGACTATAGCTTTGTAAAGGGTCTTGAAATCAGGTAGTTTCGGACTTTCAACTTTGTTGTTGTTGTTGCTGCTCTTCTTCTCCTTCCCCCCCCCCCAAATCAGAAGACCCTTTACTACTCTAGAGTTGTGAAGATCTCTTTGCAGTTACTGCGGTATTTCTGGCCCTGTCCAGGGCCGGTGCCCAGTCCTCAAGCTACTTGGCAAATAAAATCAAAAGGTTACTTGGTGAGTGTGGAGTCGAAGCAAGATCAAAGGAATGACTTGGAGAGTCGTTCACCTAAGCCGGGAGAAACCAGGATGGTCGACTTCTTCAAAGCTGCTTGGCTGTTCTGGGTGCTTGTTAATTTCACATTCCTTTTACAAAGAGATTTTCAAGTTCTACAAAACGAAACAAAACAAAAGGCTGCTGGGATTTTAATTAGGATTGTGTTGAATCGATAGTTCAATTTGGGGAGAGTTGACTCTTGGTAATTTTGGGCTTTCCACCTATAAATGTAATATATCTTTCTGTTTATTTAGATTGTCTTTCATTTCTCTCAGGCGTATTTTGTAGTTTTCAGAGTATAAGTCTTTCACCTCTTTTATAAGATTTATCCTGAAGTTCTGCATATTTTTCAATGACATTGTAGATAGTATATTTTTCATTCAATTTCCAATAGTTAATCATGAATGTATAGCAATACAGGTGTTTTGTGTTTTTTTTACTGTAGTCCTATATAGAATATAAAATTAGCCATTTCCTTGATTTCTAAGTGTACAGTTCAAGTACGTTCACAGTGTCATGTAACCATCACCACTATTTCCAAATCTTGTTCATCACTCCAAACAAACACTTTGTACTTAGTAAGAGCTAACTCTTCATTGGCCCCTCTCCCTAGCCCCTGGTAACCTCTAATTTCCTTTCTGTCTTTATGAAGTTGCTTATTCTAGATATTACATGTAAATGGAATCATACAGTAGTTTTTCTTTTGTGTCTGACCACTTCACTTAACATGATGTCTTCAAGGTCCCATGTTGTAGTGTACATGAGTACATCAGTTCCTTTCTTGACCAAATAATATTGCACTGTCTGCATAGACCACATTTTGTTTCTCCCTTACTCTGTCGATGGACACTTGGGTTGTTTTCGCCTTTTGGCCATTGTGAAAATGCCACAGTGAACCCTGGCATACGAGCGTCTGTTCTAGTCCTTGTTTTCAACTCTTTTGGGTGTATAGTAGGAGTGAAATTGATGGATCATATATGAATTCCATGTTTAGCTTCTGGAGGAACCACCCAGCTGTGTTTTTTTGTTTTTTGGGTTTTTTTTTTTTAAGATTTTATTTATTTATTTGGGAGAGGAAGAGCGTGAGAGAGAGAGAGAGATATCATTAGGAGGAGAGAAAGTAGAGGGAGAAGCAGACCCCCCACTGAGCAGGGAGCCTGATGCAGGGCTCGATCCCAGGACCCTGGGATCATGACCTGAGCTGAAGGCTGATGCTTAACTGACTGAGCCACCCAGGTGCCCTGCCCAGCTATTTTTCACAGCAACTGCACGATTTTTCCTTCCCAGAGGCAGTGCCTGAGGTTCCCATTTCTCCACATCTTCGCCAGCACCTGTTATTTTCTGGTTTTAAACCATCCTGGGACGGGTGAAATGGTTTCTCACTGTGGGTCTGATTGACATTTCCCTGATGACTGATGTTGAGTGTCTTTTCACGTGCTTCTTGGCCATTCATGGATCTTCTTTAGAGAAATGTCCATTTGAGTCCTTTGCCTGTGTCTTTCGTCTGTTTTTAAATAAACTCTTTATTGATGTATATAACCTGCATGTGAAAAAGTGCACGTCATAAATGAAGAATTTGGTGAATTGTCACAAAGTGAATACACTCTTGTAATCAGAACCTCTCCTTATCTCTGCCCTCTAACACGAGGGCTACCACCATCCTGACTTCCATTAGACTGACTTCTAACTGGAGAGATTAGTTCTGTCTATTTTTAACTTAATTTAAGAGTACCAGGGGTACTCTTTTGTGTCTTCCTTCTTTAGTTTAACAGTGGATTCATCCGTGGTTTTGCATGAAATTGCAATTTGCTCACTCTCATTGCTGTGTAGTGTTCTGTACGGATTTACCGTAACTCATCCATTCCACTGTGACCGGTACTTGAGATGTTTCCCAGCTTTGGTTATTATTAATACTGGACATTTTAATGCATGTCTTGGTTGATATGTTTTGGTGGTTCGATTTTTTTTTCATCTTTACTGAGATAGAATTGATACCTAGAAATTATCTATATTTAAGGAGTACAACTTGATGTTTTTATGTACGTATACATTGTGAAATGATGACTATACTCAAGCTAATTAACATACCCATCACCTCACATACTTACCATTTTCTCTTCCTTCCTTCCTTTCTCTCTCTCTCCCTCTTTCTTCCTTCCTTCCTCTCTCTCTCTCTATCTGCCTTTCTCTCTCTCTCTCTCTTTCTTTCTTTCTCTTTCTCTCTCTCCCTTCCTTCCTTCCTTTCTTTTCTGTGTGTGTGTATGATGAGAAAACTTAAGATGTATCCTCATAGCAAATTTCAAGGATAAAGTATTGTTAACGACAGTTCCCATGCTGTACCTCTGATCTCTAGACTTCATTCATCTTGGATGACTGAAACTTTGTACCCTCTGACTGACATTTCCCCCATTTTCCACATCTACCTAGCCCCTGGAGACCACAGTTCTACTCTTTGCTTCTATGACTTTGACTATTTTAGATTCCACATAAAGTGAGATCATGCAGTATTTTTCTTGTCTGGCATATTTCACTTAGCATCATGTCTTCCAGGTTCATCCATGTGGTCCCAAATGGCAACTTTCTTATTTTTTCAGGCTGAATAATATTTCATTGTGTATATATATATATACACACACCACATTTTCTTTACCCATTCCTTTGTCAACATTTAGGTTGTTGCCGTATCTGAGCTATTGTGAATGATGCTGGGAGGAGCATAGGAGTGGAAATATCCCTTTGAGATCCAGATTTCATTTCCTTTGGAAATATGCACTGAAGCAGGATTTTAGGTCATATGGTAGTTCTAGCTCTATTTTTAATTTTTTGGGAAACCTATACTATTTTCCATAGCGGTGGTACCAATTTATAGCCCCACCAACAGTGAACAAGGTTCACTTTCTTGATAATGCCCTTTGAAGCACAAGTTTTTAATTTGGAGGAAGTCCAATTTATCTATTTTTTTATTTTGTTTATGCTTTTGGTATCATATTTACAAATTCATTGCCAAATCCACAATCATGAAGATTTACCGTTTTCTTCTAAGTGGTTTTAGAGCATATATTTAGGTCATTGATCCACTTTGAGATCATTTTTGTCAGATGTGGGTCCAACTCCATTCCTTGGTGTGCAAAAATCCAGTATTCAGTTGTCTCAGTGCCATTTCTTGAAGACACTATAGAATGGACCTGGCACTCTTGTCAAAAATCAATTGGCCATAGATGCATGAATTTATTCCTGGACTTTTAATTGGTCTGTATATCTATCCTTACACCAAACCACACTGTTTTGATTACTGCAGCTTTGTAATAACTTGTTTTTAAGAGAGATGGCGAGCGAGTGCGCATGTTGGAGGTGGGGCAGAGGGAGAGGAAGAGAGAGAATCCCGAGCAGGCTCCGTGCTCAGTGTGGAGCCTGATGCAGGGCTCAACTTGGGGCTCGATCTCACAACCCTGAGATCATGACCTGAGCTGAAACCAAGAGTCAGATGCTTAACCAACAGTGCCACCCAGGTGCCCCTATAGTAAATTTTGAATAGGAGAGAAGGGCAAGGAAGCAAGACGTGCCCTGTACTAAACATGTCTAGGGAGGGCTGGGACTTCCAAGAGACTGGGTCGCTGAGATGGCACAGAGAGGGCGTAGAAAGAGCTTCAGTTTTGTTGTTAGACCGGCCCGGTGCAAGTTCCAGCCCCATCTCTAACTAGCTGTGTAAATGTAGCCCAGGTGGGAAAATCTTTATTGTTCTGGTTGATTATAAAAATCGTGTGTGCCACTTGTAGAAATAGGAGCAAAGTTGAAAGAGTTTAGAAGTGTATCAAGTAGATAGCTACTTAATATCCTTTCGTCTGCTTCCCCATCTCTAAAATCGGGGTGATGATTTTCTTGCAGTGCGGGGTCATAGTGAGAATGGAATCGTGTACACTCTCAGATAGGCTGCGAGTTAGCGAGAGACCGCACGCATGTCCACTCGAGGATCAGATAAAGTGAAGCTCCTGGAGCTCATTTGTGACAGGGGGACCGCTGGCCAGGAGTCTCCGCAACACACCTGGGCTCCTTGGTCCCCACACAGGACACGCAGTGCTGGCGATGCTCTCGGCAGAGGTAGTTTCTGCCACGTTGACAAAGTAGCCAAACTCCTACTGTAAAAGCAGCTTTGTATATAGTGTGCACTTCACCGCTGGGAGAGGACTTGGCACTAACACAACGTGTGCTTCTGTTTTCAAAAGGTAGGCCCTGTTGTCACAAGAAAAAAATGTTAGGCTCCCCTCATTCTTAAACCAACTTGAAGTCAGCAAAGCCACGTACTTTCGGCCAGAGTGGGGCTGGGGGCAGGGGGGCGGACACGAGTCAGTGTCTGCATGCTCCCGAACAATGGCTCTGGCTTCGGCTTCCTAACGTTCCAGAAAGTTCGCAGTATTCAAAGCACTTGCACAGGGCATGTGTGACCTTGGGAAAGCTATTTATCTGCTGTGAACCTTCGTTGGCCTCATCACTAAAATGGGCTTAATAGTATCTCCAGGAAATAGTACCTATGGTTGTGAGGACTCAGTGACTTACTATTTGTGAGGCTTAATAAACAGAGTGCTTGGGACAATGCCTGGCACGTGGTGGGTGCTGTTTAGCTGGTACACAGCAAGGCTCCTCTACGAATATCTGGACTTTCCTGTCCAGTTGAATCTGAAAGTTAGGTCATTTCTAGAACAGGGATAGGTGTGGTGCCCCGGGCGGGCCTGCCCCAAGGTGGGGTTGTGTGAGGGGAGTGGGCAGGTAAGAGAAGGAGGCTGAGGCACCTAGGGAGTAGTCCAAAGAAGAGACAGGGCTGATGAGGACCTGGTGGGGACCAGGTGGGACCGGTTGGGTGAGGGGGGCACAATGGCAGGACCTCCAGGCTAGGGATGAAAAGAAGGATCAGATGGGATCTTGGGGGCTGGGGACCTTAGCCAGTACCTGAGGCATGGGTGACAAGGTTCAGCTTCCTCAAGAGGGCCAGGCATTTAGCCCCAGTGAAGAATTAATTCACAGGCACGTCAGGACACTGAGACAGACCCTTCCCTTAGGACTTGGACTGAGGCTGCAGCTGCTGAGAGACCACACAGAGCGAGAGATGAGCCGGCTGACTCTAGTCCCTGCTGCTGGCGGGTCAGAACCAGCAGAGAAGCTGGGGGCACAGGGCAGTAGAGGGGCAGAGCAGGCCCGGGGGCGGCCAGACTGACCGCTGTGGCAGGTTCACAAGCAGCTTATTCTGGGATGGAGGTGATGCTTTTCCTGGGTTTTATGAAGCAGGAACATGTGTTGGAAAGAGCACTTTGAAGGGAGTTCGAATTCCAGGATTTCATTCTGGCTACTCCATTAATTCCCATTGTGGCTCTGGACAAGTCACTGGGCTCCCTGGGCCTATTTCCCCTGAAGTTGAAGAGGCTGGGCTGGTTGACTGAGCACTCTTGGAGTTCTGGTGCTCTGTGAGTACATGACCCATGGCCTTGGTGTGTACTCTGGCCGGCAAGGCCAGGTGGGGGGATGGCGGTGGGGCAGACTGGGATTGGAGGCCCCGGCCATGGCAGTGCCAGCTTCCAGGTGCTGGCAGGGAGGCTGGGGTGGACACCCGACACAGGTGATCAGGGGTTCTGCTTTGTTCCAGAGCTTTTGGAACATAGCTGCTTATCTTTTGATGGATTGATAGCTGTATTGGACTAAACTGTACTGGGTGGGGCAAATGGGAGTGGCGGTGGGGTGCTAGTGGAGGCCTTGCCCTGGAGGAGGGGGGTGTGACAGAGGTGGTCTGTCTCCCATGCAGGTGGTGTGACTGGGACTCATGGTGTTAAGGGAGTATAGACAGGAGTAAGTCATGGATGTGAGGCAAGGATTTCTTGCCCACACTGAGGTTTGAAGTCATCAGACAGTATGGTTTCCCAGGTAGGGTGACAGGATGCTTTCAAACAAAAGCAGAAAGACCCTGGGGGCAGGGACATCATTTCTGTGACCAAAGGTGGAAAGAAAGGCACAGTCTGGAGGACAGTCGTTAAGCGGGGATTCACTTGATATCTGACTCCTTCATTCTGAAAAAACCTGTGCTCTGACGATAGATAAATGCCAAGCCTGGGTCTCATCTGGGGTGTTCTGACCCAGCATGTACTTGGAAGGCCATCCTGAGCGGTGTGGGCTGTCCTGAAGTTGGGCCAGTTAGATCTCCTGGCTCAGGTGTGTGTTCCGAATCAGCGCCCCCTGAAACTCTGAGCAAATGTTTTGGTCTTCTCTAATCTGAGGACTAACAAAGAGAACCCTAGACAGATATGTGTGTGTGGGGGGGGTCTGCTGATGAGCACCAGGCCGAGCTGTGGGGAAGGCAGTGGGCATCAGGGAACAGCTTGCCCACGCTGTTGCCAGCTAACGATGCTAGAGAACTGTGCCAGCCGACTGGAGCCTAGTGTCAGAATGACGCGCAGAGAGTCAGGCCAGGGGGATGAGGGCCCGGCATCCAGGAACCTTTGGAATCAGGCAGAGCCTGCATCAGGGTAACAGGGACCCAGTATTATCTTCTTACAAGGTCACATTCCTCAGCAAAGATTTAATCCCACCCCGGCTTTACCTCTGGGTGCTCTCCAGCACCATGGACCCACTGATCACCGTGGGTGATCCCCAGAGGGCACTCTCCTGGCGCTGGCCCCTCCCTCCACAGTCTGGTTTGCCCTGGTGGGACAGTCTGGGTGGCACTCCTGTCCCTCCATCGCCAAGTGTCAGCCGATGCAGTGATGGTTTGGGCCCCCCAGGAGAAGGCTTCTGAGAGTGTGTTTTCCAGGCAACTGAGTGTGTGCACCAGTGACTGTGTAGCTGGGGTACGAGCCAGTTGTGCTGGGGGCGGGGGTGTGCACCCCTGAGTGTGTATGGGTGAGTTTGTGCACCTTTGCAGGGGCTGCATATGTGCCACCAAGAGTGGCTATGTGGACGTGTGTGTCATTATTTGGAAGCAGGTGTGCCGGAGAGAATTGACTCTGGGGGTAGGGGCAGTGGGGAGGGGAGAGACCGGTCGCTCTCTCCCTGCCTCTTCTTCCCCAGCGCCTTGGAAAGTAGGGGGAGGCGGGGCACACTACTGCTTTCCCTGGTGCAAGACTAGGCGCGGTGGGGGGCACGAGCCTCCTCTGGCTGGGAGCTTCAGCATGGCTGGGGGCTGCAGAAGCGCTGCGGACAAGCAAGTCTCAGGAGGGGCCGCTTAGATGTGGGAGCAGATAGGTATCTGGGTGACCTTGGGTGATGAGCTGCGGGGGGGGGGCGGCGGGGGGAGGATCCTGCCCCCCGGGTCCATCCCAAAGGAGCTGGGAGCAGGAACCCTGCTTCTCCCCTTGGGGGCTCGGGGGCAATCCCAGGCCGCATCAATGATGGATGAGCCCAAGTTACCTTCGCAAGGCCTGATACCATCTAACGTGGTCTCACTTTTAGTGTAACTGGAGAGCTCAGGGCTCAGGCCGAGCCTGCCACTGGCGATCTTCTCAGCACAGTACTGCCCTGTGGGGACCGCAGCTGGGGTGGAAAGGCCGGGCCAGCCCAGGGGGGACTGTCCCGGGACCGGGTGGGGACCAGCCGGCCCAGCCTCTTTGGCCAGGGGCTTTGGGTCCAGCCTGGCCTCTTCTAGGACCCTGAGTCGGGGTGCCGGGTTACACCTCCTCCCGCCTCAGGCCACCTCACCCTCCCTGGGGTGTCATCTGTCCAGCCACGCATCCTTGAGGCAGTTCAGTCCCATCCCCCCGCCTGGCCTTGGGGGTTTCCTGCTCGGGAAGGGGCTGGAGGGGAATCAGCGAGAAGGACAGAGAGCCCCTCGGGGAAGGAAGGGGAGCAGTGGCGTCCGCAGAGCCTCCCGCTGCAGGTGAGTGTCGGGAGCCCCGAGTGCGTGCTGGGAAGGGGGGAGGGCAGGACTGAGGTCTGTGGGTCCGGGCTGGCCTCACCACCGCACCACCCTGACCCTTTCTACTCCGGCTCCCCACACCCTACCCCTTATGACACACACCCGGCCTTGCCCTAAGCGGCAGGGCTGGCAAAGCAGGCTGGTGCTCCAGTATAGTTGGCATGTTGGGCTGTGGCCTCGGGTGGTCCAACGTGGACAACCGCTGCAGGGGGCAGTGAGGTTGCGTTGCGTCAGCAGCCTGTTTTGTAAATAGTTTAGCGGGACCCAGGCACGTCTACTTGTTTACATGTTGTCTTTGGCTGTTTTCACACGACAGCCTCGAGCTGAGTACAGCTCCGCTTGCAAGCCTAGAATACGTACTATTACTATCTGGCCCTTTAAGAAAACGCTTGCCCACCCTCCTCATATTCTGCAGTCCTGGCTCCTCTCCTTTTTACCCTGCGCCTGGCTGGTTCCCTCCTGCCTTCCTCCACTTGCCCGGCATGCTCTGCTCACTGGCTCAGCCAGGCTGAGCGCTCTCCGCACCGGGGAACACAGACCTCGGGGACCACCTCTTCACATCTTGTCACTGCTGCTTTCTCTGGCAAGAAGCGAAGATAACCGGGGGCAGCAAGTAGTCCCGAATCCAACAGGTTCTCCGAGAGCTGAGGGGTGAGCCCTGCGCCACCCCTGCCCGACCCCAAGCTGAACAAGGAGCAAGGTGGGCTAGCTGACGGTGAGCACCTCAGTCTGGCCCAAGGGGCTGAGCAGGCCAGTTCTGGTGTGGGCTTCCTGTCACCTCTCCCTGTGGGCCAGGCCAGGAGCAGGTGACAGCTGAGGTCCCAGTGGAATGGTGGGGAGACAGTGCTGTGTGAACAGATAATTGTAGGGTACCAGAATGCTCTGGAGGGAGCCGGGGAGCTCCAGCGGCAAGGGCCCTCCCCTGCCTGCTGTCTTATAGCTTCCAGACCCTGCGGCCCAGTGTGCCCTCTTTACCCCAAGCCTCAAGCCTTTGTGAACAAGGCTAGACCCTTTTCCTCAGTTCCAGTTCCCACAGCTGAGTTCCGGGGAGAGCAGGAGCCAGGAAAGCCCCAGGGCCTGAAGACAGAGCGGCAGTCCTGCCGCGCCATCGCTAGGTGGCGCCCTCGAGGTGCCGGCTCCTGCTGGGGAGGGCCCGCGGGTTCTGACGCTTACCCTTAGTCTAATCAGCCTGCGAGGCTGTGGTCCCCACATTCCGAATCCCGCCAGGCTGACCAGCTCTGTCTGCCGTCCAGACTCTGGACTTCAGGGCACTTTTACGTGGGAGTCCGAAGGGGTCACTGGGGATGACCTGCAGTCCTAATGCTCACTGCCTGCCTGCTTATCCTCGTCCAGACAGGGCTCCCTGAAGGCAGGGACGGTCCTACTCTCTGGAGCACAGGGCTCGGCACTGCAGAGAGGGTGTGTGCTTCGAGTGGCGTACACTAGAGACAGTGTTGCCACCGCTGCTCGGTGCTGGCACAGGTGCGCTGGAGAGAATAGACTCTGGGGGGTGGGGGGCAGGCTGGCTTGCTCCCTCCCTCCCTCTGCTTTCCCTGAGCCTCGGGAAGTGGGGGGAGGGCGGGTACGCTACCCCTTCCCCTGGTGCCAGACTAGGTGCGGGGGGGGGGGGNCGCGAGCCTGCTCTGCCTCTGCCTGGGCTGTTGGTTCGGAGACAGGAGTAGCCTTTCCCTCTCTGAGCTGGTCCTGTCGGTGCCAGCATTCTAGGGGGCCTCTAGAGAGGAAGAGGTGCCCAGGGGACACCGGCTAGGGCCATAAGAGGCTGCTTGTTTCCGGGGAGAGTGTCCAGGCATACCTGGCGTTGTCCGGCACTGGGAGCAAGCACGCACTCATCAGCACCAGAAAGAGGGTCTGGGACATACTCCCGCATCTGTGGTGGCCTTGCTCCCTCACCTGGCCCCAGCTCGGACCGGTCCAGGAGCGTCCCAGTCTAACAGCGCCCAATTGAGTGGCTGTCCCAGTGTCCCCTAAGGAGGTTTGGAGGGCTGCATCTGTGTTGGGGAGAACCCTCCCCAAACAAGGGATTCTGACAGCTAGGGATGATGTCAAGAAGGGACCCCCACCCAGCCCCAGAGTGGAGTGTGAGTGAGGTGTGAGGTCGGGCCCCTGCCTGACGGGGATGATTGTCAGCATCCCTCACCCGCTGTAGTTCCTAGAAAGGGTGGAGACCGTGTCCCCTTGAATCAGCGGGAGGCCAGGCCAGCTTGTGCTCTTGGGTGTGACCCTGGGAAGGAGCCCCTTACAGGGTCTTCTCCCTGATGGACTGACACGGACAGGCAGGTGCCATTTCTCTGCCTGGAACAGGCTCCACCGTAAGACTGGCATCGTTCACTGGGGTAATTGCTGGTTTGGGTTCGATTTCCATTCAAAACAGTAATCCCAGCCTGAGCTGGGTGTCAGATCTGAAGGTTCATTATTAGTAACATTCATCAACAGCCTCTCTCAGCTTCAGGCAATTACAGCTAATCTGCGGTTCCTGCTCGCTGTGGCTGCCAGCCTCTTCCCTGCCCGCCCCCTCGCCCCCTCTGTTCCCTGTTCCCCTCTCTCCTTCTCCCCTCCCCTCCCCTAAGCAGCCAGCCTGAGGGAGGGCAGGAGAGGGGAGCCACCTTCTGAGTCATTGTCCCCCCCGCACGTAGGGGCCCCTGTGCACGCTGGGCCCCTGGGCTCTTCATCGGTCATCCCCGTGTTGCAGAGAAGTCTGAATCCAGATTCTGTCAGAACTGAGAGGGATCCCTGCGGTTTGCAGAACTCATGTCTCCTGGGTCCTTGTCCTATGGTGTATTTTCACCTGCAGTAGGGGCCCTCTTGCCCCAACTCCTCTGTCCTCCCCTTCAGGCCCGAGACCAGCGTGAGGCATGTGGGGCCTTTATTTACCTCAGGCACAAAATTTCAGGTACCACTGACAAGCTCAGTAATTGACATAACTAATATTTCAGTGCAATACTTTTGAAAATCAAAATTAATGCAAAAACATCCATAATGAACAAAATCAAAATGTGACTAGAGTGTCCTGCCCTCGATTGCAGAATTTGGCCTCCCTGCCTCACACTAATTCCGGCCCCTCTAGAACCTTGTCATTGTTTAGAATGTGGTGGTTTTATGTATGGGGGGTATTTTTGCATTCAGTTCAGCTTAAAATATTCTCTTGATGGCTGAGTCTTTTGGCACCTCATTCAGCTCCCCCTCATTTCCTGTGGGGCCCTAGCCCCTGCTCCCTCTATTTCTTCGTGTGTACTACCTCTGGCCAGGGCTCAGCTTCTCTCTGAGTGGGGCCCCAAGCCTGGGCTGGCCTTCCTGGTGCCCGTCCTCCACTCCATCCCTCTGGACCTGCTGCTGAGCGGAATCTGAAGGGCGCTGCTGAGCGGAATCTGTGAGCCGAGGCACACCTGCATGGAAGGCTGCCCGCCCTCCTCTTGCCCTGCCCCCCACCCCAGGCCCGGCTCAGCTAAACGAATATTTCAGGAAGATCAGCGTGGAAGGGGTGCCCAGGACGCCAGATCCTCTCCGGGTCTTGGGGCGTTGTCACGTCAAGGTCCAGAGCCAGGTAGTTCAGCCACTCGGCGTCCAGTTGCTGTCCTGGTAGGCGGCTCGACGTCTCAGGGGAGCCTTGTCAGACGCGGGCCTGCCCTTGCCGTTCTGCTCGAGCTCCCTTCCGAGGCCTCCGCGGCACCACGGAGATGGCACCCTCTCCATCCCCTGGCCTGGCAGTCTGTCATCCAGCACCCGCTCTGCCACTTACCGGGCAAGGCACCTCCGCTCTGGGCCTCGGTTTCCTCTGAGAAATACCGATGATCGTGCCCTCCCTTGGGGGACGAGCTCACCGGTAAGAGCTAACACATGTACTCAAAGCACCGTGACAGACTGAAAAGTCATGCTCCGTGGGGCTCTGGAGGACAGAACTGGAACCAAAGGGAAGTGTATTTGGGCTCGAAGTGAAGAAGAAATTGCCAACGGCCGAGACGGAGGGACCACTCTAGAAGGAGTGAGCACACTGGTGCTGGAAATGTGCATGGAGGGGTTTCATTATCACCTGTCCATCAGCTTAGCTTCCAAAGGACTCCCCACCCCTGGGTGTGACCTTGAGTGACTTCTCCCAGTGTCCTGAAGCTGCCCCACCCCACCTCCACCCGCAGCCGCTTGGAGGTGAGGAAGCTGGCTTTGCTGGCTTTTTCCTGTTCCGCATTCCCTGCCCTCATGTATAGACCAGCGTAGAAACCGGAGAACTTGAGCGGGAAGGAGAACAGGAGGACCTTGTGTTTGAGGAAGTACTGACCTGAATATTGGTTTGAGATGCCCTCTGACTGGAAAGTTCCATTCTGCCCGCAGTAGGACAGAAGGCATCTGAAAGAGAAGTTAGGAGAGATGGAGGGATGAGGTCTCTAATTCCAGATGGGCACACACGTGTGCTCCCCTACCTGGAAACTGCCCCATGCAGCACATCCGCACACCAACCCTTCATGCTGACTTCCCCACACGAGCTTTGGAGAGAACCATAGGCAGAGAGTTGGGAGACCCGTCTCGGACCTTCCTCCCTCTGAGCCTGATTTTCCCATCTGGGACCTGATGGGGAAGGGTTGAAGTGCCCTCTCAGCTGATGGTCTGGGGTCTCCTGCTTTGTGGAGCCCACGAGAGTTGCTTCTCCTCCATGACCACTTATGGGGTCTTCATGAGTCTGTCTGCTGGGCAGACCTTGGGGCCGAGGTTTTCAGATCTAGTCAGAGTGGGGTTGGCAATGTCCGGTTTTGCATCTAGACATTATTTTCCCCTCAGAAATTTGAAATTACAACCCAAAGATTCCTAATTATTGATCTAGGCACCTCATTGAAAGTCTGGGTATCATTTTTGTGAGAACATGGCCAGGGATGGGCAAGAAGGGGGAAGAAGTGGGGTGATGGAGGTAGGGGAGAGAGGAGACGTGATGTGATCCAGGAGTTAGCGTGGGCGCCTGGTCGTAGGGGGGCTGGAGGGGTTGGCAGGACTGGGGCCGAGTACATCGGCTTAGCTTCTGTCCTGAGGCAGTGGAAAGCTTCTGAAGGGTTTAAGCAAGGTCGAGAGACAGGATCAGATTGGCATTTAGATCGGTCACTCTGGTGCCCATGGAGGAGGGCCTTGAGAGGAGCAAACTGGAGGCAGACACCCCTGTGGAGGAGGGCCTTGAGGGGAGCAAACTGGAGGCAGGCACCGTCCTGATGCCAAGATCTGGGCAACAGGGATGCCCTCCTGAGGATGTGGACCTAGGGAAGGGAGTGGACAGATGCTTGCTGGCTGACATCAGAAGGGCTTCACCGCTGCCGACCTGGGCAGGGGAGGTGGAAGGAAAAAGCAGGAAGCTATGCTGGCGCCTTGAGGGCCTGATGTGTCACTCACAGAGACAGAATAGATAAGTCTTGTCTGTAAGACGAGACTCACAGGAAGTCCTAGGCCGCGTACTTCAGTGTGAGCTGCTGTGAGTGTGTGAGACGTTCAGGGGGTGTGTCCAGAGAGCAGGTGGATAGAGGGTTCTGGAGTTTAGGAGAGGAGTGGGCCCACGATGCAGGCATGGATGTTCTTGGGTTGCGGGAGGTGGGGGAGCCTGAGTGGCTCAGTTGGTTGAGCGTCTGACTCTTGATTTCAGCTCAGGTCATGATCTCAGGGTTGGAAGATCGAGCCCCGCATCAGGCTCTGTGCTGGGTGTGGAGCCTGCTTCAGATTCTCTCTCTCCCTCTGCCCCTCCCCACTGATGTGCGCCTGCGCAGGCTCTCTCTCCCTCCCTCCCTCTTGTCTGTCTTTCTCTCTCACTCTCTCTCTCAAGAAAAAAAAAGGGGGTTGTGGGAGGTGAAGCCCTGTGAGGGGGAAGATCCCTCAGGTGCCTTTTAGGTGGAGTGGGAGGACGAGAGGCTGAGGACACAGACAAGGAAATCCTAGATCTCCCATCAGCATCTCAAAGACGCACCAGCGCAGAGCCCATGACCGGCCCAGAGCCGGCAGAGAGCAGCAGCAAATGTTTTCTGGCTGTGGTTCCTCCAGATGGGGACTTTGTCCTCAGTGCACCTGGCTCTGCCTGGGTTGCTACAGTAACCGCAGATGCAGACATACAGGGTCTCTGTGTTGCCATGGAAATGGGCAGCTGGGTGTCCCTGAGTGGCATGGCCACTGAGGCCTTGGGGATTCAGGCTGGTCCGGAAGGGCCTGGGAGGGGGACCGTGACCAGCAGAGAGGGTTTCTGTGTCCCGGTGAATCCGTGGTGGTGATGGTGGTTGTTGGTGTGACTGTTGCCACGGTGATGGAGGGAGACACCCAGGTGGCTGTGGCAGCTCCGGTTGGGAGCCGAGAGCAGCAGGAATTGCAACAGGCTCCCAGTCTCTGTGTGCAGCCTGAAGCAGCACCAGCCTCCGGACTCCCCGGCCTTTGGCTGCCATGGAGGGCAGGACCCTCTGCTTTCTTCCTGGGTTTGCACCCCTTTGCCAAGACAGGGGTTTTGTTCCCAGGAGGCACTCCCCGGCCCATGGGATCTCAGCATTCAAAGCAACACAGGAAGCCTGGGGCCCTGAAGCGGGGCCACCGAAGAGATTGGTAAGCATTCGGCAGCACTGCCTTTAGCCTGAGGATCCCACCCTCGGGTCCCCCCTACCCACCCACCCTCCTGGATCCCACCCCTTCCCCGTTACCACATGGGGTCCCACAGTCCTCCCACAGCCTTGGGCTCTAGACAGGTGAACAGGGAGGCTCTGCTCCTCCCCCTGCCCCAGATGGGAGAGATTTCCTCCACCATGACTGAGACCTCTGCCCTTGGTAGCTCCGCACTCCTGCCCTCCGTCTCTTCTGGTGGGCTTCTCTTCCCAGTCTCCACCCACCCCCCCCTTCGCCCCCAGCTCTGCTCATTACTGTCCTCATTCTGGGCTGTCTGCTTGCTGTCCCAGAGCCCCTCCACCCTGATCCCATTGGATTCCCAGCTGAAGTCGCCAAGACCAAGGCCCTGAGAGGGGCCTTGAGTGACCATGGTCTGGCCAAACAAGGGGCGGGAACGAAGAAGTGAGGCGGCAAGGGCATGGAGTCACCCATTCCTTTCCCCCTCAGGAGAACAACCAGAAGGAAGTACTGGAAGGAAGGAAGGGAGATCGCTCCGTGAGCTGGCAGGGGAGGAGGGAGCGCTGACTGGGAGAGGGCCATTCACAGGAGACTGCAGGGAGGTGGAGGGGAGGGAGGGACATGAGCAGCTCGGCGGCCATGGACCCTGTGTGCGCTGGGGGTGTGTGTGAAATGGGGCCCAGGGGAGGGGTGACCCCAGGCAAAGGCTGTACTCACTATGGCTGTTGTGACCTTGGTTTGTTCCTCTTAGAGCCTTCTGTGATCCTTCTGCCCTGTTCCAGCCAGGTGGTGCCACCCAGAATCCCAGGCTCTGCTCCCCTCCTATCCTGGGACTCTTGGCCAGGCCTTCCCCAGAGAGGAGGTGTCCTCGAGCTGTGGCCCAGGACCACTGAGGGAATTCCTTCCCATTGTCCACATAGCCAGACCCCCATGCTACCTGCCCCAGGCTGGCAACCCAGGCCTGTCTTTTACAGTCACAAAGTAGATCTTTTCTAAGACTCCTGACAGGACCTCATTTGTTTTCACTGACGTCAAGGGCCCCAGGATGTATCATTGGCCCAGAGGATAGGCAGAAACAGCTACCTTGTGGAGCAGTGGCTCAGTCGTGGGTACAGATGAGGCAACATGATGGGATCCCCTCACCAGCTGCAACATGGGGTGCTGAGGGTTCCTCGAACCTGAGGAATCTGCCTGCCTTCCAGGGACCAGGCTAGAGGAATACGGGGGCATCTGGAGCTCTCGTGGCTGTTGGTCCTGGATTTCTGATGGGGTTTGTGATGCATATGCCCTAGGAGGGAGGCTCTGTGCAGAGCCATGAGTCTCTGGTATGACCGCGTGGCTGGGGCCCCCTGTGTTCTCCTTTTCAACACAGAGTCTCAAACCAAGTTGACTTTCTAGCCTAAAGAGAATCTCATGAAGAGAAAGGTGGGAGGCATGGGGGTGCCGCTTGAGCTTACCTCAGAGGCCCTAGGGAAGGAGGAGGAGGAGGGGATGCAGGGAGTGAGCCCCAGAGGGATGACTCTGCGTATGGCTCTCGTGAAGCTCGAAGACTTCTGCTCATTTGTCTTCTGCAGCTCGTGCATCCTGAGCACAGTGAGCTGACAGCATCTCCTTCCTACATCCACCAGCCATAGGCCATCACGGCCACAAGAGTCTTTGAGATCCCACTGTCCTTGTTTAACAGGCAAACTGTGGCCTCAGGGCAGGGTCACACTGCGAGTTCATGGCAGAGTCAGGACCAGAACCTAGGCCCCCTACTCAAGGCTCTTTCTCTTCACTGCAGGCCAGGGAGCCAGCCTCACTGTATGGGAGTCAAGGGGCTTACTGGGAGTGTGTGGTCTTTTGGTCATGACCTTGCTTCATGTGGACGGAGGCTCTGAGCATACTGTGACTGTATATTTGGCCGATGGCTAGCTGGCAGGCACTCCTGGCCATCCTGGGTTTCTGGGATTTGGTGCCTCTCACACCGGGCTCTCAACACCATTCCAGCTCTTCCATGTTTAAAGGCTCTGCCACTATCCCTTAAAAACTATGTAATTCAAGATGGTGCCAACAAGCATGACGTTTCACCCATGGCCAGTCCTGTCAGGGCACACGAGGCTGTAACTAGATGGACAAGGGAGGCGAGGAGCCAGGCNCTCTTCCATGTTTAAAGGCTCTGCCACTATCCCTTAAAAACTATGTAATTCAAGATGGTGCCAACAAGCATGGCCAGTCCTGTCAGGGCACACGAGGCTGTAACTAGATGGACAAGGGAGGCGAGGAGCCAGGCAGCCTCAGGGATGAAGGCTGAGTTATAAGGCTGTATCTCTGCAGGCTGGAAATCGTCATAATTAAGGGCAAAGTTACATGATCCAGCTACGTAGGGACCCAGACAGCAGAAGAACTTCGTCACGGTGTTTTTGTCCTTGGTTCTACCATCATACCAGGAGCTTCTGTGTCTACGAAGACAGCTCCTGCAAACCCTGGCTTCGGAGTTACTTGTTGTCTTCAACTCACTGACCATCACCTCTGTTTCAGCAACCCATTACCATGATCTGGTCATCATTTGAAACCATTCCACCTCTGAAGTTTTCATCTCCGTGTACCTCCTATATGCTCTGTCTCCCTTGCCTCCACCATATGTGTTCATAGAAGCCTTCAGGCTCCTGCCTCTTCCTTTTTCCCCTCTCCCCGAATCAGCTCTTGTTCCCCTCCAAGCTCCAATCTGGACACTACGGCCTGTTCCTTGAACAGCTCACCATTCACCACCTGGCGCCATAGCCTCCCACCCCACCCCTAGAACATGGTAACTGCCTGCCTTCTCCAGTCCTGACTTATTAGAGGGCTGAGATGGGGGGTGGGAATCCCTTCATGAATTGACCCTTGTCCAACTTCATGGTCCAAAGCCTCAACTGAGCCCCCAGCAGTGCCCAGCAGTCCCGCTGCCAACGTCTACTCCAGCCACACCCCACCGCCAGCTATTTCAGAGCTCTCACATACCCCTCTGCTTTTCCACACCACAGCTTCCCCACTCACTCCCAGCAGCTGACCTAGACACTCTCTATAAGGAAAAGAAAACCTACCAGGAGATAATTTCTTTAACCTCTGCCTTGGGCTCCAAACTGACCTGCATCCATGCCCATCCATGCCTCTGGCCCCCATTATACTGAGAGATAGATGTCCCTCTTCCAGTTAGCCACTCCACCAGAGATCTGGTAACCCTCCCCTCAACCCCTGCCCAAGGACCCTCTTCTGATGCTCATTCCCTGTCGCCTGGATCTGCATCATCTCCACTCTCCTGGCTCCTTCCATTGTAACCCAGTTAGGAAACAAAACAAAACTGCCTTGACTTTACAACCTCCTCTGTCTTCTCAGCCAAGCCTGTTGAAATAAAAATCCGTGTTTATGATCTCCATCTCCTTAACTCCTGCTCAACCACTGGCTTCTGTTCCCACTATCCACCTGCACTTCTCATGCCCATGTCTCCGGTGATTCTTTCCATAAATCCTGCTGCAGCCTGTGAGGTCCTAGTTCATCTCAGCGGCATTTGATGTAGCTGAGCACACTCCGCCTTTTGAAGCACTCTTCTCGTAAGTTCCATGACCTCACACTCTCCTTTTCTTTTTTCTTTTTTTTTTTTTAAAGATTTTATTTATTTATTCGATAGAGATAGAGACAGCCAGGGAGAGAGGGGACACAAGCCGGGGGAGTGGGAGAGGAAGAAGCAGGCTCATAGCAGAAGAGCCTTGACGTGGGGCTCGATCCCATAATGCCGGGATCACGCCCTGAGCCAAAGGCAGACGCTTAACCGCTGTGCCACCCAGGCGCCCCCACACTCTCCTTTTCTGCCTCCTATTCGGATAGTTATTTCTCTGTTTGCTTCTTGAAAGTTTCTTCTTCTGTTCACCCAGGCAGTGCTGAAGTGGTCCAGCATTCTGTCCTGGTGTCTTTCCTCCCTTACCCTTGTTTCTGCTGATTTAACTGATTGCCGTGGCTTCGACTTCCATCTCTAAGCTGATGACTACAGCTGCTACCTAGACGTTTCTCCTTCATTCCCTTTTTTTCTTTTCAGGTCTATCACTTTTTGCATCATGTGTTTTAAAGCTCTGTTCTTAGGTGCATAAACATTTAAGGTTGTTATATCTTCTCGGAAGTTAATCCCTTCATTAATATGAAATGTTCTTCATCTCTGGTAATATTTCCAGTTAGTCTGTGTAATCACTCTGGCTTTCTGTTGACTAATGTTTACGTGGCATATATTTTTCTATCCTTGTACTTTTCATCTCTCTAACTTTACATTTTAAAAGCTTTTTTTTTTATATTTTAGAAAGCATATCATTGTGTTATTCTTATCCAATTGACAAATTTGGCTTTTTAACTGGAGTGTTTAGACCATTTACATTTAATGCTGTTATCAGTATGGTTAAATTTAAATCTGACATCTTGCCATTGGTATTCTATTTGTCCTACTTGTTCTTTGTTCCTTTGTCTTTTTTTGCTGTCTTTTAGATTGGGTCGTTTGTTTTTTATTTTGTTTTGTTTTGGTGAGTCTATTTTATTTCCATTCTTAGCTTGTTAGTTGTAATTCTTTTTTTGTTTGTTTTTATTAGTGGTTGCTGTAGGGTTTATATTATACATCTTCAACCGTAAAATAATATTATACCATTCACAACTATCATTGAGAACTTTACAACAGTATTACACTTCATTCCTCCTTCCTGTCTTTTGAACTATTGCCATGCGTTTTGCTTTTAGCTATGATATAAACCCAACAATACATCATTATATTTTTTTTGCTTTAAACAGTCAATTATCTCTTTTTTGAAAAATAACTTCTTCATTCATATACCGTACAGTTCTTCCATATGTAGTGTACAGACTGTGGGCTTTAGGTTATGCAACCATCACTACAATCAGTCTTAGAACATTTTCATTATCTCTGCTCCACCCCCGAAAAAAGCTGGATGCCCATCAGCTGTCACTCCCCTTTCTTCTACCCACCCCCAGCCCTAGGCTACTGCTAACTTATTTTCTCTACAGATTTGCCTATCATGGACATTTCATACGAATGAAATCACATAATATGTGGTCTTTGTGACTGGCTTCTTTCCTTAGCAGGAAGTCTTCAAGGTTCATCTATGTCGTAGTACATCTCAATAGTTCATTTCTTTTCATTGCCAAATAATATTCCATCGTATGGACACATACATTTTGTTTATCCATTAGTCAATTGATGGATATTTGGATTGTTTTCTCTTTTTTGCTGTTATGAATGATGTTGCTGTGAAAATTTGTGGACACGTTTCATTTCTCTTGGGTTCATTCCTGGGAGTAGAACTTCTGGGAATCTAATGTTCAGCCTTTTGAGGAATTGCCAGACTGTTTTTCAAAGTGTCTGCACAATTTCACATACCCACAGGCATTGTATGAGGTTTCTAATTTCTCCACATCTTTGCTGATAAATATTTTATTTGTGGCTTTTATGATGGCTATCCTAGTGAGTGTGAAGTGGTATCTCGTTGTTCCGACGTGTATTTCCCTGATGACAAATAATGACTAATGATGTGCCTGCAGGCCATTTGTGTATCTTTGGGAAAATGTCTATTCAGATCCTTTGCCCATTTTAAAAATGGGTTATTTGTCTCTTTATTACTGAGTTGTAAGCATTTGTTAGATATTCTAGATACAAGTCCATTATCAGATAATGATTTGCAAATGCTTTATCGAATTCTGTGGCTTATCTTTTCACTTTCTTGATGATGCCCTTTGCAACACAAAAGTTTTAAATTTTGATGAAGTCTAGTTTATCTATTTTTTCTTTTGTCGCTTGTGCTTTTGATGTCCTGTCTAAGAAGTCATTGCTTAATCCAAGGTCACAAAGACTTGTGCCTACATCTTCCAAGAGTTTTACAGTTGTAGCACTTGCATTTAGTATTTGATTCGTTTTGAGTTAATTTTTGTATAGAGTGTGAGGTAGAGGGTGCCAAGTCTTTCTCATTTTAGATATTCAATTGTCTCAGCACCATTTGCTGAAAAAACTATTCTTTCCGCCGTTATATGGTCTTGGCATCCTTGCCAAAAATTGATTGATTTATAAATGTGAGTTTATTCCTGGATTCTCCACCTACTGCCTTGATTGATGTGTCTGTCCTTATACCAATACCACACTGTCTTGATTACTGTGGCTTTGTTCTAAGTTTTTGAAGTCAAGAAGTGTGAGCTCTCCAAATTTGTTCTTTCTAAAGATTGTTTTGGCTGTGCTGGGTCCCTTGAATTTCCATATGATTTTAGGGCCAGCTTATCAATTTCTGACAGAGAAGCCAGCTGGTATTCTGATGTGGGTTGTGTTTAATCATCTGTAGATCAATTTGAGGGGTATCTCCATCTTAAAAATATTTCAACTTCTGATCCATAAACACAGGATGCCTTTTTATTTATTTGGATCTTCTTTAATTTCTTTCAAAGAAGTTTGTAGTTTCCACTGTAAAGTCTTGCACTTCTTTTTTAAAATTTATTCCCAAGTATTTTATTCTCTTTGATGCTCTTGCACGTTGAATTGTTTTCTTAATTTTATTGTTCGGATCGTTCACTGCAGGTGTATAGAAACGTTACTGGTCTGTATCCTGCAAGCTTGTGGAACTTGTTTATTCTAATAGTTTTTTGGCGGATACCTTAGATATTCTTTACACAAAATCATGTCATCAATGAATACAGATAGTTTGACTTCTTCCCTTTTAATCTGGATGCCTTTTATTTTATTGTCTTGCCTAACCATCTTAGCTAGAACCTCCAGTACAATGTCGAACAGATTTGTCAAGAGCGAGCATCCTTGTCTTGATCTTAGGGGTAGATAATGCATTCGGTCTTTCACTATTAAGTATGATTTTGGTTTTTGGTTTTTCATAGGTGCCCTTTATCAGGTTGAGGAAATCCCCTTCTATCCCTGGTTTGTTGAATGATTTTATCATGAAGAGGTATTGAATTTTTTCAAATGCTTTTTCTGCATCTACTAGACATTTATGTGGTTTTTCTCCTTTTTTTCTATTGATATTGTGTATCGTGTTAAGACTGATTTTTAGATAAGACACCTTTGCATCCCCGGAATAAGCCCTACTTGATCAAGACGCATAATCCTTTTTTATATGTTGCTGAATTCAGGATGTGTGTGTGTGTGTGTGTGTGTGTGTGTGTGTGTGTGTGTGTGTATGAGAAATAGAATTAAATGACAGG
>NC_048225.1:60219006-60235706 GCF_002007445.2 Ailuropoda melanoleuca
CCAGGGCTGTGAAGATGTTACGGCCCTGTCTTCCGGTTTGCATGATTTCATGAGGCGTGTGCTGCCTTTCTTTTCTTTGTCCCTGTTTGCAGTGTGCATTCCCTTCCCCTATTCTGGCTGCTTTTAAGATTTTTTTCTTTATCACCAATGTTCAACAATTTGATCATGAGGTATCTTGGTGTAGCTTTCTTTATATTTCTTCTGCTTGAAGTCTTTCGAAGTTGTTGGACTTGTGGGTTTATAATTTTCATCCAATTTGAAAAGATTTGGGGCATTATTTCTTCAAATATTTTTTTCTGCCTCCCCTCCCCAGTTCCTTTCCCTCCCCCACCCTGGAATTCCAATTACATGTATGTTGGACAACTTGATATCGTGCTACAATTCACTGATAACTTCTTTTTTCAGCACTTTTTTCCTGAGCTTTATTTTGGAATATTTCTATTGCTGTGTCTTTGAATTCATAATCTTTTCTTCTGTGGTATCTAATTTTATGTAGTGTATTTTTTGTTTTAGGTATTGTGTTTTTCAAGTCCAGAAGTTTGATTTGGGTCTTAGCCACATCTTCGATTTTCTCTCCTTATTATAGCCGTATTTTCTTCTCCCTTCTTTTCTGTATGGAGTAAGGCTGTAATAGCTCTTTTCACGTTCTGGTCTGCTAATGCTATCATCTTTGTCATCTCTAGGTATTTTCCTCATGACTGATTTTTCTTGTAAGTATGTGTTTGATACTCCTGATTTCTTTGCATGTTTGGTAATTTTTGATTCAAGGATGGTTGCTGTGAATTTTGCATTGTTGGGTGCTGGGCTTTGTTTCATTCCTTTAAATAGTGTTGGGCTTTGTTCTGACTCAGTTAAATTGTTTAGAATTTGGATCCTTTTGAGCTTTTCTTTTCATCTTTGCTAGGGTAGGGCCAGAGCAGCCTTTAGCCAGGGCTAATTCAACCTCACCACTAAGGCAGTACTCTTCCGAGGACTCTGCCTGATGTCCTGTGTATTAGGAGGTCTTTATACTCTGATAGGAACACAAACTATTCCCAGCCTTCTGAGAGTTTCTGGGACTCTTCTGCCTGCTCCTCTCTGGTGATTTGTTGCCAGCCTCACATAGTGTCCTCACATCAGGTCAGCACTCAGCCGAAGATTTGATCTCTTTCCCATCTGCACCAGTCCTGCAAACTCACAGTCTGTCTTCCACTTCTATATAGTTATATAGAATATTAAACATATACAAATGTAGTAATACTCCAGGCAGCAGAGCCTTCCTTCTAGAGTTGGACGGTCCTGGGTTGAGGGTCTCTGCTATCACCCTGGTCTGCTGCGCAGGGGCTAGCTTTATGTGATCTTGCCTGTGGGGCTAGCCTTATGTGAGCTTGCCTGTGGCTGCATGATACCTGCTTCAGAGGGAGCTCTGAGACCTCATCCCAACCAGAGTGGGCTGAGCCCCACAGACGGTGTTAGGGTGGCTGGGCTTTGGGCTCCTTAGCAGAGCCTTCTTCTGCACGAGGGTCATAAACCATGCCACAGGAAGCCTGCTGTGTCACAGGAAATTCTTATCGAAAAGAGATTTTAGGCTAGGGCGTGATGAAGGGCTGTGATGACTGGGGTGTGCGGCCACGCACCGCGACTCTGCTGGGAAAGGTCCCACTTGCTTGGCTACTTAAAAAGTATACACTTTACTGTGATTCAATGACACGCTGCATGAAGACAGGAGCCATGTCTGTCTTTCTCATTGTTGTGTCCTCAGCCGGCAGCGCAGAGACACAGCAAGCACTCATAGATAAATGTCGAAGGGACAAGCACAGCTGAAATTTACTGACAACTTACAGCGCACCACAGATGCTTCTAGCCATTTATACAGATTCATGCAGTAGTGACAGCTGCCCTCTGAGGTGGGTCCTATTGTCATTCTCATTTCACAAATGAGGAACCTAAACATGGGGCGGACAGTAAGTTGCCCAAAGTCACGTTGTCACATCACTGGTGAGGCAAATTTTCAAAGATTGTACCCTTAACTTCTGTTGAATGAATGAATGAATGAATGAATGAATTTTGATTTATAACATCTGCAAAAGGAGACCATAATAGATAAAAGTGTATTTCCTAAAACAATCATCAAAACATCCAATTTTCCGTAATTGGGACTATTCCTATTCAATATCAATACATCTCTCTATACTATATATATATATAACATTATATAGTTATATAGAATATTAAACATATACAAATGTAGTAATACTCTAAGTATTGAGTATTTTATAATCCTTACACATAGCATATATCATTACTCTTAACATTGTGATCTTACTACATGCCAGGCTTTGTGTTAAATGTTTTAAATACATTGTCTTCTTCCATATTCATAATTCTGTGAAATAGGTGTTAGAATTTCTGTGAGATAGCTAAGGCTCGAAGAGGTTAAGTCCAAGGTCATGGAGCTTGTTACAGAGCAGGATGTGAGCCCTTGTCTATTTAACTGCATATCTGTGATCCTAAGGGCTTTGCTCTACTCCCTGTCCGATAGACTGGCTGAAGCAGGGCTGCCTTGGGCTTTCCAAGCTCTCTCTCTCCCAGGAAGCTCCCAAATCCTAGGGCCTAGTCCTCATTTCCCAGCCCTACCGAGGGGGACTCTGGGTGCCCCAGGCAGGCTTTCCCAGCCCCTGTCCAGCAGGGGGAGCTGAAGCTGCGACAGTTCAGACACTGTGACGCAAACTCCCATTACTTTAGAGCTTGAGGGACGCCATATTGGAGCCCATCCTAGACCAACTGAATCCCAATCTCTGGGAGTGGGACCCTAGAATTGGAATTTTTAATAGCTACCGAGTTGACTCTGATGTCCAGACAGATTTGGGAACCACTGGCCCAGGATCAGGAGAAAAGGAAGTAGATACTCCTCAGGAAAAGAAGTGGTAGCTTGTGGCCCAGGCCAGCTCCACAACACGTTTTTTAGAAGCATGGTGGCATCATGTGGTGTGAACATGTATTGTAAAGTGATTAAAACATTATAGTAAATTTGGAATACATGAAACAGTATAAGGAAGAAAAATGAGATTAGCTATAATCCCAACACCTGGAGATAATTCCTGTTAACTTTTTGATTTATTTCTTTTAAGTTTTCAAAGTATAAATAGTATATATAAAAGCACAAATTGGAATCTCTGGCTGGCTCAGTCAGTGGAGCGTGCGACTCTTGATCTCAGGGCCACGAGTTTGAGCCCCATGTTGGGCCTAGAGCTTACTTCAAATTAAAAATAAATTTTTTTTTTTTNAATACATGAAACAGTATAAGGAAGAAAAATGAGATTAGCTATAATCCCAACACCTGGAGATAATTCCTGTTAACTTTTTGATTTATTTCTTTTAAGTTTTCAAAGTATAAATAGTATATATAAAAGCACAAATTGGAATCTCTGGCTGGCTCAGTCAGTGGAGCGTGCGACTCTTGATCTCAGGGCCACGAGTTTGAGCCCCATGTTGGGCCTAGAGCTTACTTCAACTTAAAAATAAATTTTTTAAAAAGCATAGATTTTTTTGTGCACAGCTTATAATACATTTTCACAGCTGAATACAGTCATGTTAACAAAACCCAGACTAAGAAACAGAATGTTGCCGGCACCCTAGAAGGTCCTTTGAGCCGCTTCTGGTAACTGCCTCCTCCCAAAGCAGTTGTCTGGACTCCTAATATCATTGATTAAGTTTGCTCGCATTCAGCATTTCCATAAATGGGATAATATCCCGATTTGAGCGTGCCTTGTTTCGGTCACTATGATATTGGGGAGATCCATCTGTGTTAGGTCTATAGCTCCACGGTCGTTCACTTATCGTCACTATATAGAATGTAATTGTGTGATGACAGCACAATTTATACACCCATCCCACTCTGGGTGGCAGTCCAGGATTTTGAAGTATTTGGTGGTCATGACCTAGTGCTGTTAGGAACAGGCTTGTCCGTGTCCTTTGGGGCACACGTGTGTGCATTTCCATGGGCAGGTACCCAGGTGTGCAATTGCTGAGTTTTCTGTTCAGCTTTAGTAAATGCTGCCAGAGTTTTCCAAAATGGTTTTGCCAGTACCCTTTCAGCAGCAGTGTGCGTGAGGCCGGTTTGCTCCACATCCTCACCAAACTTTGATTTTTCCTGTCTTACGTTAGCTGTCCTGATGAGTGTGCCCTGTTGGTTGTGCTGTTGGAATTGTCTCTCCCCAGTGAATAATAAAATTGAACCTCTTCTCCTTCATGCTTTTCTTTCTTTTTTTAAATGATTTTATTTATTTAACACAGAGTGAGCACGAAAAGGGGGGAAGGGTAGAGAGAGAAGCAGACTCCCCGCCGAGCAGGGAGCCCGATGCAGGCTCGATCCCAGGACCCGGGAATCATGCATGACCTGAGCCGAAGGCAGACACTTAACTGACTGAGCCACCCAGGCGCCCCAGTGCATTTCTTTTTAATCTTTTACTTATGCGTCCACCCTGGTAACCCCTAGTTCATTAAGAGAGGGGAAAAAAAGAACAAGAAAAAAGAAAATGAGTTAAGATGCACCGTAAAGCAGAAATTCCTGGGTAAAGTCGTGTGTTATTTTCCCTTCTAGTGAAGTCTGTCGTCTTAAAAGTAAGTTCTGCCTATCTTAGACTTAAAAGAAAATATATGCTCTGCGGCTATTCTCTCTCTTACCTCTTTCTCCCTGTGCTTTTCTCAACCATTTAATTTTTACAATAGCATTGGTATTTTGGGGAAGGATACGTTTTTATGAACTCTGCACGAATAGTCTTCAAAGAAAGGCTGCTGTCACAGAGGAGAGCTTCAGCTCAGGGTCAGGAAGGAAGCCTCAGGTGGCTCGTGCCCACAGCTAGTCCCTGGTGCTGTGCTGCTGGGGACAACAGGGAGTGGAGTGGAGTTGTGAGCTTTGCAGAGTAGATCCAAAAGTAAGGTGGTTTTGTGTTGTGCTGTTACTTCAGAAAATTGTTCATTAAAAAAAAAAAATGGGTTTCAGGGGCACCGGGGTGGCTCAGTCAGTTAAGCATCCGACTCTTGATCTCAGCTCAGGGCTTGATCTTGGTGTTGAGTTCGAGCCCCACATTGGGCACCATGCTGGGTATGGAGCCTACTTTAAAAAAAAAAAAAAACGGGTTTCAATTCTCTTAAGGTTCTATTTTGGAAAAAAATCTTTTCGGGTGTTATCTGAAAAAAAGTACAGTATGAGTTTATTCACAAGTGGCAATTCCATGTTTGTGTGTGCATATCTTAACAAAGTCGTGTAGCTGGTTCTCTCAATTTTTCATGTAACATGGTTTTACATATCATTAAACATTTTTAGATGAATTTTGTTTTAATGACTATATCTTGGTTCTTTTCATGGACTTTCTGAAATGTATTTAACCATTTTCCTATCTGGGTCATTTCAAGAATTTCAGAACCCTCCGTGGTGATCATCTTTGCAAATTTCCATGCTCACCTGGTAACTTTCTTAGAACAGCTTCAGGGAAGGGAAATTCCTGGCTCGAAAACAACGACTGCCTCAGACATATTCATTAAAGGTCTTTGGTGCGTTCATAGGATCACATTTCCTTCCAGAAAGACTCCCCATGTGAATAGCCCCCCCAGACACTGCCTCCCTCAGTGCTGTTTGCCAGCTTTATATTCAGTCCCATGCACAGCGTCTCTTGCCGAACAGGAGACTGTTGTTTTTAACCTGATAAAATCCATATGGCTTCTGGATTTAGGAACATACTTAGAAAAGCTCCTACACACGATTAGAAAAATATTCTCCAACATTTCCTACTTGTAGTCTTCTTGTTTTCTTTTGTTTTTTACAATAGGTCTTTAACCCCTCTGTCAGGTCTTGTGTGTGACATGGGGGAGGGGTAGAACTCTTGTGCTCCCCACGTGGGCAGCAAGTTGATCTGGAAACACTGACTAAACATGTCGTCAGCATTCTGTGAGGCCATGTTCATCATAACCCAGTTTCCTCTGCAGATGGGGGTCTGTTTCCACATTGCGCTGGTCCGTTGGTCATTCCCGAGCCAGTGCCACTCTTTTATTTCAGATTCATGGTACAGTCTCGTAGCTGGTGTGGCAAGTCCTTATTCTTTTTCTCTTAGCACATTTTCTTGGTTATCTTGGAAAACTGACTTATTTCTCCAGGTGAATTTTGAAATAAATTTATCCCATTGAAAACAGAAATCCTACTGTGCTTGTGATTAGAATGGCATCCGAATCTGTACATTGATTTGACAAAATTACAGGGCCATACAGGAACAGAGGGGGCGTCTCTTTTTATCGTGGGTGTTTTTACAGGTTAGATTTCATGTTTGTTTTATTAGCGTTTTAGTGTGTTTTTGTGTATGTCCGAGACAGTTCTTGTAAAGTTTCCCAGGATCTGTTCATTCTTCTGTTGCTTTTGTGAGTAAGAGCTCTTGAAGTTACCTTCTTAACTAGAGGTCTCTGATATGTAGGGGAATTACTGAGAGTCAGTGTGTCAGAGCTCAAAGGGTCGGAGTGCACCCTCCCTCCCTGAGCCCCGGCGACACTGACACCAGGGGATTAGGGACTTGTCCCACGCCAGAGATGAGTCATGGCCAAGGCAAGACTGGAGCCCAGACCTAGATGCCCAGCCTGTGTCCCCTGGAAACTCCCCAGGCTAGACAGAGGGAAGGACTTATTGTAACTCATCAACTGGGGACCCAACTGCTGTTGCCATGGAAACCTGCAAGCAGTGTCTTCTGGGAGGACCAGGATGCAGAGTCCAGAGAGAACAGGCGGCACTAGGGTGGGGCCAGTCTAGGATGGCCTGTCTTTGGGCCCAAGTGTATGCGCACGTGTGTGTGTGTGTGTGTGTGTGTGTGTGAGAGAGAGAGAGAGAGAGAGAGAGAGAGCGCCTGCGCACACACAAGAGTGAGAACAAGCACATACTTTCTAAAAAGGGCAGTGTCCACCCCACTAGCATCCTTTCAGGCCTGGTCCATCACTCTGGATCATTGCTGGGTGATGCTGTAAGAAGGGGCGATGTGCTGTTGAGGTGGCCTCCTTGTGTCTATCAGGGTCCAGGCTGAGGCCGCTCTCAGAGTGAGCTGGCAGTGCTGGCTTCTGCCCGTCATGGGCCTTGGAGCCCTGCTGGCAGTTGCTGGACGCTGGCTCCTCCTCCCTCAGATGATGGGGTGGTCCAGGAGAGAGGCGCTCACCCAGGCCACATGGACACGGGGGTGGTGGGAGCAGACCCAGACCCCTCACCCCAGGACTCACCTCTACCATTGATGGGCCTGGAGGCGAGGACAGTGCCAGAGAACAGGATGATGGTCAGAGGGACTGGGCAGGTCCCGACCCTTAGATGGAGCTGGGAATTGGGACGGCCAAGGACGGGATGTGCCTCTGTCACGGCCTCAGTCTGGCAGGATGCAGGAAGGGGACATGCCCTTGGGCTCTGAGAGTATCTACAGGGTTTGTAGTTGGGAGCCCTCACTTCCCTGTTTGCCTTCCTACCAGCTGCTCCCCACCTGGATCCTGTGCCTCTAGCTTTCTGGTCCCTTCTGTGAGCCCAGGAGAGCCTGAGCTCAGCATTCACTGCACCCTGAGCAAGGCCCATATACCCCCATAGAGGCCTGCTCTTGCTGGTTCTGGGAGGAGCTTCCAGAAGCAGGTGGGAATCCTGGGGAGAGCAGCAAGGAGGTGGGCTGCTGGAGCCCCCCTCCCCCATATGCTTGAGGCTCTGCCTAAAGGAAAGCAGGGTGTTTAGCCAGCAGTCCTTGTCCCATCTCCCCCGCCCAAGTCCCCTTACTTCCCCCTGCATCTCGGGCCAGAGCCTGATCTCCAGGGAAGCATGCTGTCCACCCCGGGAATGTCACTCCGGCTCTCCCACCTCCTGCAGCCTGGATCCGGGGGTGGGCTTAGGGACTGGCAGAGGGGTCTTCTGTCTTGGAACATGGGGGTGATACAGGAATGTGTTGAGTGTGAGAGCTCAGCGGATGGGGTCGCATGTGCGGGCGCCTGTGACAGGCTAGCGTGGAGAGAGGCGGAGGTAGGCCATGGTGTATATGCATGCAGGGTGTGTGTGTATGTTTTCCAGAGGGCGGGAGCTGTGTGGGGTCTGTCTGGAGCGATGGGGGCTGTGTTTCCGCTGCTGTGGGAAATGCCTTGAATTGGGGGGTAACATGTACTTGGTGGGGGTGTGCGTGTTTGAAGTACGTGGAGGAGTTTCACGTGCATATGCAAGTGTGGGTACTGTGTGGATGGTACGTGTGAGGTGCCGTGTGTGTTTGGGGGAGGTGACGCACGTGAGCGAGTGCCTGAGTGCGGAGCATGTTGGAGAAGGGGCACGTGGGCAGAGAATCCTCCCTACACCTTGAGAGATGGTGGCCATGATTGTCCCCTGAAAAGGTAAGGAGCCTGGGGCTCACGGAGGATCCCGTCTCTGGCAGCTCACAGCCCAGACCAGAGGCCAGGGGCCGGGACTGGCCCTCCGGTGGCCCGGTGGGTTCTGGCGGCTTCCGTTCCGTTCTGCGGGCTGACGGGACTGAGGCTGGTCCGCACGGCCTCAGGGGCAGTGAAGGAAAGTCGTTAAGCCGGTTGTTAAACATAGCTGCTATTAAGAATCGAACTCTATAAATGTAAATAAATTAAATTTAAAACAAAGGTGGTAAATACACAAAACTCACCACTTTTTTTTAAACTACATCTGACCACGCCTGTGCTCTTGACGCGAGGCCTGCCCGTTGTGTCTGTGTGGTGGAAACACTCTTCCCAGCTCCACGCTGTGTCACAAAACTGGCCAGAGAGGGTGCATTTATTCTGCGCCAGTCAGGAATGCTAATGAAGACTTGATCTGTTTTGTTGATTGTTTAGCCAGGAGTCGTGCAGATAAACTTCAAAGCGTGTCCGTCTGTGGCTGCCACGTGGTATTTGCTTGTATTCAGCATAGCTCTCAAGCCCAAAATACTGAAGAAATATTCTCTCCGTGTTCAAAAACGATTAACCAAGTGAGCAAAGAAGTCACTCAGATCACTGAATAAGTGAAGTTCTGGCATATTTTCCTTTGTTTCACCTTCATCTTACTTGTTAAATGAAAGCATCAACAAACATTCGAGTTGGAACACCGCTCACTTGTCATTGCAGCCATAAGTGGGCGCTAGACAAACAGTGAGGCGAAAATCAATGAGTACATTGATTTCTGAGACAATCAAATGGCTATATGGAGTTTTTATTTGTAAGTTATGTGCCATACATCCTTCAGATCAGTAAAATTTATAATAAACGTACGTATGTATGCCTGCAAACATCTTTTCGGAGAGCCGGGTGTTAACCGTGGCTCTTTCAAGCTCTCGCTAGGCCCCAGTTACCCACAAGCCCCGACAGGCCTCCTTTATCCTACAGGAGGGGAGGTGAAGGAGGGCAGGTGCAACTTGCAGAGGCACGGGAGCAGCTGCTCGGATTTCCAGAAAAGATGCAGCTTGTCAGCAGCTCAGCTGTGACTTCCTCCTGGTCCTGGGCCAGATGGCCAGAGCTCACCTGGCATGCATTCATTCTGTACTCGCTGCCTAAGCCCCTTCTCGGTGCCCCGTGCTGGGGATTCACAGAAAGGGGAAGACATGCTCATAGCCCAGAGGAGGAGACACCCGGTCACAGCTGGTTACTCCCTGGAGAGTGGGGGGGGAGGAGGACAGGCAGGAGATGCCTTGTCCAGCTGGAGAAGGAGGAGGGCTGGGACAGGGAGAACGGGGTGTTCCACCTGGAGCAGTGGTCCTCGGCATTGAGTGCGCAGCCCCCATGGGATGTCTGGTAAAAATGCAGAGATTCCCTCTTGGCAGGTGTGGGCAGGGCGGTGCCCGGGAGTCTGCGGAGTGCTGGGGGTTGGGGAAGCAGGTGGCCCTCAGGCCACACTTGGAGAAACATTGTTCCAGCAAGACAAGAACGATGAAGTTGCCTTGGGAGGTCAGGGTGGCTGGAGCAAAGCAGAGTTGGGCCAGCCTGGTGGGATGGGGGGAGGGCAGAGAGGGCCAGGAGGCAGAGGCCAGGGGGTGGATTCTATCCTATGGAATGAGGGGCAAAGGATCCTTGTCAGCAGACAGGTGATAGGCTGCTGTGTGCTCTGGGAGGGGGCAGTGTGTGGAAAGTGTGTGCTCTTGGAAGGGCAGAACTGCACATAGGGAGCCTGGAAGAGGCTGGAGACACTGGGGGAGGGTGCTAAACCCAGACAGAGGCAGGGACAGGGAGGGGCCCACAGAGGAGGCCAGAGGTCCAATAGCGGGGCTAGAAGGGGAGATAGGGTGGATCTGGGCTTCTGGGCTGGTGATGGAGTGCATGGCGGGGCCTGTAATGTTGCCAGAAATAGGAAGAAGAGCAGATCTGGAGGAAGAGACATTCAGGTTTGGACCTGGAGACTTGGGGGGTGGTTCTGGAGGAGCCCAGAGGCATTAAGAACTCAGGGGAGCCCCCAGGAAGTAGATTTGGGAGCCCCTGCAGACAGGTGGGTCAGCTATGGGAGTGGACAGGTCATCTGGGAGCACACAGAATGAGAGTCTCAAACAGCTGTCCAGATTTGGTCCCAAAGGGTCAGGAACTCAGGTGTCTGTCTTTGTCTCATTTCTGGAAGGGGTAGCTCAGTTGCCAGGTCCCTCCACGCAGGAGAGCCAGAGAGTTGGCTGGAGAGGATTGGAGGAGTTCAGAACCATAAGTGGGCAGCTGGCTGCCTTCAGTGAAGAGCTGGAAGCCCCGATGGTTAGGAGTCATGGGGCCCTGTTTCTAGCTCCAGTCCTGGCTCTGCTACCAACTTGCTGTGTGACCTTTGGCAAATCACTACTCACTCTGGGCCTCAGCTTCTTCATCTGCCAAAGAGAAGGTTGGACCAGACCAGTGACTTTCAAATGACATTTGGAGCCCTGGGGTCACCCAGAAGCATCCCCAGGGAAGCAGTGGGGGGAAGAGGCGCGGCTGAGAGCTGGTACTCCAGTCCCCACCCCACCCCCAGTTTCATCCAGAGCCGCTGGCTTTTTTGTTTTCTATGTTGGCTGCCAGCTAAAAACCACTGGGTCAAAGAACCCCAAGTCTGTGAAGCCTTGTCAACATAGACACTGAGACGGAAGAGTAATAAACACAGTGAGAAACCAAGTATCCTCTTAGGAACACTGTGTGGGCCTCAGTGCCCATTTCCCATGTAGCAGGGTCACGGTCGTGCCCACAGTCACATAGGCCCCAGCTCTGCCTGCTCGTAGGTGACAGCAGTCATGGGTGCAGCTCAGTTTGCTTCCTCCTCCTGGGTGGCGGGTCACCAGCCTCTGCCATCAGTGTGTTGCAGGTGGGGTCCGTGTGACGCGGGCCCTTCTCCTCTGCTCCCAGGCCAAATGCAGCGTGAGGCTGGCTGGGAGCAGCAAGTCAGCCTCCTTGTCCCTTGCTGTTCTCTGTGGTCTCTCCAGAGAGCACAGGTTCTCAGACCAGGACACGAAACACTTGGGTTCTTCCCCAAGCTTGACCTCTGTGATGGGGCCCACTGTGCTGGAGGCCTCAGCAGGGTACGCCCTGGCTGCCCTCCAACCCCCCCCCCAAGCTACCCCAGACATCCCTGACGGCCAGGCACTGTCAGCAAACTGGAGGCAAGGCTGGGGCTAGACCGGAGTGTGGGGTGGCCACGAGAGGGGAGGCCCCAGAATAGGAGCCCAGTGCCCTTCCAGTGCCTCTGGAGGGAAACCAGGACCTTCAGGACTGTGGGACTCACATCGCTGGGAAGCCCATGCCTGGCTCCCCTCCCTCAGGGCAGGGCCTCCGAGCTGTGGGGGGGCAGCCGGCTCTGGGGTCCTCTGGTGAACTCAGAGGGGTCACAGCTCCCCATGTACCCTCAGCCCAAGCTCGTATCCCAGCATATATGACCCTCCCATTGCTGGGAAGGTGGTTCTGCCCCTGACCCCCTAAAGGATGAAGGGCACATGGGTTCTCTTGCTACCTTAGGGACAGTTTGGAGGAAGATCGGAAGTGGCCTCCTCCCTGTCCTCTCTTCAGTATCCTAGATGGGCTCAGAAAGTTTCTCCAAGGCCCTGAGAGGAGCCCCCCAGCCCCTCCCTGGAGTCCCTCCCTCTACCTCCCCGTGTTCTCTGGGCTCCCCAGGACCGCAGAGGACGCTTGGACCAGCTCTCACTCGGCAGGGTGGCAGCGTGGGGGCAGGGGTGACGACTCTCGGTGTTTCCTGACAACAGGCTGGGGGACTCGAGCACCAATGTGAAGCTGAAGAGTGTCGTGGAGACAGGGGGCAGTGAGACCGAGTCTGTCCAGGCCATGCCCGTGGCCGGGGTGTGGCCCTGGGCCTGGGGAGGGTCGCCGTTTGAGAGGAGGACGCAGCTTTATAAAATGACTCCGTAAGTATGGCCGAGGGCAGGCGGGGCCGTAGGCCCCCACTGCTCACCCTGGGACTCGGGCACGGACCAGGAGCACCTGCAGCAGGCAGCAGGGGACCCCAGAGAGCTGGGAGGCTACCGGACGCCGGGAAACACAAGTGCTGGGGCAGCGGCCGAGGCTGGCTCCAGGCCTCCGCGCAATGAGGGAGCCCCAGGGCTCTTAGGGGCCTGTGGTGGGCCCTCCCTGATGTCCTAGGCCACCTGGCTGGGGTCTTCCCTTGAGTAGTGCGTGCATGTGTGTGTTTGCACAATGAGGGGCTGTGGTCTCTGCTGTGACTACTGACTTCATTGGCCCAAATTAAGAGCCCTCTGAACTCAGGAACCCAGGAATGCAGGCCATGTCTTCTCTCTTAGACATCAGAGTCTCTAGAAAAGTGGTTTGCCGCATGTGAATCTCTGGGAGGGTTTAAAAAATACACATTCCCAGGCCCTGTCAGCAAAGAGTCTGGGATGGGACCCAGGAATCTCTATTTTTAAAACCCCCGGTGATTCTGATAGACAGCCGTAGCCGGGTGAGAAACCATTGCTGTAGGGGGACGCCCACCCTGGGCCAGTCCTATCGTAGGTGTGGGGAAGGCCAGGCCGCTGCCTGTGGTGCCGCCGTTCGGCGCTCCTGCTTTGCCCTTGCAGATGTTCTGACTGCAGGATCTCACGCAAGGGGGAGGCCCAACGTGCTCTTCAGTGACCTCTTCCTGCGGCACAAGAGGAGAAAGAACGGTGAACTGGGTGGGCCCGTGAGGGAGAAAGACTTAGAAAGGAAAGGGACGCAGGCCCAGGAGCCACAGGAGGAAGGGTCCGCGCAGCCCAGCACCTGGGGCTCAGCGTGTGAGGCACCCGGGGCCACCCCGACCCCTGCACTGCCCCATCAGCCCCACGGGGGAGCCTGGCTCGGGCTGTGCAGACGTCCGAGGAAGGAGAATAGGGGTCAGAGAGCGGACTGCTCGGAAGGCAGGTGTCCCAAGGAGAGTTGTGGAATTTTGCTGATGGAGTTGCCTTTGAACATTTTTAATGTATCTAAAAACAAAAAGGAATCCACTTAATTTAAAATGACCCTGAAAGTCCTCATCATTAACACGAAGGCTACTGACCACTGAATTGACACAAAGTGACTGCGGGGATGTTTGCGGGAGTCTGAGCTGGCCTGAGCTTTTCCTGTCCGGCTGGGTGCCCCCACCCCTGCCTGGTGCCGCTCACTTCCCTGCCTCCTTCCTGGCTGTGGAACAGCTGAGGTGCCCGCTCGACCCAGTTCGCTGCATCAGTCCCCAAGTGCTGAACCTTTGGGCTCTTTCCAATTCCTTGCTATTATAAATAACACTGCTATGAATATCTCTGTACAAATTACTTTCTTAGTATTTGACTGGGAAGCGTTCCCCAAGTGGAATTACGAAGTCAAAGGGCGTGAGCAATTTTGTAACTCTTGTCACGTTACTAGAGAGTTCTTCAGAAATACCGAACCTGTTTACTGTGACACCAATTATGTATGGCTTGTCCCTCCAGCCCACCAATGTTAAGGTTCATTGTTTTTCTTTATTCGGAGCTGTACTGTTGGGTTTTGATTTTCCCAGCGCCGTATTGGTCAGGAGTGGTGTCATCGGGTTGTTTTCAGTGTGTATTACTGTAATGACGGTGATGCCAGGCACGGTGTGCAGGACCCCAAGACCCTGATGGCCATCATTTGCCCTGCAGGGATTATGGTGGGGTCAACTCTGAGTCAAAGCCTGGACCAGGGCCAGGAAACAGTTCTGGTTCTCTAGGCTTAGTCCACAGCCCCCAGCAGTAGGCCAGCATGCCCCCCAGGGCCACTGTCCCAGATGCTGTGATTCTGAGTGTGCTTTGGAAGCAGAAGCACTTGACCTGGGGAGGGCTGAAATGAAGGGGTGAGGGAACCCCGTTGGCCCCATGCTCGTCCCTGGCTCGGCATGCTCTGCTGGGGGACGACACAGCCACCTGCCCGGCTCTGGCCTTCTGGGCGCACAGATTACCATGCTGTGCTTGTGCCTGTGGACATGGGGAGAAACCAGAGTTGAGGCTTTGTAGTACACTTAGCTGTTGTCTCGGTCCTGAAGATCATTAGGAGAGCTGCACCAAGAGCTCGCCTATTGCCTATCAAACCAGAGTTTGACCAACAGCTGGCTGGGTAAGACCAGGAGTGTTTATTGAGGTCTGGGCCCTTGTGTCTTGGCTGAGGTTCAAGCAGGGGGAGTTTGGAAAAAAAAAAAAAGGCCCTTAGGGAACATTGCCTTGAGTCAGGGTCTGAGACTGTGGCCTGCAGATAATGAAGGGAGGGGGCATCAGTGCAATCCGGGACTCAAGACAGAGGTAGTGAGGTTCAGAGGCACGATACCCAGTGCTGACATCTGGATGCCGTGGCTGTTGCAGGCAGGGCTGCGGGGCACCCTCTGATCTCAGAACAGACAGGCCAGATGCCGGAGAAGGGTCCAAGCAGACGTGGCTGGTGGTCAGTGGGAACTAGCAGAGCAGGCTGATGTCACAGTGTCAAAGGACTCCGAAAACTGGAGAACAAAGAGATATGGATGTTCAAGCGTGTTCTGGGCAGGATGGAGCAGGAGGGCAGTTAGTAAAACCGAGGGGGTCTTAGAGTTTCTGTACCAGGGGCCTCTCCATGCAGAAGCACGATGCTGGGGGAAGGTAGGACAGTATATGGTGCAGACAGGAGGACCCAGCCTCTTGGAGGGGAATTGGCAGAAGCTGGGCAGGGGGTCCACATTCCAGCACAAGGGCTGTGTTTGGCCAGGGCTCCCGTGTGCAGAAGGCAAGCCCAGATGAAAGGCATCAGGCTGAAGGTGAAGCATGCCCATCGTTGGGTAGCAGGGAGCTCTCCTGGGCCCACCTAGGTCCTCCAGGCTTTGGGAAAGCAGCAGATCCGCTTTCGCTCTCATTCCTGGCCTGCCGTTCATGGGGCCAGCTTGGGTGCAGCTGGGGCAGGTGGCCATGGACAGAGGAGACATGGTCAGTGCCCCAGGACCCCCAAACGGTGACCTGACGGAGTTGAGACATGGCTGGGTGCAGCAGAAGTAGGACTTGACATTCACACAATCTGGTCCGATCTGGGTGCTACCATGCGACCTCAGTTTACATCGCTGAGCCTCGGTCTCCTGTTCTGGACGATGGAGATACTCAGTGTAGTCGCTGAAACAAATACGGGGAGGTGCTCAGCACAGATAGTTGGTGCCTAGCAGATGCCAGTGGCCGGCCTTCTCCCTCCGCAAGTGCCTAGAGCAGGGTCGAGTGCTTTCTGTGGTTGCTGACCTCTGTTGACCTCAGAATCCTACCGATGTGGGGAGTTTCTCTTCGTGACCCCAGAGTCCAGCTTGGGGTTTGACAGACAGGGACCGGGGTGTATGCCGTGGTTAGCGCTGTGGCTGGTACAGTCTGTGCCTGATCGACCATGTCATCCTAGCGTTGGCTGAGGAAGGTGGGCCCAGCAGGAAGCTGCCCGGAGGTCCCTGGGACCCGTGTGTGTGTGGGGAACGCTCAGCAGTTCTCCTGTCTCACACAGAGGGCTCTGACACGGGCAAGTGGCAGCCAGCATGCTCGGGCACCAGGCTGAGGTCCCATCTGGCACCCGGCAGGACAACCTTGTCCCTGCAGGAGCCATTACTGGAGGCCGGTAGCACAGATGTGAGAGGTTCGGGGGGCACCGAGCCTGGGGCAGCAGTGGGTAAGGATGGAGGGACTAGGCAACTCCCTGCGGTTCCTGGGGAGGGGGCCCTGGGTTCAGTCCTTGGGCAGGCCTGCTGCATATGTGCTGGCCCCGATCCCAGGCCTGGTCTCTCACTGTGCACGGGGGTTGGACCTTACTCCTCTCTGGGGGCCGGAGGACCATGCAAAGGATGCAGACTTTGGGGTAGAGTCAGGCTGTAGCTGCTCCTACCTACCCCCCGGGGCCACCTGCTCTGGGCACCACAGCTGTGGGGCAAGAGGATTCTCGGCTTCTGAGTCCCATTCTGCCCCCTGCAAGCTGGAGACCTGGCGTACTCTAGCCTGATTCCGAGTCCCTTTCTGGAAAATGCCCTCAAGTGTCATGTGCTGTGCTTGCGCTAGGCATGCAGCAGGGGGCAGAGTTGGACCTGGTCCCAAGGCGCTTGTAGTCTAGGAGCGAGGCTACTTGTGAGACCAATAATGCTGGGATGTTTGGGGACTTGGGCCGGGGTTGCAGAAGCACTCTGAGGGGGCGGAAGCCGCCTGCACAAGCTCGGCCTCCGGGGGCAATAGAGTCCCGCACCTTGCAAATGGCCCGGGGCCGACCCAGGATCTGTCTGGACTGCCTGGATCCCTGGGCTGCCCCCTTCTTTCCCCACTTGCACACTG
>NC_048225.1:60235806-60244484 GCF_002007445.2 Ailuropoda melanoleuca
GGGCCGACCCAGGATCTGTCTGGACTGCCTGGATCCCTGGGCTGCCCCCTTCTTTCCCCACTTGCACACTGCCATCACGACGTGGAGGTGGGCCTCGTCGCTGATATCCGTTCTGAACCTTGAACCCCTACAATCTTTGCTCTCGCTTTCTCATCTGCTCCCCATTCTTCCGCAGCTGGCCTCACAAGCCACTGCTCTGTCAATGGTCCCACTAAGTTTGACACTAACCAGGTCCTGCTTCTCCAGCCCCCGCTTCTGGCTCGTTCTTCCACCACCAAGATTAGCAACACCCACTCTTTACTGAGCACTGGGGGCTAGCACAATGGGATTGTCGGTGAGCAGGGTTTTTCCCCCAGTTTCCTTCCTGCTTTGCCAGTGTCAAGGAGGGCACCTCCAGGGATCACACAGCCCGGGGTTCCGCCCCCGGCTCTGCTCCCTAGTAGCCGTGCCAGGACTCGGGCACGGTGTCGCCTTTTGGAACCTGTTTCCTGGTCTGTAAAATGGGACCCTTCCCTATAGGGCTGCCCTAAAGATTAAATGAGACCTGCATGTGCAGCTTTTAGCACATAGTAGGTTTTTTAAATACCTGCTAGCTTCTGTTATTACTTTGTGCCTCATATTCAGAGTAGATGACTGGAAGAATTTTGCTCATTTATTCACTCAGCAAATTTGTGTCAATCTTCTGCCTTGTTCTAGGCACTCTCCCAGGTACAGGGGACATGGCAGGGATCATAACAGGGAAATGCCTGCCCTCGGGGAGTTCAGATTCTTGTTTCCACAGCTACAAACTGGAGCCTCTGCTGGCAGCCCTCCCCTCCTCCCAGTCTGCATCTTCCCTGCAGGACCCCCTCCCCGAATTTCCGTCTCCTGACCCTCCCCTCACTGAGCTCCGTGTGGTTGTTGCACCGCCCCCCTGGGGTGCCGTGTCCTCCAGGTGCTGGAACCTAGCACACCTGAGCCCCAGACTCAAAGCTGCTCCCCCACGGCACTCCCTGAGAGGGTCCCCGTATGCGGCTGCCCCCCATCGCCGTCTTTATCACGATGTCACAGCATCACCGCCAACCAACTGCGTGCTGCCCCGTCGGGCACAGTTCTGAAGGCTTTCGTGTGTCCAGTCACTTCATCTCTTGCCGCGCCCAAGAAAGAATTGCTGTTATTTGCAGAGGAGAAAACTGCAGCCAGGCTGGTTAAATAAGTCCCAGGGCCCTACCGCTAGTAGAGGGCAGAGCCAGGGTGAGGCTATGGCAGTCTGGCCTCAGAAGCTGTCTCCAAGGGCTGGGCTCTTCCTATCCCATGCCACGCCGCCTCAGGTCCTGTGGGCTCGCCTGGACCCCTCGCCCCGTCCCCTCCTCTGCCCCTGGCCAGGCCATTCTGGTCCGGGCTGCTGAAGAGCCTGCACCCTGGATCCCTGCTCCAAGGGCTGCCCTGTGAGCTTCTCCCTCACGGGGCGGGACCGCGTCATGTCATGTCCCCAATGCCAGCAGCCCCCAGGACTTCCCATTGCTCAGAGATTCAAGGCCAAACACTCAGCTGGGCACAGAGTAACCTCCCCTCTTCCCCCCACTCAACTACTGCTCACAGGTCCCACTCACACCACCCACTTCAGCACACTCCTGCCTCCCGTGTCTCCCCGCTACCTTGATAAACTTCAGTCCGGCCTTTGGGCCTCAAATGCCGTGTCTGCTGCAGAGCCCTGCCTGACGCCCCGCCCCCCGCCCTGCACCCCTGCCAGACTCCACCGCCCTCTCCCCTGCATCCATCCGCACAGCTCTCGACCTTCTAGACGCTCGACTTCCCTGCACCTGGGATTACCCTTCGCTGCATCTGCGTCCACCCGTGCCACGTCCAGCGCTGCCCCGCGGGCTTCACAGGCTGGCGCCGTGTCTCGCTCACCTCTGGGCCCCACTGACTGCCAGGCTGAGTGCAGAGCGAGCCTCAGCCCTGAAGTGCCACCTGCTGATGGGGCGCAGGGAAGGGCCCCACGTCTTCCTGTTCTCCCATCTCACCCTGCCGCAGAAACCAGAAATGCGGATGATCCCCACGCGGCCAGCTCCCGGAATGGCTGAGCCGGAAGGGCCAGCAGAGTTCATCTGAGTCAGTCCTTTATCTTTGTAATGTTGGCCTGAGGCCCTGAAAGGGGAAAACCCGCTGGGGGGGTGGTGGCTAGAATTCAGACCCCAGCCTTGTGGCCAGAGTCCTTGCGATGCTGACCTGCTCTCTCTCTTCTTTGCTCTCTGTGTAAGCTGCCTGCTGGGGTAGCGACAATGACTGCGAACCAGCCCCAGGGCTCCCAGCTCTGCCGGGGTGGCCTCCCCTCCCCGGGTCGCTGGTGCGCTCTCACTGGTGATTTGTGATCACAATTCTGCATTCTCGTGTTCTTATTTAGTGTTCTTGTTTGGTAATTGACATTTAAATTCGGTTCTTGTGGAGAATGGGGTGTATTTCTGGGTCGCTTATGTTCTTCCCTCGCTGTTTCCTGTGTGATTCACGTCCATTACCGCACAGTTTTAGTTGTGGTGGCTTTATAATACATTTTACTATCTGGTGGGACCGGTCCTCCTCTCATTAACCATCATCATCGGAATTTTCTTTATTNAACAATGACTGCGAACCAGCCCCGGGGCTCCCAGCTCTGCCGGGGTGGCCTCCCCTCCCTGGGTCGCTGGTGCGCTCTCACTGGTGATTTGTGATCACAATTCTGCATTCTCGTGTTCTTATTTAGTGTTCTTGTTTGGTAATTGACATTTAAATTCGGTTCTTGTGGAGAATGGGGTGTATTTCTGGGTCGCTTATGTTCTTCCCTCGCTGTTTCCTGTGTGATTCACGTCCATTACCGCACAGTTTTAGTTGTGGTGGCTTTATAATACATTTTACTATCTGGTGGGACCGGTCCTCCTCTCATTAACCATCATCATCGGAATTTTCTTTATTTTCTTACCTACCTTTGTTCTGGAATATTTTTACCTGGGTTTGCTAGAGGAATTAAGGGCAGTGAAGAGTGTATCGTAGGCTGCCCTCATCGTGGGTATTGACAGAGGTCAATGGAATCAAGGACTCTCAGCTCCAGGCTCTGAAAACGGAAGAGGCCCCCCGATCCAGTGAAAGAGGCAAACAAGGAAGTATTGTCACCAGCTCCCTGACTGCCCCCTCCCTCACCGCTGTCCCCACTTCTGCCACGCTGGAACCCTGGCGTTCCCTGAGACCAGGACCCCTGGGGCAGCTTCGGGTGTAGGGGGCAATCCGGGGAGCAGGCCTGGCTCATGCGCCCAGAACAGCCCTGGCTGTGCCCCGCGGCATTCCCACCTGCCGTCAAAGACCCAGGCTTCCTGAGGACTCCGTCTCCACCCCTCGATCTTTTTGGGCTGGTGCAAGTGTCTGCCTCTCACTGCCCACTCCCCAGAGGGCTGTTACCTCAAAAATACCTTACCTCTCCTTAGCCTATTTACTCCTTGAAAATGCTCCATTGAGATACAGAGTTAACACCTAATTATATCACTGACCCAACCGCTCTGTGAGACAAAATTCGGGAACACTGGTGATTGACGTGAGCAAGTCAGGGTGGTCCCTTCGGCTTTCTTCTCACGGAGCCCACGTTCACAAACCCACTGGCTCACCTCCCTTCTTCAGATCATCATCTGAGGGAACCTTACGAAATCCCTGCACTTTAAGCTTCAGAATCCCGTGGTATTTTGCTTTGAATTAAATGAAATCTAATTTCGGAGGAATTACTGTCTTTAAAATAGTCTTCTTATCACATAGGAATATACTCGGAATCTCCGCTTCTTCAAGTTCTTTTTCTAAATCTCAAGTATTTTATCATTTCCTTCATATGAATCACAAATAAGTCTCATTAATATTATTTTAAAACATTTCACACAGTCTTGCCATTGTAAATGAAATATCGTCCTCATTTTCATTCTGTAAAACATTATTTTGTAATAATAACAGAAAGGTTATTGGCTGTTTTTATCTTTTTATCTGGCAACTTTATCGAACTTTCTGATTCTAGAGGTTTTCTCGTTGATCCCCTCATGTCTTCTCAGGATCCCCTCTACAGTGTATCACTTACAATAATATAAATTATGACTCCTCCTTTCTAATATAGTAGACTAATGACTATTCAGTGGTGTTGCCCTCAGTAACTTTTTAAAAATACAGGTTGTTGGGCCCATTCCATCCCCGTGGGACGGCCACCTTGGGCTGGGTCACAGGGCTTGGGACTGGGAGCGGAGGGGTGGGAGGTAGATTCCAGACCAAGAAGGCGGTGCCCGCAGAGCTGGAGCGAGCATGAGCAGGGCTCGTCTGAAAGCAGAGTGGTAGGGAGAACAGCAACGCGGTTGGCTTTGCAGACACTTTAGAATGTTCGGTCTGTGAGCAAGGGAAGTCAGGGAAGAGTTGGAAGCAGCAGGTGCAATGGCAGATTTGCACAGTGAAAAGATCACTCTTGCTCCCATGTGAGAGCAGACTGCGGGGCGGCCAGAGGGAAAGGGGGTGCACACCCTTATGTAACGGCTAAGGCCTATGTCTCCTCCCTGCGCACCAGGTGCTGCTTGCAGGGGCTCGTGCGTATTAACTCTCCAGTCCCCGGGCACACAGGTCATTCATGGCAGAGCCTGGTTTGGAACCAGGATGGGGGGCGATATCAAGGTACCCATTTTCCCGCGTGTTTGTGGCCATTTGGAGTTTCTCTGGGACTTGTCTGTTCACTCTTCCATTGGGTTGTTCATATTTGCACATCACGTCTACTCTTTTTCATGGGGAGGGAGGGAGGGAATTCTGACTCCCTTGCCAGGGTGCATCCTGCCCCTTCTGTCTGTCTTCTGGGTGTGTGACTGGGTAAGGGGTGGGTCTCTGCTCATCACACCTTTTGCTTGGGGGCTCTGAGAGCAAGGCGAGCCTGATCCGAGTGTTCTCTACTCTGTTCTCCAAGGGCGATTGGGATAGGACGTGAGAAATGTTTGTCCTTTTCATGCACATTGTCTGATGGGGCTCTAGATAATGGAACTCTAGTGATATTGGGGGCTCTAGACATCAATCCACCCCTCATCTTATAAATTGATACACAGAGGCCAAGAAAACTGGGGCAGGACTTGTCTCCTGTCACATAGGAGGCCAGGGACTGACACCTGGATCTCAGGTTTCCCAACATCTGGCATTTTCAGGGCAAGGGAAGGTGCTGTGAGCAACGTCTGCCAGTGTGTGGTCGCCCGTCCTGGTGGGGGGCGGGGGAGGGTCCTGCAGTGTCACAGCCAAGAGGTGGGGTGGGGCGAAGCGGAGAACGAGTTGCTGGAGCCAGGGGAAGCGGTATGAATACCTCACGAAAGGCGAAAGGCGGATGGCCTGCGGTGTGAGTATGGGGAGCTCGGGCACATTACAGAGACCTGGGGGATTTGGGAGCAGGTGGTCAGGAGGCTGGGACAGAGCGGGTGAGTGACTGGCACCTCCCAGAGTCCCAGCCCGAAGTCTATTCAAAGGGCAGGCCTGGCTTGCCCATCTCCAGGGAGACCCCAGACGTCCTGATGAGTGTGACGGCCAGGAGAGGGCCAACTGGCCTACAATGACCAGGTCAGAATCCAGGGCCTTGTCCTGCTGAGTGGAACCCCTGTCCCCAAGGCGCCCCTCCCTGCCAGCCTCAAGGTGGGAGGGTCGGGAAAGCGCAGGCTCTGTGGCAGCGGGGAGGCTGGTGCCTGAGGAGGAGCCAGGCAGGAAGGTGGGCTGTGAGGGGCACCGGGACTCAGGGAGAGATGCAGAGAGGTCGGAAGCAGCCCAGAGTTGGAGAAAGGCAGAAGTGGACGCTGCCTCGCCCGGGCCCACCAGCTGTCCGGCCCTTCCCTCATCCAAGGAAGCCTGGACGGGCTCCACAGGGCCTCCTCCCTGGGCCAGAGCAGGGTGACGAGGAGGGGTAGGCGGCCGTCTCCTGCCTCGTAGAGCCCAGGCAAGGCAGCCGCCCCTGGGACTTCTGTCCTCCTCCTCAGCTGAGACGGGGGCTCTGAGGCGTGGAAATCCTGGCTGTTGTGACTGCCAGCGCTTCTGCCTCCCTCTGTGTGCCGGCCCCCGGGTGCCGTGAGCAGTCAGTGAGATAGTGCAGCCCCGCTTAGCACAGGCCGGTGCGGGCTCGCTAAGGGGGAGCGCTAATCGCTAATCCTTGTCCCCCCTCCATGGCGCTTCCGACTTCCCACCCAGTGGTCTCACCCCTTCCCTCAGTTCCACCGCTCACACCCTGTGCGGTTGGCAAGACGTGCATTGTCCCCACTTCACAGATGAGCAAACTGAGGCAAGTCTGGGCCGGTGGTCCCTGGCCACCCAGTGAGTTGGCAGCACAGAGAGGACAAGAATTCAGCTCCCCTATATCTCTAGCCTGTTTTCACTCTTGTGTATTTATTCTATAAAATACAAAACTTTTTTTTTTTTAAAGATTTTATTTATTGATTTGACAGAGACAGCCAGCGAGAGAGGGAACACAAGCAGGGGGAGTGGGAGAGGAAGAAGCAGGCTCCCAGTGGAGGAGCCTGATGTGGTGCTCGATCCCAGGACTCTGGGATCACACCCTGAGCCAAAGGCAGATGCTTAATGACTGAGCCACCCAGGCGTCCCTAAAATACAAAACTTTTGTCCTTATTTCAGAGTTGAGCAAGCCATAACCGTCTTTTGTCTCCTAACAGCCTTGCTGTAAAGTCAAAATGTCAGAGAAATTTAGTGCTGGCAGGAGGGAGCCTTCGAGATGGTTCCACCCACTGCTTTTCATGAGCCACAGAGAGGCAACACACTCACTCAAGGTCACACAGCACATTAGCGCAGAGCCAGCACTGGAACGTGGGTCTGGTGTTCTTTCTTCTATACTCACTACTGTTCTAGGTCTTAGAACTTTTATCCCCATTTCTGAGATTGGAAAACTGGGCCAGAGAGGCAAAACTGTTGACTCCAGTCCCCCAGCAGTGCCTTTGAGGACACCGCGTCCTCAGTAACCTGGCGGGGCTAGTCTGGTATTAACGAACCGTCCTCAGCAAAAGGAAAGGCCGTGGAGCGAAATATTGGTATATTGGGAGTAATAAACTTTGCAAATAGTTTAAATTGCATTTCAGGGTCCGATTCCTCTTGCTAGAGAGATTGGTTTATGAATTCAGAGTAGGATTGTTTAAAATGCATTTCACATTTTAAATAACCAGGGTTTTCTTAGGTGAGGAAGAATAACAGGTCAAAAACGCACACTCATAGGCTTTTCTGAAAGGTTACAAAATAAAATGTTCTTTGCTGGAGGATATGAAGGCACCAGCTCTCTGTTTGACAAAGGAGAGGGCTCTGCTAGATAAATCCTGCATTATGAACAAATGAGAGCTCTGTCCCTCTCTTCCTGATCAGCTTAATTCCTTGTTGCTTATCTGCAAATCCAATAATGCTGGTAAAACAGACCCCTCCCGCAGGCTGAGCCCTGGGGCCTGGCTGTTCCTTCTCAGAAACCTTTTTGTGTTTATAACCTCGGCCCCAGCTCCCTGGAGAGCAGGGCCTAGAAGCCCCGTCAGGAAGTTGGGGGGAGGGGGACGAACAGGACTTGTCTGGGAGTGACAGCCTCTCCAGGACTGGGCCTCCTAGCTCCCTGCCCAGGGACCTCCGAGCAGGAAACTTAGCAGATTCTCAGAGTGGAGCCAGTGGAGGGGGTGCAGGGCAGGTGTGAAGATTCAGCCTCCTTCCCCCACACCCCCTGTGCCCCTCCAAGATAAATCACCTGGCCCCAAATCGCAGGTGTTTCCAGTGCCCACACCCATTGCAGTGCGGCCACCTGGGTGTCGTCTTGGTGACAGGTCACACTCCACTAGGCAACTACGGAGATCCCAACTGCACAGCCCTCAAAATATGGACTGACTTACTTATGAAATCCACTGTGCACAGCCGGTATTTACTGCCCCTCCCCCCCCACCACCACCGGGGGCCCGGGGTGTCGTCGTCTGGGCTCTTTAGGGCTGACTAGGCCCTGACGAGAGGAAGCCAGCACCTGGAAAGAGGAGCCACCAGCAGAGAGGGTGGGACCCTCGGGTGGCCTAGCGGAGGGCACTGACCGTGTCTCTCTGTCCCCAGCGCGGCTTTTTATGAGAGCCCACAGGCACGTGCCGGCTCCTGGGGCTGCTTCAGAGCACGTTACTTCCGGCCGTACCGTACCCCGTCTCATAACCCCACTCCTCCGTCGTTAAAACCTCCCTGTATAGGATGCTTAATGATCCGTCCCGTGAACGCAGAATTCTTGACTTACAACCAAGTGCCAACTGATAGATGTTTCGTACCCCCGACTCCTGCCTATTTCTCCCACTAGAAATAAAGCAGTGCCAAAGATCTCTGTTAACTTTTGACTCCATTGCATGGTTCCCTTGGCTAGGTTTCTAGAACGGGAATCAATGAGTCAAAGGGCTAAGGCTCTCTCATCATCTGGTTTTCTCTAGAGGATTGCAGTTAAGCCTGTGGCTCTAGAACTCTCCCACTTAACGATCTGTGACTTCAGGCAGGTTATGTAACCTCGCATTTCTTCACCTGTAAAATGGGGATAATAATAGTACCTACCTCCCAGTGGTGTGAGGAATCAGTGAGCGGAGCCATGTGTAACGGTTAGGTTGAATAGGCATGACTCATGAGATGTAATCATAAAGCAAACTTTATTTTTGTCTCCCACGTCTCTTTAATTTTATTCT
>NC_048225.1:60244584-60269641 GCF_002007445.2 Ailuropoda melanoleuca
GGCCCGGGACGATGCGGCCCGGGGCGGCCCGGGAGCTGAGCAGGGCCCCCGCGCCGTCCCCCGCGGGCCCCGGCTTCCAGAGCCGCAGCCGCCGCCCCGCCCCCGGGAGACATGACTTCCAAGCCGCATTCCGACTGGATTCCCTACAGGTACGCGGGCGCCGGTCCCACCTCCCCTTCAGCTCGGGGGCGCGGGCTCGGCCCCCTACCCTGCAGCGCTCAGGGCGAGCGGCGCCCAGCACTCCGACCCGGGGCGCGGGGCCCCTGTACCCGTCCCATCCCACACTGCGGGCGCGGGGCCTTCCTACCCCAACTTTGGGCCCCAGGCGGACTGAATTGGCCGGCCCTGCTCCATCTCTCGTCCGCCGGGGTTGCTGGAAGGGGCCGGTGCTCTGGGCCTGTGTGGGCCGTGCTGGGTCGGGCAGCGCCATGTGGCCGCCCGGGGAGGGAGCGCACTGCTCTGAGCCCCCTCCTAGGCNCTCTGAGCCCCCTCCTAGGCCCAGCACACCGGGTCACTCGCCGGTAGAGCTGTGGACAGACAGCCGTAACAGGCATGCACCCCCCGTGGGTGCATCGGGCCAGAGACGCTCCTGCTGGTCTGTTCACACACGCAGAGCATGAATTCCTGGAGACAGTTATTGTGAACCAAGCGCACAGGCCGCTCATACACACATGCACCCTGTACGTCTCCACACACGCTGAGTCTTGGTCTCGCACAGGTGTACTCCTACTCTGTGCCCATACACATCCTGTATTTGGACAATGCCTGACACCTGCTACCCGCTCACAGGTGCTACTCGTATCTATCAGAGACTCGGAAATCCACTTGCGCACAGGTCTATACCTGGACACCCACCGACTCACAATACGTAGATTGCCTTTACTTTCATAAGAGCGCTCACGAAAGCACGGCTGCCCAGTGTCGCCAGACTCTGTGGTCTGTCCCAGGGATAGATGGGCTTTGCCAGTTACCTGGTGGTTGGGGTGGGGGAGGGGTGTTGGGTGGTTCTCACACAGGTGCAGGCCTTTCCCCCATCCACTCTTCATTCTCTCCATTACCCCTGGAATAGAGCTCATCGTCATGGCAGCGCCAGATCCTTGGCCACCTATTGGCTCCTGGTTGCCATGGGCTACGGGGCTGTCTCTAGGCCTCCCAGAGAGGCATGTGTGTAAGATGGGTGCTGGACTGCCGAGGGCCACTATGTTATTGCCCGCCTGGGTGCTCATGCCTGCGGGTGGGAGGAGCAGACCCTCAGGACCTGCCCTGTAACACGGCCAGCTCTTGGGAAGGGACCTGATTCTCGTCACCGACAAAATACTTCTGACAGCTCTTCTAGGAGTCTGTCCAGACAGCTTCCAAAATGGAAACTGGCTGAAACAGCCTGAGGCTTGTTAAAAGCAGGTCCTTCAGCAAACAAGCACCTGTCACTGACCGGGGGATCCAGGGTTGCTCTCGAGAACTGTTGTCTCTAAGCTGTTTGGGGGGGCTTTAGGGCTCCCCAAGTTAGAATTTGTGGGTGCCCCTCCCACCAACATAGACACGTGCACACACATGAGTCACCCATAGGGTTTCCTGCAGACATAATTCAGTCACACCTCAGCGTCTCCCACAGATCAGGGAGATAATCCCAGCTGGAGACTGGGGCTTTGCTGACTCCAGAGCTGCTGCCCTGCACCGGGCACCCAGGCTAGGGCCACAGGTAGTTTCTGGAGCATCCTGGCTTGACACGTCTGTGCTGAGGACCTCCTAGAAGACCGTGCAGCCCCATGGAATACCATTAACCTTTTCCAGCCACCCGGCAGAGGTGCCTGGGTCGCTCCTGCGGGCTGAGTGGCCTCTAATGCTGTGGAAGTACGAGTACGGGGAGGCACATGGCAGGGTGGTGGGCACAAACTTAGGAGGGCAGGAAGGGACAGGACTTGTGGCCGTAGATACAAAGGCGTGTTTAGGATCTGGCAGATGGGGGCCCAGCCCAGATCGAGGTTGAAGGAAGCCTCTCCCAGGAGCCAAGGACCAGAAGAATGTGTCGAGTAAGTGCACGAGTCTTAGAGAAAGCCGTTCCTTTCTTGGGCCCGCACACGCCATCTGGAGCACAGAATCCTGTCACCCTGGAAGCCTGTCCCTGAGGAGCAGCTTGGCACTCTCGTGGCCCTCCCTGCTTGCGGTCCCATTGCTCTGTAACCCCTGCCGTCTGGCTCTGTGGCAGGGAGGGTGGGTCTCGAGCTGGGGGCAGGCTATAGTCAGAAGTTGCCAGAATCTCTCCTGCCTTCCTGGGGTCTTTCTGAGCATGCCCTGAGCCTGGGAAAACACTGGACTTTGGGTGTAGACTTCTAGAACGGGGAGACCTGGGCTGAGAAGAGGAGATGCAAATTGCCTCTCGCATTAACTGGGCTGCTGATTGCAGTTAAAGCCACATGCCTGCGTGATCGCAGAAAACTGGGGCAGAAGACAGGCAAGGCCGCCGCCGAGGGGGATGAGCACACGAGCGTGAGCTTCGGTATGAGGTTTCCCCAGTGTCACAGCATGTCGGAACTGGAATGCGTCCTTTGGTGTGGGGGAGAGAGGTCGGTCGATTTCTTGTTAGCTCTCCTGGTGGGGGTTTTACTCCCTCTGTGATGGCTGCACCTGCGTTCCCTCGGCCTGGCTCATTTTCTTTGAAGCAACTGCCAGTTGGCGATAATCTTCTTAAGGGTAATTGTGGCTCAGTTTATAATGATCATGGATTAATCTCACATTCTGACTCAGAAGGGAGCCATTTAGTTTATAAAGTTGAACAACTGGAATCATGTTTTGTCTTTTGATTTTTTTTTTTTAAAGATTTTATTTATTTATTTGACAGAGGTAGAGACAGCCAGCGAGAGGGGGAACACAAGCAGGGGGAGTGGGAGAAGAAGAAGCAGGCCCACAGCGGAGGAGCCTGATGCGGGGCTCGATCCCAGAACGCCAGGATCACGCCCTGAGCTGAAGGCAGACGCCCAACCGCTGTGCCACCCAGGCGCCCCTGTCTTTTGATTTTTTCTATTAGTACTAATAATTTTCACTTCTGCCATTTTGTCTTCATCTGTGTTCTTGCGTATTAAAGGCCCCTCCTCCCTGGCTTCACAGCCTTTTATGAGTTGCAGGTGGAGCATTAAGAGTGAGGGAGCGAGGGCGGGCCCTGTCCCCAGTGCTCTCTCTGCCTGTCTCCCCCACCCGGCCCCGAGCTCCTGGAGAGCAGGGACCCCATCTGGTCCTGGGCTGTGCGCCCGGCGTGCCCAGCATAGACAAGAGGAGCTGTACTTTGAATCAAAGAGGCATCTCCAGGTAGCTTTTTGGACTTTCTGGCTTTCGTGGCCGCACACCCGGGTTCTCCGCACACCCGAGGCGTGTAGCAGCCTCCCCTCAGGGAGAGGAACACTGCCGGAGAAGCGTGCCCGTCGAGCCGCAAGGGCCCTTACGGGCTCTCGGGTCCTTTGTGCGAATGCTCCCTTCTGTCGCGTGGCTGTGACCATTAGAAAGCTCTTCTTGGGGTGAGCCTGGGCATGCCTCTGGATTTTCCCTCCTCTTGGCTCTTGTGAGGGTCCTCCCACCACTTCCAGACTGCGCTTTCTGGGGAGTGGGAGCCCGAGCAAGACCAGGCTCCCTGGGCTCTGCCTGTGTGGGAAGCCTGGGGGGGCCCTGGATGCCATGGCGGCTGGGAGGAGGCACAGCATCTCTGCTCCCCGCTGCTGCTGAGGGTGGGAGGAGCAGGAAACGGGTGATAGAGAGGACTCCGGGCGCAGGGACCGTGTGGATGCCCTCAGGTTGGTCTCCACCCTCCTCCAGCCCCCAGGTGTGGGGCCACCTGCAGCTTCCTGGCCTGTCCTACACCCAGCAGAGGGAGGCTGTCACTTCCTTGCTGGAGACCCTGCTCCCGTTGTTGACCCTGAGTCCCCCCGTCGTGGGGGACAGCTTCAGCTACCTGACTCCTCACCTTGAGGCCTCTGTCAACAGAACCCCAAAGTCTCATCAGGGCGATGTCAAGCCCTGTGTCCCCCATTCTGGCTGTGTGGGGACTCACATGTAAGGCATGACCCTCTCCTGTCAGGGTTCCATCGGTCAGACTCTGCGAGCTGTCCAGTGTCTTCTGAAGTCACGCTGTCTTAATGAACAGTTTAGTATTGCTTCGGCTTTGTGTCACTTGTAAGTCTGCCGAGAGGCCTGCCTTGTCTTCAGGTCATCAATAGACACGCTAAGCAAGGGAAGCAGGGTGCTGGAATCCCCCTCTGATCAGGGCTTGACTTACTGTTGTACGAACCTGTCTCCTGGGAGGGGCACACCAAACACTGCTTTCTCCCGCCCACGAGTGACCGTCACCGGTCCCTGCGGTTCCATGTGGCAGCCTGGCTGTGCTGCCCTCCCGTGGTCCCGGATCGGTCTGGGGGCATGTGCCCTGACTTGCTGGTGGACTGGACTCACTCCTGCTGATCATTGGGTCTTCTGGCTCTTCAGTGAACCCGCCCCATGATCTTACCTGGGGCTGTGTAAGACTGACCCATTTACAGACTATGATTTCTTCCCCCATCTGAGCAGAAGGCTGCATTTAGGTACTTCCAGCAACTCTCCAATTTCTTTTTTGTTCTTTAGAGATCACCAGCTGTGGCTCATGGTCCCCATTTGCATGACTGAGCATCAAAATCACCTATGTTTCTTGCTTTAAAAGAGAAAATGAGGTGAGGGATTGATTCTGGGGTAGCTTCCCCAGCGGTTCTGAATCACCGAGTCAGGGCCCAGTGCGCATAGCAGTTTTAATGACCGGCTAAGTTTGGGAGCCCGAGGCAGGAATGGAGAGGGCCCATCCTGGGAGGCGGGGACTCTGGTGAGCCCCATGGGCTTCTCCCTTCTGGGACTGCCTCTGTTCCCACCCGTACTGTTTCCCTGATGTTCCAGGCAACCACTAGGGGCGGATCTGGGCGTGCTGGGATGGGGGTGGGGCAGTCTGGCACAGCTACAGGGCTTGCAGCCTGGCCCCCTGGGTAGCCTTTCCTCCTCTGATTCCCCTGGTCCAACGGGGGCAGCTTCCTCTGTGACCCAGTGGAAGGAATGAGGACATAAAAGGGGAGGGTGAACTGGGCGTGGAGCACGGGCCTGTGCCTAGGTAGCCTGGCCCCCAGGCCTCTGGTCAGCACTGGTGGGTTAGCGGAGCATGCAGGGTGGAGTCTAAAGAGAGGCGGGAACCCGGCTTCCTAAATGTGTTGTCCACGGCTGGCTTTTCCATCCCGTGGGAGAAGTGCCCCTGCTCTCGCTTGTAATCAGGCATGGTTTTCTCTCCAGATCTCTGTTGGGCAGTTCGGGGGAAGCCAGAGCATATGGAGGGGCTGTCTCCCTGGGAGCCGAAGGGGCCACCTCGTTGNTTCTTGTTAGCTCTCCTGGTGGGGGTTTTACTCCCTCTGTGATGGCTGCACCTGCGTTCCCTCGGCCTGGCTCATTTTCTTTGAAGCAACTGCCAGTTGGCGATAATCTTCTTAAGGGTAATTGTGGCTCAGTTTATAATGATCATGGATTAATCTCACATTCTGACTCAGAAGGGAGCCATTTAGTTTATAAAGTTGAACAACTGGAATCATGTTTTGTCTTTTGATTTTTTTTTTTTAAAGATTTTATTTATTTATTTGACAGAGGTAGAGACAGCCAGCGAGAGGGGGAACACAAGCAGGGGGAGTGGGAGAAGAAGAAGCAGGCCCACAGCGGAGGAGCCTGATGCGGGGCTCGATCCCAGAACGCCAGGATCACGCCCTGAGCTGAAGGCAGACGCCCAACCGCTGTGCCACCCAGGCGCCCCTGTCTTTTGATTTTTTCTATTAGTACTAATAATTTTCACTTCTGCCATTTTGTCTTCATCTGTGTTCTTGCGTATTAAAGGCCCCTCCTCCCTGGCTTCACAGCCTTTTATGAGTTGCAGGTGGAGCATTAAGAGTGAGGGAGCGAGGGTGGGCCCTGTCCCCAGTGCTCTCTCTGCCTGTCTCCCCCACCCGGCCCCGAGCTCCTGGAGAGCAGGGACCCCATCTGGTCCTGGGCTGTGCGCCCGGCGTGCCCAGCATAGACAAGAGGAGCTGTACTTTGAATCAAAGAGGCATCTCCAGATAGCTTTTTGGACTTTCTGGCTTTCGTGGCCGCACACCCGGGTTCTCCGCACACCCGAGGCGTGTAGCAGCCTCCCCTCAGGGAGAGGAACACTGCCGGAGAAGCGTGCCCGTCGAGCCGCAAGGGCCCTTACGGGCTCTCGGGTCCTTTGTGCGAATGCTCCCTTCTGTCGCGTGGCTGTGACCATTAGAAAGCTCTTCTTGGGGTGAGCCTGGGCATGCCTCTGGATTTTCCCTCCTCTTGGCTCTTGTGAGGGTCCTCCCACCACTTCCAGACTGCGCTTTCTGGGGAGTGGGAGCCCGAGCAAGACCAGGCTCCCTGGGCTCTGCCTGTGTGGGAAGCCTGGGGGGGCCCTGGATGCCATGGCGGCTGGGAGGAGGCACAGCATCTCTGCTCCCCGCTGCTGCTGAGGGTGGGAGGAGCAGGAAACGGGTGATAGAGAGGACTCCGGGCGCAGGGACCGTGTGGATGCCCTCAGGTTGGTCTCCACCCTCCTCCAGCCAAACACTGCTTTCTCCCGCCCACGAGTGACCGTCACCGGTCCCTGCGGTTCCATGTGGCAGCCTGGCTGTGCTGCCCTCCCGTGGTCCCGGATCGGTCTGGGGGCATGTGCCCTGACTTGCTGGTGGACTGGACTCACTCCTGCTGATCATTGGGTCTTCTGGCTCTTCAGTGAACCCGCCCCATGATCTTACCTGGGGCTGTGTAAGACTGACCCATTTACAGACTATGATTTCTTCCCCCATCTGAGCAGAAGGCTGCATTTAGGTACTTCCAGCAACTCTCCAATTTCTTTTTTGTTCTTTAGAGATCACCAGCTGTGGCTCATGGTCCCCATTTGCATGACTGAGCATCAAAATCACCTATGTTTCTTGCTTTAAAAGAGAAAATGAGGTGAGGGATTGATTCTGGGGTAGCTTCCCCAGCGGTTCTGAATCACCGAGTCAGGGCCCAGTGCGCATAGCAGTTTTAATGACCGGCTAAGTTTGGGAGCCCGAGGCAGGAATGGAGAGGGCCCATCCTGGGAGGCGGGGACTCTGGTGAGCCCCATGGGCTTCTCCCTTCTGGGACTGCCTCTGTTCCCACCCGTACCGTTTCCCTGATGTTCCAGGCAACCACTAGGGGCGGATCTGGGCGTGCTGGGATGGGGGTGGGGCAGTCTGGCACAGCTACAGGGCTTGCAGCCTGGCCCCCTGGGTAGCCTTTCCTCCTCTGATTCCCCTGGTCCAACGGGGGCAGCTTCCTCTGTGACCCAGTGGAAGGAATGAGGACATAAAAGGGGAGGGTGAACTGGGCGTGGAGCACGGGCCTGTGCCTAGGTAGCCTGGCCCCCAGGCCTCTGGTCAGCACTGGTGGGTTAGCGGAGCATGCAGGGTGGAGTCTAAAGAGAGGCGGGAACCCGGCTTCCTAAATGTGTTGTCCACGGCTGGCTTTTCCATCCCGTGGGAGAAGTGCCCCTGCTCTCGCTTGTAATCAGGCATGGTTTTCTCTCCAGATCTCTGTTGGGCAGTTCGGGGGAAGCCAGAGCATATGGAGGGGCTGTCTCCCTGGGAGCCGAAGGGGCCACCTCGTTGTCCCTGGGCAGAGTGCGTGGATTGGTGGACACTGCAGACCGGGTTTTCCCGACCCTCAGGAGCCAGTGGCCGGTGTGTTCCTGGATGTCCCTGGTCCAGTCCCCAGCAGGAGGCGACCATGATGAAGGAGCCGCCAGGGTCAGCGGGAGGACCCATCCATCAGTTGCCCTGTCTCCAGTGCGAGTCTCCTGGCGGGGCCGCAGCTGGCAGCCTGGGCTTGGCAGTGATTCCGTAATTGGAGCCCGAGTTGTTAAAAAGCCATTACTGTCTCCTCTGTGGTTATCATTTAGTGCTGCCTAGAACAGTGCCCGTTGGGTAGAGGCAGGCCGGGGAGTGTCGTGAGAAAGGAAGGAAGGCACCCTGGTGGGAGCTGAGGGGCAGGGCTGCCCGGAGGGGGTGGGGGGCCAGGGCCTGCCCAGGAGGGGAGAGGGGTTTCCTTCCACTCCCTGGAGACCACCCTTGTTGCCGGGCTTTTCCGCAGCCACGGGGACTTGCAGGGATTTGTCAGCCGTCAGGGACAGATGTGCGCCTCAGACACAGCGCTGTGCTGTCAGGCAGTCCGGGCTTGTCCCCACCGGGGGGCCGTCCCTGCCAGGGACCGTGGTCAGCCTCGGACCTTTGCGGCTTTCCTAGAAACAGGGCCGAAGCAGGAAGCTGCTTTGCCGGACGCGCCGTCGCCCACTCTTGGAGCCGCCGCGGAGGTGCGTGGATGGCGGGCCTCCTGGGGGTCCTGCACACGCCGGCCCCCGCTGCTCCAGTGTGCCTGGTGGTGAGGGACGTGGGGGCGGCTCTCCAGGCACTTCCAGGCTCTGTGTGGTTCTGGAATCTCTTCAGAAGCTTACCCCTTGTTCATCCATCTTTCTGTGAGGGCCCGTGGTGAAGTGCGTGCCACCTGTTGACTGACACCTGGCTGGTGCTCCCCATCAGGGAATGGGGCTGGGCCGGAGGAAGAGGAAAGCAGCCTCCTTGCCCGGGCGTGACCTGTGGCGAGTCCATGGCAGTGAGACAGCTGCCTGGGCTAGGAATGTGCCCCCCTCCCCGGCATGGAGAGGGACACTAGAGGCCCTGGGCGGCAAGGCCACCGTGGCTGGGGCCGCCTTTGTCCGTCTAGCTGCCGCTGTGACCCGGCGGTTCTGGAGGTGGCTTTGCTCATGTCAGCTTAACTCGCAGGCAGGCGGATGTCCCCTTTTCTGAACGACCCTAGATGTTTGCGTCAGCACCTTGGAGGGCGTCTCACCAAGCTCAGCACGGGGATGACCTGGCTGCCCCTGGCCCTGCCCTGCGAAAGGGCAAGGGACTCACGTCATCCCAGGGAGCCATGCAGCTGCCTCCTGCCAGCAGGAAGCAGAGCCGCCAGTCTCGTGGAGGTGACTTGGGCTCCTGGGCCTGGCCGCTAGCGAATGACTGAGATGACAGGCTGCCCCATGTGGACCCAGGCACAGAGCTCGGCAAGCAGAGCACAGCTGCATTTCAGCTGGTGTCCGGAGGGCCGTTTCTAGCCCTGTCCTGCAGTTTTAAAGGGATCTCGTTGCTCGTGCGGCAGAGCCCAGTGGATGGTGGTGATTGTGGACCGAGCCTTTGAAGTCTGCGGGAGCAGACGCTTTGCCTCAGTGCTCCTCAGTGAGGCCCGACGTAAGGTGGAGAGACCCCAGGCATCTTGCTCACCCCAATAAATGCATCCTTCCCTCAGAACTCCAGCCTGTGGGGCCTGCTTCCTCCGAGGGGCCCTGTCCCAGCCAGCTTGAAGTTTCAGGAGCCCGGTCGCTGTCGTCTGGTCCTGGCAGTGCCCTCAGGGAGTCCCACGTGCCGCTGTGGGCGATTTGAGGTGGACTGAGGCCTTGACTTGGAAGCATGTCTGTTTAGTAGTGTTTTCTCTTGTGCTCTGGCAGCCAAGGCTTTTGGAGAATAAGGCTGTGAACAGACTCAGGTCACAGTTGGGGCTTGTCTTCAGTGCAGAGCAGCCCATGCTGTCAGGACAGGCCTTCAAGTGAGGAGGACCGCTGCCAGTTCAAAACAGGCAGCTGTCCTGGGCTGTGGCCAGGGAGGTGGGTGGGTAGAGCTAGAGGTGTCCCGTGGGCTGTGGAGTCCACGGACTTCCTGCCATGCTCGGCTGGCCCCCCCAGCACACGGACACACAGGTAGTTTGGGTGGGCCGAGGGGAGAGCGCAGGTGGGTGACTGTTCAGCTAAAAAGCGCTCCTGTCGTCAGGCGGCGGCGGCACTGGCTGCAGCTCGTCTCCGGGGTGACTCCCTTTTCCACACGCACCGTGCTCACCTGCACACAAGCACACTGGCCTCTTACGCAGGTGTTCGTGGGCGTGCATCTACAGCTGTGTGCTCACACGTGTGGACGCGCTCCTGTATTCGGACATGTCCTGGAGCGTGCACACGCACGACATACACGCAGAGCTTCACGTGCAAAGCTGATGCACGCAGGTACGCCTGGGCGGCCCCCGCTCGAGGTCTGGTGCTGGGCGGGCTCCAGCGTCACTGGGCCAGGGTAGTCTGGGCTTCCAGGGCTCCGATCCTCAGCCTCCGGCCCTACCCCCTAACCTTGGCTTTTATAGAATTTGCGGCTACGTCTTATGGATGTATCTTGGACTAGAAGGAATGCTAAGTGGTTAGAGCTCCCTAATTATGCTTGTCTTCCTGGGAAGCAGGTCCAGTCTATGTGAGATGACACTGCCCGTTTCAAGACCTTAGGGACTCAAGGATTTGATGCCATGGTGCCCCATGCGCCATGCTGGCTGGTTGCTGGGCTGTGCACTGGTGCGCTGTCGGCCTGCAGACATCCCCCCAGCCCCAGCCCTGCCCTCAGGGACCGGTTGATCTTTTATGAGGGGGACCCTCAGCCTTCTTTAAGAGGGGAAGTGGGGTGGGCGGTGTTAGCACCTCTGGTCTGCCACCTCTCGGAGAGCCAGGAGTTTGAATAGAAGAGGAAAGAGTCTGCCTAAAGGATCGAGCCTCCTCTAGGAAGGACAGAAAGACGGGAGGAGCTGGTGAGGTACGAGAGGGACCTGGAGCCCAGCCTTGGGCCCGGCTTGCACCTGATGCCTCTGGACAGATTTCCCTGGATCTCAGGCATGTCCCTGCTCATGGGCCCAGAGGGAAAGTCTCCTCCTGTACTTACTGGGGCCAGGCTGACTAGGAATTCCTTGGTCAGCAAGGACCCCAGCAGGAGAAAGCTCCTAAAGTGGCAGAATTACAGCTCCCAGCTTTTCGTCTGGAGTCAGTTTCCAGATAGTAGCTCCACCCTTCCTCACTCCTGTGTTCCCCGAGTCATGACAGGAGGGGTTTAAAGAACCCAGATGTGTGGGGTGGGTGGGCGCTGGGCTGTGGGCTCCATCCTGGCGGCCGGCGGGCCGGCCCTGAGTGCCCTGTCTCCCTCTGCAGTGTCTTAGATGATGAGGGCAGCAACCTGAGGCAGCAGAAGCTGGACCGGCAGGTGAGCGGGGCCGGGCCGGGTGGACGGGCAGTCAGCACTTACCAGCCTGCATGGAGAGGGAGAATTGTCTCCCTTCCTGGGGGGACCTGGCTGGTGGGGACGAGGCTCTCACGGAAGAGAGGCGAGCCCTCTCTTGACCAGCTCAGCATGAGCGCCGCCCCAGAGCCCGGGGCTCTTGCCGGGCAGGCAGCTGGTGCCCACAGTTGGAGCACTGGTCATCCGTGCTGCGGTCCTGCCGGGGCGGCTACCTGGGCTGACTTGTGTCTCCTTTTCCTGGACCCTGGGTCTCAAAGGGCCAGGGGCACGATGCCTTGGCCCGGAGCGGGCTGTGGACCCCCTGGCAACCTCGAGACCCGAGCTCGAGCCATCGGGGCCTTCTCTCTGGGCCCAGTGGGGAGCCTGCCCTCCGGGTGGACGCGCCGGGCCGCGCTCTCGGGGCCCGCCGACTCCTGAGCCTGTCCGGTGCGTCCGCAGCGGGCCCTGCTGGAGCAGAAGCAGAAGAAGAAGCGTCAGGAGCCCCTGATGGTGCAGGCGAACGCGGACGGGCGGCCGCGGAGTCGGCGGGCCCGGCAGTCGGAGGAGCAGGCGCCCCTGGTGGAGTCCTACGTCAGCAGCAGCGGCAGCGCCGGCTACCAAGGTAGGGCCGCGAGGGCGGCGTCAGGGGCGTCGGGGGCTGAGGCCCCGGTGGAGGGAGGCTGGCCGGCCTGTGCCTGGGCGTCCGGAGGCTGCCGGGCAGTCGCAGTCGTGCTGGCAGCTGCGTCCTGAGCGCCGACTGTGTGCCCAGGGCGGGCCCGGCCTGCAGAGAGCGGCTCCACCCCAGTCGGAAGATCGTTTCTGGTCACGCCACCCTAGGGCGCCTGCTCTCTCGTGACCGGGAGCAAGTCACTTACCCTCTCTGGGCCTGTTTTCTGCCCTCGTAAAGTTGAGGAACGTTCTGTGTCTTGGGGCTTTGCAAATTGCAGCGTTAGCTGCCTCCTGCTTTGCCCTCTGCTGGCTCCTGGTGTTAAGTACACGGGGCTCATTTCCAGCCCGCGAGAGGGGAGTTTGACATCAGTGAGAACTGTTTCTCCCAGCAGACAACAGCTTTTCACTGACTGTGCACGTTTATGTTGTATGTTCGTTTCTTAAATATTGATTGAGGGCTTACTTTGTGTCAGGCTCTGGATTCGAGGCCGAGGGTCCCGGGGAAGCACAAAACAGGTGTGCTGTTTGTTCCCGGACCTGGAGGTCTAGGAAGGGAGAGAGAGTTAAGCACGTAGTCACAGGTGTGCTTCGTGGAGAGAAACCAGGCTCTGTGAGTGAACGGGGGAGAGACTGCGCCCAGACGAGGGCTAGGGAAGGCTTCCCCAAGGAGGTGACTGCCGGTTGAGTGGGAGTTTAGTTGGGGGTCAGGGGGCCAGCGTCCACAGTGAGGACAGTGCAGACAGTGGGACAACTAGAGCAAAGCCCCTGTGGCAGGAGGGAGGACGCTGTGCACAAGGCACTGAAAGGGCCTGGTGGGGCTGGGACTTGGGGTGCCTGGGAGATGAGGGGGTGTGCCATGAAGGCCAAGGCCAAGCGGAAGGGGGCTGGAGGGGCCAGCCTTGCAGGAGAAGGTTGGTCTTCATGTTATGAGCAATGGGAAGTCACTCAGACCTTGAGCAGGTTGGGGTTCTGGTGTGTGCAGACTGTGGAGGCCCCCCAGCTCTGAGCCTCGTGAGATCCCTCCGTGGGTGCGTGCAGCTCCTTGTAGCCGGAGTGTCTCTCCTGCTCGGGGTACTCCGGCCTGCCAGGCTCCCGTGGGCTTGTCCCATGTGGGCCCATGCAGGCTCCCTGGAGTGCTTGCCCTGCGAGTTCTGGGCTCTTCTAGGAAATGCAGCCTTTTCCGTCCTCAGCACCTTGAGTGACCCACATTCTTCCAGATGCTCTCCCTGCCCAGGCGCACACAGTTGCTGGCCCAGAGCTTTGACTGCAGTGCTTCCTGTGGACTTCATGACCCTGGGCTGGGGCACCCCTCCTTCCAGCTCGGCCTGCCCCGGCCCCTTTGTCTTGTAGAGAAGCGCGGTACAGAGGCCCTGGTAGGGCTTGCGTGGTGGTGGGGCCCCAGGAAATGTGCTGAGAAGTGAGCTCCGCTTAGAGCTCTGGTCTCACCTAGGGCCCATGTTTCTCTCTCTCTCTCTCTGTCTCCGACTCTCTCCTGAGCAGTTCAAGAGGCCGACTCACTCTCCAGTGCGCAGCTGGGAGCTGCCCGCCCAACAGCACCAGCCTCAGCCAAGAGAACCAAGGCGGCAGCTGCGGCGGGGGGCCAGGGCGGGGCCTCTAGGAAGGAGAAGAAGGGGAAGCACAAAGGTTGGCTTCCTCCCCGACAGCCCTCCTCAGGAGGCCTGGCTCCCACTGGAGGGTTGGGGGGGAGGCTTCTCCTCCAGACTTGGAGGTAAGGGGCAGGGTGGGAGGCCTCTGGGAAGGCACAGAAGGGCACTCAGGCCCCCACCCCGCTGGCTCACAGGCTTCCTCTAGCTCATGGGGTTCCTGGGCTGGCCTGTGGGCGTGGGCCAGCTCCCCACACTGCCAGGAAGTGAAGCGCACCTCGCCTGTGTCCAGCCCAGGCGGTCCCCCCACACCGCCCCGCACCTGGCTTGAGCACCCTCCATCTCTGTCCTGCCCCGGGCCGCCTGCCCCATCCTTGTGCGGTACTCACAGTTGTCATGAGGGCTTTCTCGACTTTCTGCTCTAGTCCTGACTCTACCCTCTGGGTCCACAGACCAGTCTGTTCTCTCTGTTCCTCTCTCTCTAGAAAAGATCCCCAGAGATCAAGGACCATTGTGGTGGCTCCTGCCACGAGTCCTGTCTCTGCTGGCGAGACACCCTGTGTCCCCAACCTGTGTGTGTGGGCAGTGATTCCCAGGCGTCTGGGACATGGTTGGACAGTGGTGTGTCAGGGTTCACAGGCTTGTGGAGCCGACTGCAGCGTTGGGGGGGCAGGGTGACTGCCACCTGTGTGGGCCAGGCCTTCTGTTACTCGGGCACCTGGGGCAGGGTGACGTGGGATGGGAGATCTTCCATGTGGGAAGGGAGTGTATGCCGACCTCCGTCTTTTTCAAGGGGCCCCATGTGTTTCGAATGCTGTCTGTGAGTTATGGGTGCGTGTGTGTATTGTGTGTGTGCGAGAAGGTCAGCACTGATAACTGGGAGTTGGCCATGTCTGGGGGTAAGTGGTGGCCTTGGCCATGGTCATGATCGATCCTTGTTCTCCATCTTGTCTTTTTCACTGTGCAGTTGGTTTTGTAGATGGCTGTCTTCTGTCTAGGGATGGGAGGCATTTCAAACCAACCCTCGGCAACTAATTTGGGGGAACTGCAGAAGAAACGAAGCCCATGTCCCTTTGTAGTTTGTTGATCATTAAGACACTGGCAGCAGTCATTAGTGTTTTTTAAGAATCAGGTTTGCAGAGGGTTCCCCCCACTCATCCCTCACCCACTTCAAGGACGTCAGAGAATGCAGGCTCCCCCCCCCCCAGCCCAATGGGACTCAGGAATCTCCGTGGCCTGCAGGCACCAGCGGGCCGGCAGCACTGGCAGAAGACAAGTCTGAGGCCCAAGACCCGGTGCAGATCCTGACTGTGGGCCAGTCAGACCACGCTCAGGACGCGGGGGAGACGGCAGCCGGCGGGGGCGCACAGCCCAGTGGGCAGGACCTCCGTGCCACGATGCAGAGGAAGGGTGAGCCCTGTGGGGGTTCAGTGACACCCCCAAAGCTCAGTCCCAGGTTCTCAGATGCACCCTTCTTGGGGAACATGGCCCTGGTAGGGGGCACAGTGCAAGACCAACGAGAAACTTGGGTGTAGGGGCCCCTGATCAGGCCAGGTTCAGGGAAATAAATGTCAACTAGGGAAAGCAAGCAGTCCACAGCCCAGTCCTCTCTCCCCACCTCCATCTCCGGTCCCCAGGGAGGCCCAGGTTTGGAGATAGCTTTCCTTGCCCTTTGGTTCCTTTGAAAAAGGTCCTTTTGAAAATGTTTCCCCTACATCTGCTTAGCTCAGGGAGTGGGGCCAGAATGCCAAGAGGCAGGGCAGATCCTCCCAGAAAACCTGCTGCCCAGAGAGCTTCCCCACCAGGAACCCCGCCCCAGGAGTCCCCGGCACAGGGGAGCAGAAGGAAGCCCGGCAGCGCCACACGTTCCAAGAAATGAGATCAGGGCTGGCTCCTGGAGAAAGGGCCATTGAGGCAGGAGGCTGGGGACAGCATTACAGGTGGGAAGAAATGTGTAGACAGACGGCCACAGGCAGCTGGGAGAGGAGTCCGTGGGCCATGCGCATCAGGCTGGGGGAGGAGGGAGCTGGCCTCTCCCCTAGCAGATTCCAGGCCTGTGACAGCTGAGGCCTCCAGTAGACACCAAGGCTCCCAGCACAGGGTCAACTCCACTCAGGCCTCGCTGCGCAGGAGATGGGCACTGACTGCTGGAGATCGGGTCTCATGGGAGGACTGAGCTGAAGCTGGGTGGGGGGGGTTACACCCTAAGGATGGTGACCAGCCCCAGCTCATGCAGACACTCAAGAGAATGTGTCCTTGCGTATATTTGGCTGTGTGTGTGTGTGGACGCGTGTGTGTACACGACTCTGTGTGTACAGGTGACTCGGTGCTTCTGAGCGCGTATCCGGGCGTGTGTATGTGACCACTCCTCCCTTCCCGTTCCTCTGCCCGGCCCAGGGCTCTCTAGCAGCATGAGCTTTGAGGAGGAAGAGGAGGACGAGGACGAAAATAGCTCCAGCTCCTCTCAGCTCAACAGCAACACCCGCCCCAGCTCCGCTACCAGCAGGAAGTCCGTCCGGGTGAGGTGCCTTCCTGCCCGGGGAAGGGGGGGGACGGACGGACGGCAGCCCGCGGAGGTCTGGTCATCCAGGTTGGGGGGGAATGGGTGTGAAGAAATGGAGAGGTGGCTGTCCTGGGACTGGGCCTAGAAACCGAGCAGGAGCTCTTCTGGCTGGGGCTCTTCTGTCCTCTCCTGCCTCCTCTGCTCTTCAGCTAGGCCAGCAGTGGGGGGCCTGCCACAGCCTCCATCTCCCCACCCTGGGGACGGCCGAGGTGGGGGAAGGGCCGAGGAACTAGCTGCTGACCCCAGGACCAGGATGGCTGGGCCCACATCCCAAGGACCCTGTCCCGGTTCCCACCGCCACCAGCACATCGGGGGGCAGCTTTGGGTCCCGGACTGCCAGGTGCAGCCACTCAGGGTCCCTGGCGCTCGGGCTCCCACTCTCCCCTTTAGGAGGCAGCCTCGGCCCCCAGCCCGACAGCCCCAGAGCCCTCGGCAGATGTCGAGGTCCAGGATCTTGAGGAGTTTGCGCTGCGGCCGGCCCCCCAAGGTATCACCATCAAGTGCCGCATCACACGGGACAAGAAGGGCATGGACCGGGGGATGTACCCCACCTACTTCTTGCACCTGGACCGCGAGGACGGGAAGAAGGTGAGGTGGGCCCGAACCTGCAGTGTCAGCGAGGCAGGCTTGAGGTCCTGTGGGCTGGCATGTGACCGGAAGCCTCAGGTCCAGCACTGACCTTTCAGCTCCCCGAAGGGACAGAAGCCTCCGTGCCTGGTCAGTGCGTACCTCTGTTTTTGCCTGTGCGTGTGTGCGCTGGAGTGCATGTACACATGTTCAGGAGCTGAAGCCAGAGGGAGTTGTGTGTGTGTGTGGCACCTGTGATTGTGTGTGACCAGAGGCTGGCCCTGGCACGTGACCTTGCTCCCTTCCACAAGGTGTTCCTCTTGGCGGGAAGGAAGAGAAAGAAGAGCAAAACCTCCAATTACCTCATCTCTGTGGACCCAACAGACTTATCTCGAGGAGGGGACAGCTACGTCGGGAAACTGCGGTACTAACACTCCCCTAGGAAGCAGGTGGGGGTGGGAGGGAGGGGCAGGGCCAGACTCTGGAGAGGGCATGTCTTGTCCCTGAGGGCGATCTAGGTCAGGGGTCAGATCCTCTCATAGAATCTTCTCTGTCTGTCAGCTCCAACCATAGGCCCGGGTCTGTGCCAGCCTAGAGCCAGACTCGGAGATGGAGCTCACATACCAGACCCTGAGCTGGTCCCGGGTAGGCGGGGCGTAGGCCCACCAAGAGGGACAGATCAAACCTCAGCAAGTCGCTGAAGATGTAGGCCACCATGGAAGACCTGCCTTGGCCCCGTGGTCAGTGCCAGAGGGCAGGCTGGGAGTGAGCCCGCGCCGTCGGGGGAAGGCTCTGAGCTAGGTCTCGGGGAGTGGTTGCGGGGGAACAGAGTGCCTGATGTGGGGAGCACAGATCAAGCTCCGAGGTGAGGAGCTAATGCTGGAGATGGGGCTGGACCAGCACGCGCAGGCTGCCCGGGAGAGAGGAGGTCGTCTCAGCCACTCTCCGTGGGATGTTGAGTGCCTTCTGCAGCCTCGCCAGATGCCATCCGCTTGTTCGCCTCCCGTGAGGGGCGCACTCCTGTTCCTCCAGGGAAGCCTGTGGAACTCTGACTTACCTCCTGGAATTTCCCTCGCTGAACTAAGATGCCCTTTGATTCTATTCAGAGCAAGTCCAGGCCTTCTCCCCAAGAAGGAGCTTCAGAGATGGGGATTCAGTGTGCAGTGTGCTCCCAGGTCTGGCCCTGGCCGAGCCCAGAGTGCTCTGTAGGCTCCTTGCTGGACGGCCCGAGCTGTCCCTGCCCTAAGGCAGAGGGTGCATGATCCTCTGTTGATCGCCTGTTCTTCAGGTCCAACCTCATGGGCACTAAGTTCACCGTTTATGACAACGGAGTCAACCCTCAGAAGGCATCATCCTCTACTTTGGAAAGCGGAGCCCTGCGTCAGGAGCTGGCCGCTGTGTGCTACGTGAGTCGTGCATTCCTGGGTCTCTGGTCTCCAAGTTAGACATGACACTGCGGACTTACCGCCCAGTCTGTGGGCTGTCCCATCTATCTTTGTGAGTAGACAGGACCGTATGGAGTTGGGCTGCCCTCTGTCGGAGTGGCCCCTGCCTGTCCTCAGAGCTCAGACCACAGATAGCCATCTGCCCGGGGGGCTCTGGGAAGCGGGCTGAGCTCTGTGCTGCCCAGCCTGGGAATCTCCAGGAAAGGAGGCGGCAGGAGGCCCGAGTTCTTGTCGGTGCCTCTCTCCACCCCTCCCTCCGGTACCTGGGCCCCCCGTGGGCTACAAGGCCCTTTGCATGGTCATCTCACGGAACGCACGACCTAAGAGCTCAGTCCTATTTCCTCTACTGTATAGATGAGGAAACTAAAGCTCAGAGGTTGGGTCACTTGCCAATGTCACACGCATAAGTGACCACACTGGAATGTAAATACAGGGAATTTTTCTACCTTATTTTAAAACGAGGGATTGTTACTGATTTGGGCCTGGGTAGTCTTGGAGGCCAATTGGGAAAGCCATAGCTGTTCTGTATGAGCCTGGGGTGCCACCTGCTGGTCACCTTTGGGGAGGTAGGCTGAATCTCTGAAAATGCTCATTGCGCCCCAGCTAATATTAATACTGTTCGAGGCACTGAGGATACAGTAGTGAACAAGAGACGTAAATTTATACCTTTATGGGACTTAAACCCCTAGTGGGGGAGACGAGCTGTAAAACGTACTTATAAGCAAAACAAATGTGACTAAGAAACAATAAAGCAAGGAAATGCTCACGTGTGTGTAAGCTTTTAGTACGGATGGCAGGGAGGGCCTCCTGGAGGTAGCACGTGGGTAAAGGCCGGAAGGAAGGGAGAGCCAGCCACGCAGGTGTAGTGGAAAACAGCCAGTGCTAACTAATGTCCTGAGTGATGGGCGTGTGTGGGGAATAGTGAGAGGGCAGAGCGAGTGCAGAGGAGAGCAGGTGGTGGGGAGAGGAAGGTAGTGGTGCCATACCACGTGAGGCCTCGCAGTCAAGGTAAGACCTTCAGCTTTTAATCTGTGTGAACAGTGGAGGCAAAGGATGTGACAACGGGACCACTCGCCGTGTGAACGGATGGGGGCAGGGCAAGGTCAGAAACCAGGAATCCAGATAAAGGCTAGTACTGTGACCTCGGGGAGAGGCGGTGCTGGTAAAAAAGTGGTTGAGTTCCAGACAGAATTTGCAGGTAGGGGTGACGTCATCCGCTGATGGATTAGAAGTGGGTGTGAGAAAAAGGAGTTAAGAATGACTTGAAGTAGGTTGCCTGAGTAAATGGAAGAACTGAGTTGTTAAGCGAGGAAGGCGATGGGGAGGCGCCAGTTTGGGCAGAGTGCAGACTCGGGAGCTCAGTTCTGGACGGGTGAAGTGTAGAGATGCCTGTCAGCCGCTCAGGTGGAGACGGTGCAAACGAGCTCGTCAGCTCTAGTCCCTTCTTCCCAGTCTCTCCCTTAGGTACGTAGAGTCCTCAGACGGCCGGTGTTGAGTCCTCTCTTTCCCCCCCAGGAGACAAACGTCTTAGGCTTCAAGGGGCCTCGGAAGATGAGTGTGATTGTCCCAGGCATGAACATGGTTCACGAGAGAGTCTCCATCCGGCCACGAAACGTGAGTCTCTGTGCGCCCCCGTCATCCCAGCGGGTGCATGCACTTCCAGGAGCAGAACTGAGCTGCTGGGTGTCTGTCGGAGACGCAGCGTAAGAAGCCAGGGCTCTAGGTGGAGGTCTAGGGAGATGGAAGGACTCCGCCCCCAGGGCTGATCCCTTTTTAGGGCGGTCCTGTGGCCAAGGCCTGGGGCCGGGCCCGACTCAGGCCAGGCTGCCTTCCCAGGAGCATGAGACGCTGCTGGCACGCTGGCAGAATAAGAACACGGAGAGTATCATCGAGCTGCAAAACAAGACCCCTGTCTGGAACGACGACACGCAGTCCTACGTACTCAACTTCCATGGGCGCGTCACACAGGCCTCTGTAAAGAACTTCCAGATCATCCATGGCAACGACCGTGAGTGTTTCTGCCCTTCCTCTTGATTGTCCCCATGACACCCGGGCCTTTAGCTCAGGGTTCAGCTCACCCAGCCCTGCCTTCATAGGCCAGAGCTCAAGGATGTGGGTTATATGGCTTTGATCCGAGGTCAGAAATTCTCTGACCCTGTGACTGGGAGGCCCGTGGAAGAGCCTTCTTCGGAGCCGTACCCCTAGATTCAGTGCGCTCAGCGGAGTCTCCGGTGCGGGAACGCCCTCTGAACGGACCTCTTCTCTTCTTCTCTGTCCCTCGGTATTTGTGTGCCTCTCATTCTCCTCTGTCATCTGCTCCTCCTTTCCACCACTGCTCCTCATTGTCTTCCCTCCTTTGGGCATCTGTGCTTCTCACATTCTCTGCCCACTGTGACTCGTCTGTCTGTCTGTCCTCCTCTGCACTGTCACTGCGCTGTGCTGCGTGCGCGCCCGGCTCCAGCGGACTACATCGTGATGCAGTTTGGCCGCGTGGCGGAGGACGTGTTCACCATGGATTACAACTACCCACTGTGCGCGCTGCAGGCCTTTGCCATCGCCCTGTCCAGCTTCGACAGCAAGCTGGCCTGCGAGTAGAGGGCCTCCTTGTGCCCTTCGGGGTTGCCCAGCCTGGAGCGGAGTCGTCTGCCTGCAGAGACAGCCCTGCTTACCCTCTCTCTGTACATAGGCCTCCTGCCAGACGAACCTTCAGCTCTCAGCGGCTCCCTGGCCCAGCCGGCTCGGACCTGGCTCCCCTGCCTCCACCGCTGAGACAGAGGACTAGGTGGGAGAGGTGTGTGTGTGAAGGGGCCAGCATGAACTCTTCCTGTGCCCCAAGGTCCGTACGCACACCCCCGCTCTTGAGTTCATATCCTGCTGCAATCGTGTTTGCCACGCTGGGCGGCCTCTTCAGCTGGGAAGGTAGGAAGAAACGTGGGGGGAGAAGAAGCACAGTGCAGGGCTGCTGCGGTCCAGCCATCCACTCAGTCTAGGAGTCAGGTGACAACCGTTCCCCAACAGTGCAGGGCATAGTATGGGTGTGTATGTGTGTGGTGGGTACATCGGTTTTACACAAAAGGGCTAGGATCGGCTTCCAGGCCCTTTGCTAACTCCAGAAAGTCCTCTGACTTCGGAAGGCTTCGGCCAGGCTAGGAGAAGTTATGGGGGTTTGGGAAAGGTGAGTGGCAACACCTTGTTAGGACTGCGGGGGCCTGGCTACGGCTGTGGGAATTGGTTGGTGGCCTAGGGTTCCCGTTCATTTGATTTCTCTAGGTTTTCTCTGCACAGAGGCAGCAGGCGGCCAGAGGTCTTAGAGGCCGGGGCCTGCAGGACCCAGGCTCAGCTTGCAGGAGGTTCACGGACCAGGTTCCCTGGACCGGGGCTATGTTGGGAGGCCCGTCAGCCCGAGGAGCTTTCTGCTGAGCAGCTCCTGCACAGTGCCCGGGAAACGTGGACAGGGCCGGGGGCCGCAGCCTCAGCGTGCAGCCAGGTAGGCATGCCTGGGACCGCGGCCAGCAGCGCGCCAGCCCTAAGCCAGGGCGTGGTCCAGGAAGAAAGTCTAGCTCCAGGGGCCCTGGCCTGTGTCTCGCACCCCTTGTGCTCAGCCTAGGTCATGGCTGCTGAGGACTTCACGCATGTGGTTCTTCTGGGATGGGAATGGGGCAGGGAGTATATCAGAACCACGAGAGAGGACAGGTGGCAGGAGCCTTAGAGATGAACTAGGACAATGTGTCACGTTAGGTGAATCCCATTTAGAAGATGGACTTGCACCGGTCAACTAGCTGCTCGGTGGCAGAGTTCAGAACTTCCACTCCTTCGATTTCTTCGTCCCTACCGTCCCCTGAGAAACTGCTCTGGTTCTCTGGCCTTCCTGGGACCCCGGTCCGCACGCCCGCACTCTTTTGCCCGATTACAGAGACGTAGAGATGTTGGACTTGATGTATGAAATTGAAACCGTTTCAGCGGGCAATTGGGCGGTTCCCTGCTGAAAGCTGGCTTTTTGAACATCAGTCCGAGCAGGACCGCCCTGCGTCTGGCTTCTCCCCGAGGGCAGGCCCTGCCGAGGCCCTTGCGCCTTCCTCGGTTTGGGTGTGGTGGCTGAGGCGTGTGTGTTCCCGGGCTGGGCCTGATCTCCACCCTCCTCAGATGGCACCCCGACCCGGAACACTTGGGAACGCTAAGCCCTTGCCGGACCCTGGCAGAGGCTACTGGCCCAGATGGAGGTCCGAAATCAGTGGGAAGTAAGCAGGGGTTGTTCCTCCCTTCAGAGTAGATGTGCTTAGAAAGGCTGCATAGAAATTTTTGTTTTAAGTAAGTCCTACTTGAATCATTTGATTGAGGCTCCGTAGTGAGGGGAGTTGTTTTGACCCAAGTGGAAGTAGGAGTGTGTCCTCGTTTCCTTAGAAGCTCAGATTTCCTACGTGGAGCGCTCAGAGCAAGGTGCAGCCGTTCTGGCGGGGCTCCGTGCGAGGCCCCTCCACGGGTCCAGTTTCTGGACCACTCTTGGGGTCGTTCTGAGGGCACTAGACTTTTTTATACTGGGGCCAGTCCACTTTTCCAGTCCTAGTTGGGCTCTTTCTTACCCTTGTGACCGGGAGGAGACCTGCTGACATTTGGGATGCTGGAAGCTAGATGTCTGAAGTCTAGTTTAAGCTGTTTCTCTGGGTCTTGGATTCTTAAGTAGAATGGGCTGGTTCGAGAGCCTAGAGGGAGGGAGGGAAGCCGTGTGGAAAAGGCAGAAGCACAAGGGCAAACTCTCGTAGCCTCCATTCCATTGACTATGGGGGGGGGTGGTGGTGGTCAGGAACATGGCTTCAGCTTCCCAGCCTGAACGTGGGGGAAGGGAGCTCAGCGGCCAAACTCTGTTGGGCACTGAGTGACAAGAGCAGTTGAGTCAGCTGCTCGAGACCCAGCTTCACAAGGTCTGTTCTCAAGACCCCATTCCTGGTGATGCTGGTTTCCCTGACCACTGGCCTCCTAGCCATGGGCCCAAAGACTCAAAATGCTGCCAAGGCCCCTGGAGACCACCTGGGCTTAGGATCTCCCGGGGTAAGAGCGCTTGTCCTTCATACCCTCTACCCAGATGGGCCTTGAGTGGGCTGGGAACTGGATGATGGAATGAGCAAGCCCTAAGGGTGGTGGGCAGCTGGGACCTCAGGCAGCTCCTGTCACTGCTTCTGGGGCCACACCCTCTTCCCCCAAGCAGCTCTTCCGTCGAGCAGGATGTTCACTTCCCCACTCTTCTCCAATTCTAGCTTCTCTTTCCTTCTGGCTCCAAGGTGCTCTGTGTCTGTCTGCGTGTCTGTCTGTGTGTATTTGGGGAAAAGGGCAATCTGCAAATCACCAACTGAGGTTTCTTACTATGATCATGTCTAAAGATGAGTAGGAAAGGAATAAGGATATTATGATCACCTGTGGATTTTGTTCGTTCATTTCATGCTCTTTGGTCAGAAAGTAAACCTGGGAAAGTACCAGGTCTTTCTTGGGAGAAAGATTAGGAGGATACCATCTAAGAAATTTTAGTTTTTCAGTTCCATTTTGCATTACCTGAAGAAATTGATATGTGACATGCAGGCTTTTGGATGATGAACATATTCTAGTGAATGTGCCTTAAAAATCACGACACTAGTTCAGAAGGAGCAGGTAAGGTCCAGACACATGCTGCAGACAGGTGCTAGAAGCCAGCGAGTGTGAAAATTTGGAGTCTGTGTCCTTCAGTGACCAAAAGGGCAACAAAATTACAGAAGCAGAAGCTCGTCTTTGGTCTGGAAATAGAGTATTTACCTCTGAGGAAGTTTACGTTTAGAGGAAATTCTAAATTTAACAAGCAGCAGTAATGATTTCAAGCCTAATAAGGACGTGCTTTCCTCCCAGCGGGGTCTGCGGGGAGGGGAGCCGCCGGGCTGGCCGTGGCTCTGTTCTGCAAGCACAAACTCCCAGCCGGAGTCCCTGGTGTCCCCGCACCGCAGCAGCCCTGGCCTTCCCCTCGCCAGCACTCTCTGCCCCAGCTGGGCTCTACATGTGACCTCAGGATACCAGGTGGCCCTCAGAGCACACTTTTCCAGAGAGCCCGAAGGGTCTGCTGTGTCGTGGGGCCCAGCGTCGAACGGCAGCGGCCCCCAGGAACAGGCCAGGGCTCGGGCTCGGGTTCGTACTGGTTCCCTGTCGTTCTGTACCTCCAGTTTGCAATCTTGTCGTCTCAGGATCTGGGGGGCGAGGCACAGCAGAAGTGTGGGCATAGATTAGTTTCCTGACCAAGGTGAGAGGCACGTCGGTCTTCTAGAGAGCACTGCTGCACTTAGCTGTGTGATTCGGAGCGAAGCACGTGATTCTCCTAGGTGGTTTTCTCATCCGCACACTGAGGAGGCTGGGCTGTCAAAGCTGTCAGTAAGAATCAGGGTGAATGAAAACTGGATCCTTGCTTTCATCACTACCTTTTCTGGTTCATCACTGTGCCTTTTTTCTTTCCTCAGAAACATGTCACACCCGTCCCTCTCTTCTGTTCGACTGCCCCTCTCCCTTCCCCCATCAAGGTCCAGGCAGAGCTGCAGATGAGGCCAAGAGCCAGAGTTCCCCAGAGCGTAATTTCGAGTAGCTTAGAAAGGGAAGCCTGCCTCTGGCCTCCTGAATCCTGCAGCGTTTCAGAGGGGACTTGGTCAGGATGGGCGGCACTTCTCTTGCTGGGAGCATCCATTTAGCCAGTTTTCCTAACGCCTAGAATGTGTATGTCCATTTGCACAAGATTGTCTTTTCCTGTTCTGGAGTGGTCATTTTATTTTTGTTCCAAATTATCTGGAGTTTTAGACAAACTTGCAAAACTGTGCTTTTATTAAGTGACTTTTTGAATAAACTCTTTGGTATTCTTGAGCAACTGTATTTATTTAGTGGTATGTGCAATGACAAAGCTGGTGTCCCCGTGCTGACAGTATGTGTTGTAGAGCTCAGTGTGCGTCTAAGTACAGACCGTACAGCAACACATTAAACTTGAACTGTTTCAACTGCTGTGCACTTTTTTTTTCCTATAAAAGGGGAGAAAACATTTCTTACCTACAAATGTTTTCCTACATCAGTTCCGTC
>NC_048225.1:60271185-60279094 GCF_002007445.2 Ailuropoda melanoleuca
AGCTGGTCCCGGGTAGGCGGGGCGTAGGCCCACCAAGAGGGACAGATCAAACCTCAGCAAGTCGCTGAAGATGTAGGCCACCATGGAAGACCTGCCTTGGCCCCGTGGTCAGTGCCAGAGGGCAGGCTGGGAGTGAGCCCGCGCCGTCGGGGGAAGGCTCTGAGCTAGGTCTCGGGGAGTGGTTGCGGGGGAACAGAGTGCCTGATGTGGGGAGCACAGATCAAGCTCCGAGGTGAGGAGCTAATGCTGGAGATGGGGCTGGACCAGCACGCGCAGGCTGCCCGGGAGAGAGGAGGTCATCTCAGCCACTCTCCGTGGGATGTTGAGTGCCTTCTGCAGCCTCGCCAGATGCCATCCGCTTGTTCGCCTCCCGTGAGGGGCGCACTCCTGTTCCTCCAGGGAAGCCTGTGGAACTCTGACTTACCTCCTGGAATTTCCCTCGCTGAACTAAGATGCCCTTTGATTCTATTCAGAGCAAGTCCAGGCCTTCTCCCCAAGAAGGAGCTTCAGAGATGGGGATTCAGTGTGCAGTGTGCTCCCAGGTCTGGCCCTGGCCGAGCCCAGAGTGCTCTGTAGGCTCCTTGCTGGACGGCCCGAGCTGTCCCTGCCCTAAGGCAGAGGGTGCATGATCCTCTGTTGATCGCCTGTTCTTCAGGTCCAACCTCATGGGCACTAAGTTCACCGTTTATGACAACGGAGTCAACCCTCAGAAGGCATCATCCTCTACTTTGGAAAGCGGAGCCCTGCGTCAGGAGCTGGCCGCTGTGTGCTACGTGAGTCGTGCATTTCTGGGTCTCTGGTCTCCAAGTTAGACATGACACTGCGGACTTACCGCCCAGTCTGTGGGCTGTCCCATCTATCTTTGTGAGTAGACAGGACCGTATGGAGTTGGGCTGCCCTCTGTCGGAGTGGCCCCTGCCTGTCCTCAGAGCTCAGACCACAGATAGCCATCTGCCCGGGGGGCTCTGGGAAGCGGGCTGAGCTCTGTGCTGCCCAGCCTGGGAATCTCCAGGAAAGGAGGCGGCAGGAGGCCCGAGTTCTTGTCGGTGCCTCTCTCCACCCCTCCCTCCGGTACCTGGGCCCCCCGTGGGCTACAAGGCCCTTTGCATGGTCATCTCACGGAACGCACGACCTAAGAGCTCAGTCCTATTTCCTCTACTGTATAGATGAGGAAACTAAAGCTCAGAGGTTGGGTCACTTGCCAATGTCACACGCATAAGTGACCACACTGGAATGTAAATACAGGGAATTTTTCTACCTTATTTTAAAACGAGGGATTGTTACTGATTTGGGCCTGGGTAGTCTTGGAGGCCAATTGGGAAAGCCATAGCTGTTCTGTATGAGCCTGGGGTGCCACCTGCTGGTCACCTTTGGGGAGGTAGGCTGAATCTCTGAAAATGCTCATTGCGCCCCAGCTAATATTAATACTGTTCGAGGCACTGAGGATACAGTAGTGAACAAGAGACGTAAATTTATACCTTTATGGGACTTAAACCCCTAGTGGGGGAGACGAGCTGTAAAACGTACTTATAAGCAAAACAAATGTGACTAAGAAACAATAAAGCAAGGAAATGCTCACGTGTGTGTAAGCTTTTAGTACGGATGGCAGGGAGGGCCTCCTGGAGGTAGCACGTGGGTAAAGGCCGGAAGGAAGGGAGAGCCAGCCACGCAGGTGTAGTGGAAAACAGCCAGTGCTAACTAATGTCCTGAGTGATGGGCGTGTGTGGGGAATAGTGAGAGGGCAGAGCGAGTGCAGAGGAGAGCAGGTGGTGGGGAGAGGAAGGTAGTGGTGCCATACCACGTGAGGCCTCGCAGTCAAGGTAAGACCTTCAGCTGTTAATCTGTGTGAACAGTGGAGGCAAAGGATGTGACAACGGGACCACTCGCCGTGTGAACGGATGGGGGCAGGGCAAGGTCAGAAACCAGGAATCCAGATAAAGGCTAGTACTGTGACCTCGGGGAGAGGCGGTGCTGGTAAAAAAGTGGTTGAGTTCCAGACAGAATTTGCAGGTAGGGGTGACGTCATCCGCTGATGGATTAGAAGTGGGTGTGAGAAAAAGGAGTTAAGAATGACTTGAAGTAGGTTGCCTGAGTAAATGGAAGAACTGAGTTGTTAAGCGAGGAAGGCGATGGGGAGGCGCCAGTTTGGGCAGAGTGCAGACTCGGGAGCTCAGTTCTGGACGGGTGAAGTGTAGAGATGCCTGTCAGCCGCTCAGGTGGAGACGGTGCAAACGAGCTCGTCAGCTCTAGTCCCTTCTTCCCAGTCTCTCCCTTAGGTACGTAGAGTCCTCAGACGGCCGGTGTTGAGTCCTCTCTTTCCCCCCCAGGAGACAAACGTCTTGGGTTTCAAGGGGCCTCGGAAGATGAGTGTGATTGTCCCAGGCATGAACATGGTTCACGAGAGAGTCTCCATCCGGCCACGAAACGTGAGTCTCTGTGCGCCCCCGTCATCCCAGCGGGTGCATGCACTTCCAGGAGCAGAACTGAGCTGCTGGGTGTCTGTCGGAGACGCAGCGTAAGAAGCCAGGGCTCTAGGTGGAGGTCTAGGGAGATGGAAGGACTCCGCCCCCAGGGCTGATCCCTTTTTAGGGCGGTCCTGTGGCCAAGGCCTGGGGCCGGGCCCGACTCAGGCCAGGCTGCCTTCCCAGGAGCATGAGACGCTGCTGGCACGCTGGCAGAATAAGAACACGGAGAGTATCATCGAGCTGCAAAACAAGACCCCTGTCTGGAACGACGACACGCAGTCCTACGTACTCAACTTCCATGGGCGCGTCACACAGGCCTCTGTAAAGAACTTCCAGATCATCCATGGCAACGACCGTGAGTGTTTCTGCCCTTCCTCTTGATTGTCCCCATGACACCCGGGCCTTTAGCTCAGGGTTCAGCTCACCCAGCCCTGCCTTCATAGGCCAGAGCTCAAGGATGTGGGTTATATGGCTTTGATCCGAGGTCAGAAATTCTCTGACCCTGTGACTGGGAGGCCCGTGGAAGAGCCTTCTTCGGAGCCGTACCCCTAGATTCAGTGCGCTCAGCGGAGTCTCCGGTGCGGGAACGCCCTCTGAACGGACCTCTTCTCTTCTTCTCTGTCCCTCGGTATTTGTGTGCCTCTCATTCTCCTCTGTCATCTGCTCCTCCTTTCCACCACTGCTCCTCATTGTCTTCCCTCCTTTGGGCATCTGTGCTTCTCACATTCTCTGCCCACTGTGACTCGTCTGTCTGTCTGTCCTCCTCTGCACTGTCACTGCGCTGTGCTGCGTGCGCGCCCGGCTCCAGCGGACTACATCGTGATGCAGTTTGGCCGCGTGGCGGAGGACGTGTTCACCATGGATTACAACTACCCACTGTGCGCGCTGCAGGCCTTTGCCATCGCCCTGTCCAGCTTCGACAGCAAGCTGGCCTGCGAGTAGAGGGCCTCCTTGTGCCCTTCGGGGTTGCCCAGCCTGGAGCGGAGTCGTCTGCCTGCAGAGACAGCCCTGCTTACCCTCTCTCTGTACATAGGCCTCCTGCCAGACGAACCTTCAGCTCTCAGCGGCTCCCTGGCCCAGCCGGCTCGGACCTGGCTCCCCTGCCTCCACCGCTGAGACAGAGGACTAGGTGGGAGAGGTGTGTGTGTGAAGGGGCCAGCATGAACTCTTCCTGTGCCCCAAGGTCCGTACGCACACCCCCGCTCTTGAGTTCATATCCTGCTGCAATCGTGTTTGCCACGCTGGGCGGCCTCTTCAGCTGGGAAGGTAGGAAGAAACGTGGGGGGAGAAGAAGCACAGTGCAGGGCTGCTGCGGTCCAGCCATCCACTCAGTCTAGGAGTCAGGTGACAACCGTTCCCCAACAGTGCAGGGCATAGTATGGGTGTGTATGTGTGTGGTGGGTACATCGGTTTTACACAAAAGGGCTAGGATCGGCTTCCAGGCCCTTTGCTAACTCCAGAAAGTCCTCTGACTTCGGAAGGCTTCGGCCAGGCTAGGAGAAGTTATGGGGGTTTGGGAAAGGTGAGTGGCAACACCTTGTTAGGACTGCGGGGGCCTGGCTACGGCTGTGGGAATTGGTTGGTGGCCTAGGGTTCCCGTTCATTTGATTTCTCTAGGTTTTCTCTGCACAGAGGCACCAGGCGGCCAGAGGTCTTAGAGGCCAGGGCCTGCAGGACCCAGGCTCAGCTTGCAGGAGGTTCACGGACCAGGTTCCCTGGACCGGGGCTATGTTGGGAGGCCCGTCAGCCCGAGGAGCTTTCTGCTGAGCAGCTCCTGCACAGTGCCCGGGAAACGTGGACAGGGCCGGGGGCCGCAGGCTCAGCGTGCAGCCAGGTAGGCATGCCTGGGACCGCGGCCAGCAGCGCGCCAGCCCTAAGCCAGGGCGTGGTCCAGGAAGAAAGTCTAGCTCCAGGGGCCCTGGCCTGTGTCTCGCACCCCTTGTGCTCAGCCTAGGTCATGGCTGCTGAGGACTTCACGCATGTGGTTCTTCTGGGATGGGAATGGGGCAGGGAGTATATCAGAACCACGAGAGAGGACAGGTGGCAGGAGCCTTAGAGATGAACTAGGACAATGTGTCACGTTAGGTGAATCCCATTTAGAAGATGGACTTGCACCGGTCAACTAGCTGCTCGGTGGCAGAGTTCAGAACTTCCACTCCTTCGATTTCTTCGTCCCTACCGTCCCCTGAGAAACTGCTCTGGTTCTCTGGCCTTCCTGGGACCCCGGTCCGCACGCCCGCACTCTTTTGCCCGATTACAGAGATGTAGAGATGTTGGACTTGATGTATGAAATTGAAACCGTTTCAGCGGGCAATTGGGCGGTTCCCTGCTGAAAGCTGGCTTTTTGAACATCAGTCCGAGCAGGACCGCCCTGCGTCTGGCTTCTCCCCGAGGGCAGGCCCTGCCGAGGCCCTTGCGCCTTCCTCGGTTTGGGTGTGGTGGCTGAGGCGTGTGTGTTCCCGGGCTGGGCCTGATCTCCACCCTCCTCAGATGGCACCCCGACCCGGAACACTTGGGAACGCTAAGCCCTTGCCGGACCCTGGCAGAGGCTACTGGCCCAGATGGAGGTCCGAAATCAGTGGGAAGTAAGCAGGGGTTGTTCCTCCCTTCAGAGTAGATGTGCTTAGAAAGGCTGCATAGAAATTTTTGTTTTAAGTAAGTCCTACTTGAATCATTTGATTGAGGCTCCGTAGTGAGGGGAGTTGTTTTGACCCAAGTGGAAGTAGGAGTGTGTCCTCGTTTCCTTAGAAGCTCAGATTTCCTACGTGGAGCGCTCAGAGCAAGGTGCAGCCGTTCTGGCGGGGCTCCGTGCGAGGCCCCTCCACGGGTCCAGTTTCTGGACCACTCTTGGGGTCGTTCTGAGGGCACTAGACTTTTTTATACTGGGGCCAGTCCACTTTTCCAGTCCTAGTTGGGCTCTTTCTTACCCTTGTGACCGGGAGGAGACCTGCTGACATTTGGGATGCTGGAAGCTAGATGTCTGAAGTCTAGTTTAAGCTGTTTCTCTGGGTCTTGGATTCTTAAGTAGAATGGGCTGGTTCGAGAGCCTAGAGGGAGGGAGGGAAGCCGTGTGGAAAAGGCAGAAGCACAAGGGCAAACTCTCGTAGCCTCCATTCCATTGACTATGGGGGGGGGTGGTGGTGGTCAGGAACATGGCTTCAGCTTCCCAGCCTGAACGTGGGGGAAGGGAGCTCAGCGGCCAAACTCTGTTGGGCACTGAGTGACAAGAGCAGTTGAGTCAGCTGCTCGAGACCCAGCTTCACAAGGTCTGTTCTCAAGACCCCATTCCTGGTGATGCTGGTTTCCCTGACCACTGGCCTCCTAGCCATGGGCCCAAAGACTCAAAATGCTGCCAAGGCCCCTGGAGACCACCTGGGCTTAGGATCTCCCGGGGTAAGAGCGCTTGTCCTTCATACCCTCTACCCAGATGGGCCTTGAGTGGGCCGGGAACTGGATGATGGAATGAGCAAGCCCTAAGGGTGGTGGGCAGCTGGGACCTCAGGCAGCTCCTGTCACTGCTCCTGGGGCCACACCCTCTTCCCCCAAGCAGCTCTTCCGTCGAGCAGGATGTTCACTTCCCCACTCTTCTCCAATTCTAGCTTCTCTTTCCTTCTGGCTCCAAGGTGCTCTGTGTCTGTCTGCGTGTCTGTCTGTGTGTATTTGGGGAAAAGGGCAATCTGCAAATCACCAACTGAGGTTTCTTACTATGATCATGTCTAAAGATGAGTAGGAAAGGAATAAGGATATTATGATCACCTGTGGATTTTGTTCGTTCATTTCATGCTCTTTGGTCAGAAAGTAAACCTGGGAAAGTACCAGGTCTTTCTTGGGAGAAAGATTAGGAGGATACCATCTAAGAAATTTTAGTTTTTCAGTTCCATTTTGCATTACCTGAAGAAATTGATATGTGACATGCAGGCTTTTGGATGATGAACATATTCTAGTGAATGTGCCTTAAAAATCACGACACTAGTTCAGAAGGAGCAGGTAAGGTCCAGACACATGCTGCAGACAGGTGCTAGAAGCCAGCGAGTGTGAAAATTTGGAGTCTGTGTCCTTCAGTGACCAAAAGGGCAACAAAATTACAGAAGCAGAAGCTCGTCTTTGGTCTGGAAATAGAGTATTTACCTCTGAGGAAGTTTACGTTTAGAGGAAATTCTAAATTTAACAAGCAGCAGTAATGATTTCAAGCCTAATAAGGACGTGCTTTCCTCCCAGCGGGGTCTGCGGGGAGGGGAGCCGCCGGGCTGGCCGTGGCTCTGTTCTGCAAGCACAAACTCCCAGCCGGAGTCCCTGGTGTCCCCGCACCGCAGCAGCCCTGGCCTTCCCCTCGCCAGCACTCTCTGCCCCAGCTGGGCTCTACATGTGACCTCAGGATACCAGGTGGCCCTCAGAGCACACTTTTCCAGAGAGCCCGAAGGGTCTGCTGTGTCGTGGGGCCCAGCGTCGAACGGCAGCGGCCCCCAGGAACAGGCCAGGGCTCGGGCTCGGGTTCGTACTGGTTCCCTGTCGTTCTGTACCTCCAGTTTGCAATCTTGTCGTCTCAGGATCTGGGGGGCGAGGCACAGCAGAAGTGTGGGCATAGATTAGTTTCCTGACCAAGGTGAGAGGCACGTCGGTCTTCTAGAGAGCACTGCTGCACTTAGCTGTGTGATTCGGAGCGAAGCACGTGATTCTCCTAGGTGGTTTTCTCATCCGCACACTGAGGAGGCTGGGCTGTCAAAGCTGTCAGTAAGAATCAGGGTGAATGAAAACTGGATCCTTGCTTTCATCACTACCTTTTCTGGTTCATCACTGTGCCTTTTTTCTTTCCTCAGAAACATGTCACACCCGTCCCTCTCTTCTGTTCGACTGCCCCTCTCCCTTCCCCCATCAAGGTCCAGGCAGAGCTGCAGATGAGGCCAAGAGCCAGAGTTCCCCAGAGCGTAATTTCGAGTGGCTTAGAAAGGGAAGCCTGCCTCTGGCCTCCTGAATCCTGCAGCGTTTCAGAGGGGACTTGGTCAGGATGGGCGGCACTTCTCTTGCTGGGAGCATCCATTTAGCCAGTTTTCCTAACGCCTAGAATGTGTATGTCCATTTGCACAAGATTGTCTTTTCCTGTTCTGGAGTGGTCATTTTATTTTTGTTCCAAATTATCTGGAGTTTTAGACAAACTTGCAAAACTGTGCTTTTATTAAGTGACTTTTTGAATAAACTCTTTGGTATTCTTGAGCAACTGTATTTATTTAGTGGTATGTGCAATGACAAAGCTGGTGTCCCCGTGCTGACAGTATGTGTTGTAGAGCTCAGTGTGCGTCTAAGTACAGACCGTACAGCAACACATTAAACTTGAACTGTTTCAACTGCTGTGCACTTTTTTTTCCTATAAAAGGGGAGAAAACATTTCTTACCTACAAATGTTTTCCTACATCAGTTCCGTCTGTCCTAAGAGCCTGGGGGTGGGG
>NC_048225.1:60279229-60413065 GCF_002007445.2 Ailuropoda melanoleuca
GGTGGGAAGGGCCCACGGCTTGTTTGCCAGCGCTGCCACGTGGGCTGACGCTGTCCTCCCTCTGGCCGAGCTCAAGGGCTGGCTGAAGAGGCTTTGGTTAGAGCAGTCCTCTGCAAGCGTGGACAGTTCAGTTCCTCGGTATGCCCCTAGGGGCCTGGTTCTTAGGACTTCTTAGGACAAGAGTTAGGTAGAGCTGGTTTATTTTCTTACCCTAGATTTGGAGTGTTTATGTGGCCCAGCTCCTTGGCTCTGCCTCTGTGGAAACAGCAGGCACAGGTTCTACCAGAGGTTTTGCTGGTGAGTGGTCAGGTGAAAGATCTTTTAACTAGCCGTGGACCGTAGTTCCAGGGCAGTCCCGGTTTATACCTATTGTCCTGGCATCATCAAAGCCCCCTCTCCTCAAGCTGCCTGAGTTCGCACCGTGAGTTATCTGCTCACCGAAGCCATGGAAGGTACGCAGAGTGGTTCTATAGGCCGTTTCTTCTAAAGGTCAGCGCGCCTCCATCCTTCAACACGCCTGCCTCCTGGGCCTAAGTTTTTAGAACATGTGCACCGCTGGTCTTGGAGCTCACAAGGCGCTGACCGGCTCGCCCACCCGACTTCTTAACCAAGCACGGTCCCGGGTGACGCCCCTGTTTCCTAGGCCATTTATCCACCCCCAGGCTAGGACTTCATGCTCTGCACCACAGTGCTCAAAGGTCACCGAGGACCTAGTACCTGGGGGCTGACCAAGTTCACAGCCTGGACCAGTGCTGAGAAGTAAAGACCATAAGGAAAGAGCACACAAGCGACAAAAACCAGTCCTGTTTGATTTTGGTCACCCTGGGTTGTATATGCACGTAACTGTCATCCCTGAAGGATAAATAATTCTGGAAAAATCCAAAAAGTACTAATCTAAATGACCAACTACATCGAAATTTCTGAAACAGAAGTATGTTAATATATCCCAGCGGTATGAGCCAACCAGAGTGAGGGCGCGGGGGCCGTCATGAGCTCCTAGTGCTTCTGGCAGGAGAGAGTTGCATAAGCCAGTTTCTCCCAAAGATTAACATTCAAAATAGTTGGTTACACACACCTTACATACCGGCCTCATAAAAATACCTGAACATCCACATACTTCCACACTTGTCACTGTTTTGTCTGGCACCTGGCACGGCTCTTTCTGCCAAGAATGACCGCTCTCTTCCTCGGCCACCTGGAGAAGATCCAAGGCCCCAGTAAAGCTTCTTGGAAGTACTTTGCTTTGGCAAAAATGATCTTTATGTTCCTGGGGATTTGGGTCCACGTCTCAATTACAGCATAAAACCTCATACAATAAATGAGCTACCACCCAGTGAGTGGTTAGCGTGGAAGAGGTGGAAGGGCCGATGCTGCTTTACACGCCCTGATGATTCACATTTAATCCTCCCACCCCCACCCAGGAGAGCGGGACTTCGACTCCCCTGTGTCAGGAGGAAGCCAAGGCTCGGGAGGGCTAAGGAGCCAACACAAGGCTACAGATAGAACAGGCAGGGATGGAATCATGACCAGTATTTCTCTGCCTGCAGAATTCACAATCACGAGCCCTTTTACAGTTAACCATTCATTAAAAAAAAATGGACAAGGCTCCCACACTAAACTTTTTTGTTTCTTAAAGGTAGGAATTGAGGCTCTGTTCCTACTGCCCCGCTCTGGGCAGTGTCTGCTAAATGAATAAATGAATGAATAAGGGGCGCCTGGGTGGCACAGCGGTTGGGCATCTGCCTTCGGCTCAGGGCGTGATCCCGGAGTTATGGGATCGAGCCCCACGTCAGGCTCCTCCTCTATGAGCCTGCTTCTTCCTCTCCCACTCCCCCTGCTTGTGTTCCCTCTCTCGCTGGCTGTCTGTCTGTCGAGTAAATAAAATCTTTAAAAAAAAAAAATGAATGAATAAGCTAGAAACACACATCTCTCATAAGGGAACCATATATACTAAGGCAAAAAAGAAGGAACCAGGGATCCAGGACTCCTTATAAATCAACCGCTCATGGTGAAAGAAGGGAAAGAACAGGGGAATGATTTATCAGGACAGTAAAGAGCACCTACATTATTTACCTTGAGCATTACATCACCTCTACATCACTTCCAGAACGTTTTAAACTATACTCTTGAAAGCCAAAGGTTCCACACACAGATGGATGCAATATACTTTCCTACAGTCACCTTCAATGACTTTTCTCTGTAACAAGAAATGCTAATTTCATTAACAAGAAATGCCTAGTAGTAGCTGACGTGTTATCTAAATACGATCCCATAACCTTCTGACAGCAGTCTATGCTTACGTCTGATTTCAACTATTTTCCTGGCATTTTAGTCGACCAGGAACAATGGAACTCCAAAAGCCCTGTTGACCTTTACATCATTTCTTAGTTTTCAAGTCTTCCACGTTTCATGACGAGGAATGTTCTCGGGAATGTGTCCTCTTTAAACTCTCAGGTCTTAGTTGTAAACTAAATTCATCCTGACTAGACAGGATATGTGGGTGCCATCTTATCTCAAGACGACACATGACAGGTGGCACCTTAGAGATTCAGCTATTAGTTTGGTCAAAATCCTCCCAGTCTCAACCTACCTCCTCCGTCTCCCAGCTTTCTCAAAAGACCAGATACCTGAATACGGAGCAGTCCCCCCCTCCGGGCACTGCTATAGGTCCCCTGCAACGACACACTGCAACTTTCCTTTCGGGCTGGCACTCTGTTGTAAGCTCGGTCCTCTTCATTTCTGTTTCAATTCATTGGTAGTAAGAACAGATTTCCCAGAGGGCACAACATTTAGAAATAGTTTCTAGGCAAGGACTGTCCTCAAGTACATGGATTCTCTCCTTACCCCTGGCTCTGGCCTGAGCGTCTCATGGAGAACCAGCACCCTTACACCGGCTTTCGTGTCCGCAGGGCAAGGATTAAAGCCTCTATCTAAAGCTTCCTCTGGCCACTGAAGGCCAGAGGTACAAACGTGCTTCTGGGCTGGCAGCTCCGTGAAACGGAACAGGGATAAAGGAAGCTAGAGACCCAGCAATACCAGAGTAACAGTCTCCAGCTGGTCTCTGGGTTCACTCACAGGTCGCTGGGAGCCTTCGGCTACTCTGGAGGAAAGCGGGTACCCGAGGCAGCCACGGTGCCCCTAAAAAGGCCCGCACTGTGAGGAAGGGGCTTCAGTTCACAGAGCAGTGTCACCCTGCTCTGGCCCCATCATACCCACTAACAAACGTTCTCTTCTTGAACCCGGGAGACCACTAACCTGCTCAAGGCCCACAGAGTAAGGCATCTTGGGCTCTGTAACGTTCACTTTTGCAGCCTTACGTCCTCATCATGCGTAAACGGAGGTTTGTTCACAGGTAAACCTTCTGCTACTCCTGGCACGAGAGTCAGACCTCTGCCCGAGTGCGCAACAAAGAGTTACTCAGCGGATCGACTCTGGTGCAGGAAAGGCATGAAGAGAAAGAGCGAAGCTGTACTGGGTTCCTACTAATTGCTGCGGTGTTTTACAAGGTGACAGGTGTGCGGGCACCAGGAAGGATACACGATATCCATGGTAGTGGCCGGATTAGCTAGGGTATTTAAATACAGGATGAAGTTCAGGGCACAGGGCCAAGGATGAAATCTGAGAGAGGAGAGAAAGGTCACCTTGGGACTAGAGTAATGGATACTTCCCCAAACCAGCTGTTTTCAACTCAAAACCCTGCGGGTTCCGCTTCCTCAATGTGCCACCTGTGTGTCCTCTATCAGGGCTGATGCCCGGGCCTCCATCCCTGAAGTCTTGGGGCCCTACTTCTCCGCTGGCTCCCTCTTGCTCGGGGTAAGCGTCCGCACTGAACCCGGCATTCTCCGCCAAGACCACAGGGTCCTCTTCTTCATGAAAACAGCAGGAACAGGTTTGTGGCTTTGGGTCCCATGAAGTAACAGAATTCTCTTCCTGGGCTCTGGGGTCGGTGGGCGTTTCCCAACGCAAATGGTCTGATTCTTCCCCTTCCAGCGCCCCCATTCTTTCAGCTAGTTCTTCAGCAGAGGGCTCCTTGGGGTCAGGGTAACCCACCAGGATTGTTTCTTGCCTACGCCTGATGCAATCTGAAAGGTCATAAACTGGGTAAGTCTCTTCAGGGTAACCTAGAGGAAAAAGTAGCACAAAGTCTTACAAAGAATGTCGCTTCAACAGAACGCATCAGGCTCAAAGAGGCTTCTCAGGCAGCAGCCCTCCTATCCCAACAAATCCATTCGAGAAATCTCTAAGGTGACTCTAACAGTTCTAAAGTTTTACTTGCGTAAATCCTTAGCAATCTGGCAGACTATCCCAGTGTTTTCTGAAATACAAACCAGCTCAGAAGAAAATCCCTTCTCAAGTGCTGGGTGGTTAGGGCAGAGGAGAAGTCTCGCCCCTCTGGCTTCTGCAGTAGTAACAAACATGAAACAACATGAGCCTTCAGTTAAAAAAAAAGTACCAAACACCAGATGGAGAGAGCACAGCTCAAGCCTAATGTTTATAATTTCTATTTGGATCCATTTCCAAATCTTCCTGGGGGCGGGGTGGGGGGAGGAAAGGAAGACAAAGCTCTTCGGGGAAAAAAAAAAATACCCCAAAGGCTTCGACTGATTGAAACTGAAATGGCTTGCAAGTGTCAGAGAGAGCAGCCTTCAGCAAGACACGCCCAAGATCCCAAAGGACAAGGGCTGCGTTTGCACGAGACACCATTCCCACTGCTGGCTTCTTCATCTCCACAAAATGGAACAAAAGACAACAAACCAGTAAACAAAATGAATAATACTGGTACTGAATCCCAGCTATGATAATGAGAAAAGACGAGATGCTGCCAAATGAAAGAATGAAAGGAAATAAATCTGTGGCAGGCACGCAGCGCCGGAGCGGCAGACGGGCCTCGCTGGGGCTCAGGAGCCGGTGCCGGCACAGCACCCGCGATGCGAGAGGCCGGAGCATCCAAAATCCATTTGCACACTGTGGTAACTGGCAAATTCAACCCTAATGCAGACCACTTTTTGCCTGCAAATTCTGAAAAGCAGGGGTCTTTTTCGATGCAGTGTAGAGTGTGGAGAGACATATTTTAACATCATTTCCTGTTTGGGGTTTTTTGTGTGTGTGATTATAAAAGTCATACAAACTCACTACAGAAAAAATTTTTGAAAACAGACAAGTTTTAAAAAGAAAGCACAAGTCACCCAGAATCCTACCACTGATAATAATTTGTTGTATTACTTCTGGCCTTTTTATCATATATAAACATACTGTGTGTAAAATGTTACGCTGATTTTTTTTCATTCAACGATTCTATCATGAGCTGCAAAATGCCCCACCACACAGCTACGTAACTGACACGACTGGCTGTGGCTCCTCTGTAAGACGTGTAGGTTCCTTCCACTTTCCCCTTACTAGAAGTAACATGGCAGTTAAGAGCTCCGAATATCAATCCATTTCCCTATTTCTTTAAGACAGACCGCTAGAAATGTGAGAACCAAAGGGATTAGACATTTTCAAAGCCTGTTCTTACACTCCATCAAACTGCTTTCCAGAAGAATGTATATTCTTCTACCAGTGACGTAAAAAATTGTCCATCTGATCACATCCTCCCCGTCACTGCCGGTAGCACGGGCAGAATCTTGCGAGGCAACGTCAGCCCGCTGGCTTAACCCACTGCGGACGGAATGCGGGGTAAAACAGAGCGTAGCCACCCAAGGCCTCACAGCCTCCTGGGTCAAGGGAGGGGCTGGAGAAGCTTACTTGCTAGTTCGCTCCCAGCCACTGAGTACTTCAGAGAAGTCCATATTCTAGCGTATTCCTGCCTTCTCCCCTCACCGAGGACAAAGCGTAGCCGTGGAGTCGCATGCTATCTGCTTTGCTTTAACAGGGGAAGGCGTGCTCGGGAAAACCTGATAGCGACTCACGCGTGGGCTGCTGAGGTAGCCCGTTAACAGCCCACATCACTGGTGATTCAAGAACTTCGTTAACAATATGAGCAAGCTTTAGAACTCCTGATCCTGTGAGGAAGTCAGCAGGGGACCCAAACTAAGCAAACCATGTAAACAGCCCCTAAAAAAAAACAACAGTCAAGGCTGGAAACAGGAGTTAATATCAATCAACTTGTAACCGATACTCCCAGTAATATTCAAAATGTGACTGCACTGATAAAACCCAACTAGACTTCAATTTAAAAAGGGGAGCAAACAGGAAATAAGAGGTATTAGAAATAGAAAATATTTAAACTTGAGAAAGGTAGAAAATAGATTAAAATGAACATGGCTAAAAGCCAAATTAGTATATTATCAGTCGAAGTACAGAAATTCTTCTAAGACAAAGGTAAATATGACCAAAAAAAAAAAAAAAAAGGAAATTGTGAGGAAAAAAAAATACAAACTCCATTGAAAACTGATCCAGGACATCCAATCTCCAAATTACTGGAATTCCAGAATGAGGGCAGAGTAGGTTAAATGAAAGCAATAACCAAAAAAAAGTTATAAAAGAAAATATCACTTAGCTGAAGAAAGACTCAAGTCTTCAGATGGAGAAGAGTCACTAGATGCTAGGCAAAAACACTATGAAAAACCCACATACTCCCACACACTCAGATATATACCAATGAACCCGCCCAAATTCAAATGTTTAAGTATTAAAAGATTTTATGTTTCCAGCCAGAAAACAAACTAAAAACAGATTGCCTATTGAGAAAAAGAATCAGACTGTGATAAGATTTCTCATTTTCAACATCAAATGAAAGATAACATAGCAGTGTTTTCAGACTTAAAAAGAAAAATGGCATGATCAAATAATTATTTGTATAAAGGTGAAAAATGGTATGTGTAGATACCCGAGTACTCAGAAAGTACACAAATCTATAAGGGGTGAGAGGGTGGGGGAGAGGTACTTAAAAATTCTGACAAATACAAAAAATTTTTTTATAATTTGAGAAAGAACATACTCTATACGAGAAAGTGGTGAACAATGAATCAATAAGAATTATCAATGTAAACTAATTATTGATAATGTGGTTAGAAATTTAATGCCATTGTTGAATACTTAAAATAGGCTAATATATTTGAAAGTTAGTATCACTTGGAGCTAAAATTCTATATAATTTCAACACCACCTAAGAGGAAGGCAGAAAATAAACATGATAAAGATTTTACCTTATTTGGGAACAAGGTTATAAAAAAGGATTTGCAATTTAGAGGAGAAAATGAATTCCAATTTTCATTTCTTTGATTACTAGAGAGATTGAAATACTTTTTAAGGTTTTGTAGCAAGGTGCATTTTTTGTGTACTGCTTACACAGAAGGATATCAGTGTTTTATAAATTATAGGACTGTATATATTAAAGGTATCAACTTCTCAGTCATTTGTCACAAATACTTTTTCTAGTTTAGTGTTGGCTTTAAATTGAGTGATATTCTCTAATCTACAGAAAGTAAAGGTTTTATGTATTCAGGCTACATTATCCTTTCCCTTATAATTTTCTTCAGTGCTTTTAAAAAATTTAATTGCAGATTCACATGTAGTTGTAAAAAAAATTAGAAATCCCATGTACCCTTTAACCAGTTTCTCCCAATGGTAATATCTTGCTAAACTATGTGACGGTACACAACCAGGGTATTACTGACAGAGACATATATAGAACATTTCTATCACAAGAATCCCTTATGCCCTTCTACTGCTACACCTATTCCCTCCTGCCCCATGTCCTCCTTAACCTCTGGCAACTACCAGTCTGTTCTCCATTTCTATAATTTTGCCATTGCAAGAATGTTATATAATCGCACAATATGGAACCTTCTGGAATTGGACGTTTTCACTCAGTATAATTATCTGGAAATTCATCCAGGTTGTTGCACGTATCAGTTTCTTTTTACTGGGGAGTAGTATACCGAAGTATCAACGTACCACAGTCTGTCACCACCCACCTGTTGAAGGGTGTTTGGGCTGTTTGCAGTTTGGGGTGACTACAAATAAAGCTGCCATAAATATTCATGTACAAGTTTTGTGTGAATTTAAGTCTTAAGCTCTGTGATGCACGCCCAGGAGTGCAACTGCCAGGTTGTATAGTAGTTGAAGGATTATGAAACTGCCAAAATGTTTTGCAGAATAAGTGTACATCCCCACCAGCAACGTAGGAGTGGATCTAGTTTCTCCATATCCTTGCCAGCATTTGCTGAGGTTACTTTTTATTTTAGCCATTCTGATAGATGTGTGGTGGTTATTTCATTGTGATTCTAATCTGTATTTCCCTAGTGGCTAATGATGTTTAACATCTTTTTCTGTGCTTATTCGCCATCTGTAGGTCCTCTTCGGTGAAAGTCTCTTCATATCTTTTGCCCATTTCCTAACTGGATTATTTTTTACTGTCGAGTTTTGAGGGTTTTTTGTTTGTTTGTTTGTTTTGTTTTTTTTAAAGATTTCATTTATTTGAGTGAGAGCGAGCATGAGCAGGGGGAGGGGCAGAGGGAGAGGGAGAATCAGACTCCCCGGGGGACCCTGGGCTCATGACCCAAGCCGAAGGCGGGTGCTTCACTGACTGAGCCACCTAGGCGCCCTGACAGTTCTTACATACTCTAGCTATAAAGCCTTTGTTGGATATGTGATTTGGAAATATTTTCTCCCACTGTGTAGCTTGTCTTTTCATTATCTTAACAGGGTCTTTTGCAGAGCCAAAGTTTTAGATTTTGATGACCTCCAATTTATCAATTTTTCCTTTTATGAACTGTGTTTATGATGTCAAGCTTAAGAACTCTTTGCTTAACCCCGAATTCCCAAGATTTTCTATGTATTTTTCAGAAGAGGTTTAGTTCTACCATTTATGTTCATGATCTTTAGTTAATTTTCGTATAATATGTAGAAGTTGGTTCGAGGCTTATTTTTTTGCTACAGATATCCAATTGCTAGAGCACCATTTGTTAAAAAGGCTAGCTTTCCTCCGCTGAACTGCTTTTATACCTTTTTCAAAAATCAGTTGTATATGTTTGTGTGGTTCTGAGTTCTTGGTTCTATTCCTTTGATCTATGGGTCTATTCCTATACCAATATCACACAGTTTTGATTACTGTAACTATATAGTAAGTCTTGGAATCAGGTAAACTAATTCTTCCCACTTTTCCAAAATTATTTATTCTATTTTCTCTGCCCCTCCATATATATTTTAGAATAATCTTGGGCGCGCCTGGGTGGCACAGCGGTTAAGCGTCTGCCTTCGGCTCAGGGCGTGATCCCGGCGTTATGGGATCGAGCCCCACATCGGGCTCCTCCGCTATGAGCCTGCTTCTTCCTCTCCCACTCCCCCTGCTTGTGTTCCTTCTCTCGCTGGCTGTCTCTATCTCTGTCAAATAAATAAATAAAATCTTTCAAAAAAAAAAAAGAATAATCTTGTATCCACACACACACACACAAATCTTGCTGAGATTTTGGTAGGGGTTGCATTCACGTGTTTGTCAACGTGGGGATGGATATTTGTATTATGTTGAGTCTTCCAATATACGAACATGATAGCTCTCCCCCTTTATTTACACCTTTGATTTCTTTCGTCAGTGTTGTATCGTTTTCAGCACACAAGTCCTACACATGTTTTGCTAAGTTTACACCTAACTCATTTTAGATTAAAAATCTGATACCAAATTTAAAATTGATATCAGCATGTTCATTGCTAACATGCAGAAAGAGAATGATTTTTATCCTACAACCTTGCTGAACACACTCTGGGAGTGTTGTTAAGTAGGCTCCACACCCAGTGTAGAGTCCAACATGGAGCTTGAACTCATGACCCTGAGATCAAGACCTGAGTGGAGATCAAGAGTTGGACACTTCACTGACTGAGCCACCCAGGCACCCCAACTCTGGAAGTTTAAAAATGGATTCCGTGGGGTTTTCTGCATAGCCAAACATGTAATCTTCCAAGAGGAGCAGTTTTGTTTCTTCCTTTTTAACCTGTAGGCCTTTTACTTCCTTTACTTGCCTTACTGCATTACCTATAATTTTTAGTATTATGCCGAGGAAGAGTAGTCACCCTTGCCTGTTCCCCATCTCAGGGGGAAAGCATTCACCTTTGACTATTAAATATAATGTTAGCTGTAGATTTTTGTAGATTCTCTTTATCAAGTTGATGAAATTCCCCTCTATTCCTATTTTTCTGAGAGTTTTTATTATGAATGGATCTTGCATTGCTTTTATGCTCAAGAAATCCTTTCCTGCTAAAGAGCCAGTACATATTCGTAACCACTTTTTCTACTCTTTATAGTTTCCTCTTCTCCATCCCTAAGTACTTAGTGTATCTGGAATTATTTCACGGTTAAATGTGTAGGCTCTTACTCTGCTCAAGCAGTGATGAAAACATGGGGACCCCTTTCTTTAAACAACTAGAAAACCAAATGAAATATAGGAAGCGCCAATTTTCAAACATAAATAGATAGTATAGCATGATCCCTGAGAAAAGGGAAACAGAGCCCAGTGGTCTCACTAAGTTGGGAAGACAGACTAGAATTTAGGGAGGCCAGGGCAGCTAGAATTCACAGGGAAGAATACTAGAAAGAAAGAAGCTTTGTCGACAGAGAGCTTCAGGAATCTTCAGAGAGAACTCTTCATGTTTAGCTGAGTTCTGATCTGTGCATATATGCCAGGAAAAGAGCCACTGCATTAGGCCTAAAAATTTGGCACTCATACATAGCTGGGAATAGTACATGTTCCTACTAGCCAGAGTAGAAAACCACTGTAGAGCATTAGACAGAATTCTAAGAAGGGTATTGCCTTACTAGTGGGGCTAAATTAGCCAGAGCAGAGGCTGCTCTGAACCCATGCTCACGAATCTTAAAAACAAGCCTTAAAGGAATCCAACTGATTTCTGGTAACTGTGTGTTATGAAGAAGTCCAACAACTATTTAAAGTACTAAAACAAAATCCAGAATCCAATAATGTAAAATTTGCAATATCCATCATCCAGTCAAAATTTACCAGGCATGCAAAAACAGCATGAAATTAGGGCCCACAGCAAGGAGAAAAATTAATCACCAGAAATAGACCCAGATGATAAGATCAGCAGCTAAGACTGTTAAAGAAGCTATTACAAATATGCCTCATATTTTAAAGAAGGTATAAGAATATACGAGAAATATTTAAGTGAAAGGCATAAAAAAGACCCAAACAGAACTTCTAGAAATGACAATACAATATCTGAATTAAAAAATACATTAAATGAGACTAAGAGCGGATCATACACTACTAAAGAAAAGATTAACAAACTTAAAGGCACAGCAAGAAAAATTATGTAAAATTAAGCATGGCATGAATAAAAACATATACATGACCTATAGGGCAATTTCAAAGGTCTAACAAATGTGCAACTGGAGAATCAGAAGTGGTGAGGAGGTAGAAAGACAAAAAGAAAGAAAGAGAAAAAGAGAGAGAGATCATTAATAAAATAATGGCCAAAGTGGCTGGGGGTGGGGGGAGGGAATCAATTAAGGATTGAGGCTGTCACCTTGAGAAACTAGAAAAGAAACTGCAAATTAAACCAAAAGTAAGCAGAAGGAAGAGAACAGTAAAGAATAGAAATCAAGGAAATAGGAAACAGAAACCAAAATATAGTTCTTTGAAAAGATATAAACCTCTGGTCAGTCTGATCAGGAAAAAATTTAGAGAAAGAATAAATTTCCAGTATCCGGAACAGAACAGAGAACATCCCTACACATTACATACATTAAGTGAATACAAACAACTTTATACTAATAACAAATTTGACTATTTAGATGAAATACATAAATTCTTTGAAAGAAACAAGCTATCAAAGCTCACTGAAGAAGAAATAATCTGAATAGCACTGTATCTGTTAAAGAAATTCAATTCGTAGTTATATAAGTCTTACCAATAAGAAAACTCTAGGCCTTGACGGTATCACTGGAAAATTCCATATTTAAGAAAAAAAAGCAATTCTATACAAACTCTTCCAGAAAATATAAGAAGGAACACATTGTAATACATTACCATGAAATCAAAACCAAAAAGATGACAAGAAAGCAAAAGCACGAACCAACATCCCCCATAAACACAAAAATAAAAAGGCCTTAGTAAATTGAACCTAGCCACATAGAACATCATAACAAAGCAGAGTTTATCCCTGGAATGTAAAGTTGTTTAAACATTCAAAAAATCAATGTAATTCACTGGATTAACAGATGAAAACAGAAAAATATGATCTCAGTTAACAAAAGACATTCTCCAAAATTAAATATCCATTTGTGATTAAAAACTTTTAGCAAAATAACACTAGGAGGAAGCTTCCTCAACCTGAAAAAGAGCATCCATGAAAAACCAACAGTTCATATCACACTAACAGGGAACATGTGAGTGCTTCTCCCTAATACCAGGAAAGCAAGGATGTCTGCCCTCACCACTTCTATTCAGTATTGTGCTAGAGTTTATGAACAGTGCAATAAGGCAAGAAAAATAAAAGACCTATAGATCAGAAAGTTAGAAGTAAAACTGTCTATTCACAATTTGATTCTCTATGTAGAACATTCTTTGAAATTTAATCCTTAGAAACCTAAAGAAAAAAAAAAACCTACTAGAACTAAGTGTGTTTAGAAAGGTGACAGGAAACGAGGTCAGAATACAAAAATAAGTTGTATTTCTATATAATAACAAGCAATTAGAAATTTTAAAATAAACACATTATCTTCAAAAATATGAACTACTTAAGCATAAGTTTATAAAACATGTACAAGACCTATATACTGAAAACTATAAACTCTGCTGAAAAATTAAAGATCTAAATAAATGGCGAGATATAAAATGTTCATGTACTGGAAGATTCAATATTGCTATGATGTTAATTCTTCCATGTTGCTCTAAAGGTTCAATATGATACCAATCAGAATCCCACTGGGCTTCTTCATTGAAACTGACATACTGATTCTACATTTTTGTGAAAATATGAAGGGCCTAGAATAACCAAAATAATTTGTAAACGAAAGGGAAAAAACCAAGTTGAATTTACGCTACCTGATTTCAAGACTTAATATACAGACACAGTGGTATAGACATTGTGATATTGGTATAAGTATAGACATGATTTTACTCATATGTGAACTTTAAGAAACAAAACAAAAAAAGAGAAACAGGAGCACCTGGGTGGCTCAGCCAGTTAAGCGTCTGCCTTTGGGTCAGGTCATGATCTCAGGGTCCTGGGATTAAGCCCCGCATCACGCTCCCTGCTCAGTGGGGAGTCTGCTTCTCTTCTCCCTCTAGTCTCCCCTACTTGTGCTCTCTCATTCTCTCCCTCTCTCCCTCTCTCTCAAATAAATAAACTTTAAAAAAAAAAAAGAAAGAAAGAAACAAAAAAACCTCAGACTCTTAAATATAGAAAACAAACTGGTGGTTGCCAGAAAGATGGGTGGGGGATGGATGAAATAGGTAAAGGGAATTAAGAGTCATCACTTATGATGAGCACTAAGTATGTATAGAATTGTTGAATCATTATACTGTACACCTGAAACTAGTAACACTGTACGTTATACATATAACTAACATATGTTGTATGTTATTTATATACAAATATGTTATATATGTTATATTTATGTTATATATATATGTTATATATGTGTGTTATATATATGTTATATATATATTATATATATATGTATGTTATTTAAATATAAATTTAAAAAATTTTAAAAGAGAATCCAGAATAGACTCACACATACATGGTCAAATGATTTTCAACCAACATGCCAAAGTAATTAAATGTTCCAAATAAGTGGGAATAATTAGATATCATCATGGAAAAAAATTAACCTCAGTTCTAATGCCTCACACCATATATAAAAACTGGCTCAAAATGGCTCATAGGCCTAAATGTAAGCTAAAACTATAACACTTCTAGAAGAAGAAAACATAGGAATTAGGCAAACCTTGAGTTAGGTAAAAAATCATAAAAGAGAAAAATGATAAACTAAACTTCATCAAAATAGAACTTCTGCTCTTTGAACGATGCCACTGAAAACAGAAGGGAAAGCCACAGTGTAGGAGAAAATATTTGTAAAATACATAACTGATAATAAACTTATATCCATAATATATAAAGAACTCTTGTAACTCAATAAAAACATAATCATGGGGCGCCTGGGTGGCACAGGGGTTAAGCGTCTGCTTTCAGCTCAGGGCGTGATCCCGGCATTATGGGATCGAGCCCCACATCAGGCTCTTCCTCTATGAGCCTGCTTCTTCCTCTCCCACTCCCCCTGCTTGTGTTCCCTCTCCCTGGCTGTCTCTATCTCTGTCGAATAAATAAATAAAATCTTTAAAAAAAAAAAAAAATCAACCCATAAAAAATGTTGCCATAAAAAATTGGCAAACAATGTGAAGAAACACTTCACTAAAGATACACAGATGGCAAATAAATACATTTAAAAATGTTCATTATTAGTCACTGGGGAAGTGCAAATTAAAGTCACAAGTGAAGTACCACTATATACTCACTAGAATGGCTAAAAGTAAAGAGACTGACAATACCAAGTGTTACCAAGGATGTGGAGTAACTACAATACTCATACATTGCTGGCAGAAGGCAAAATGGCAAAGCCACTTTGGAAAACAGGTCGACAGCTTCTAAAAATGTTCAACATACACTTAACATAAAAGCCCAGAAATAAATCTCATTCCTAGGATAGACCCAAAAGAAATAAAAATACATGTTCAAACCAAGATGTGTATACAAAAGTTCATAGCAGCTTGATTCCTAATAGCTCAAAGCTGGAGACAACCTAAATGTCCCTAAACTAGTGAACAGAAAAACAAGTAACAGTATATATATGTAAGAGTACTACTCAGCAATTAAAAACAAATACTGATACATTCAACACATGACTCTCAAAGGCATTATGCTAAATTAAAGAAGCCAGAAACAGAACAGCATGTGCAATAGGATCCATTTACATAGAAAAGGTACAACTATAGGGACAGAAAGTGGTTACATTGTTTCCAGGGCAGAGGAAGGGATTCCCTCCAAAGGGGAAGAGAACTTTCTGAAAGGATGGAAACATCCTAGAACGTGATTGCGGTATAATTATACCACTTTATACATTTCTCAAAACTTATCCAACCAGATAGTTAAAACTGTTAAATTTTATTATATATACATTATATTTAAAAAAATTTTAAGATCTCTTTTCTGGGCTGACAGCTAACCAAGAAATGACAAGACACTGTTTACCTTCCCAGTCCTCCATGTAAGGGGCCTCCTCAGCTTCTTTCTCTGGAGTGGGTCTGTCAGTGAATTTTCCTTCTTTCATGACCCTGGTGATTTCTCGGAGCTGATGCAGCAACCGTTTTTCTTGGTCAGAAGTCACAGTCTGTGCTCTGTTTAGAGATAACAGACAACCCAGCCATTTAATGAAAAATGAATTCCTGGGCAATGAACAGAGACATCACTATGATCTGTCTGGATCCTAGAATAGGAAGTCCAACAGCAGCAGGTAAGTATTCTAGAAATTGATCCTGGAAATGCATAGCTGATAACTAGATATGTTATGGGAAAACACAGGCTCAGAAAGATCAAGTGATTGCCCAAGGTCCCACAATGAATTAAGGTCAATACTGGAAGCAGACCCCAGATGTTTCAGCTTTCAGTTCAGTGTTCTTTCAGTAGACCTCACTGCCCTGGTTCTCTAATCTCCAAATTTCACAGTTACTCTTACTGCCCATTTACTATAAGCCACTTTTCTCTGAAGCAAGGTCATTAAAAGAAAATGTGCTGAGTCATTAGACTCTAGCGGAAAAATATCTTACTAGCCCAACCCTGGAATCACTAGGCTGCATCGACTTGTGTGGAAATAAAGATACACCAAACATTTCAGAGCTGGATCATTCTGACAAATCAGTCATCTAGACCAGAGAAGCTGAGGCCCACAGAGGGGAAGTTCTACATTTATTCCTATTGCTAGTTAATGTCAGCACCTGAACCACAACGCAAGTCTCCTGACTTCTGATTGCATTCTACGCAATTCTACAGCACAATGCTCAAGTTCCAGTTTAGAAAACCTGGGTTTGCGTCCCAGTTTAGCTGGGTAAGTCTGGGTGATGTGTACGTAAATAAGACAAGGCTCAAGATTAAGGGCCCGCTGATTCTCTTGGCGACGGAAGCACTGCATCACACTCATAGGCAGACAAAGTTCTACTCAAAGACTGAGAGCTGGGTTGGGACCGGTTTTCTCTAGGGGCACGATTTAACAGAGACTACTTATTCTCCTCCTAAAAATCCAAAACATTCGAAGGCAACGTAAATTCAAGAAGGAAAAATGACCTTTAATACTAGCTCATGGAGGTGCCATCAGTTTTTCCTAACCAGCCAGTCTTTTTTATGCTTAGCGTTGCAAACCTTAGCCTTACTGACTAGCAGGGGAAAAAAGTGCTCCTCCCTCCAATGTTAAGATGGTAAGTGAGTAAAACGAAGGTGCAACATTTCCACAGACCTCAGTGGGAAGGAAAAAAAAAAAGCACCATGAGCTCCACTTCTTCCACACCAAATGGTCTCAAAGCCACGAACTGAAGAAGCCTGTCTGTCCCACATTCAGCTAAAATCTTAAATGTAGTGGGCCTCTTACAGCTCTAGTCTTCCTATCCCTACGGGAATCCTGACTCTCATCTGCTCTATAGAACTCCTAATTCTTACTATTATAACAACCCACTTTGTGGGGGGGCTTCTGACTCAGCTAGGGCACCCCTAGCTAAAAAAGCCTATTTGCTAGAATCCAAAATATATAAAAAACTTATAAAACTCACCCCCCAAAAAACGACCCAGTCAAAAAATAGACAGAAGACACAAATGGACATTTTTCTGAAGACAATGTACAGATGGCCAAGAGACACATGAAAAGATGCGCCAACATCCCTCATTACCAGGGAATGCAAATCAAAACCACGATGAGATGTCAACTCACACCTGTCAGAATAACTAAAATCAACAATACAAGAAACAACAGGTGTTGGTGAGGATGCAGAGAAAGGGAAACCCTCTTACACTGTTGGTGGGAATGCACACTGGTGCAGCCGCTCTGGAAAACGGTATGAAGGTTCCTCAAAAAGTTAAAAATAGAGCTACCCTATGACTCAGCAATAGCACTACTGGGTATTTACCCAAAGGATACAAAAATACCGATTCAAAGGGGTACATGCACCCCAATGTCTATGGCAGCATTAACAATAGCCAAACTATGGAAAGAGCCCAAATGTCCATCAACCGATGAATGGATAAAAGATGTGCTACACATATACAATGGAGCATAACTCAGCCATAAAAAGAATGAAATCTTGCCATTTATCGTGCCATGGATGGAGCTAGACAGTACTGTGAGAAGCGAAAAGACAGAGAAAGACAAATACCATATGATTTCATTCATATGTGGAATTTAAGAAACAAACCAGATGAACATAGGAGGAAAAAAGAGGCAAACCAAGAAACAGACTCTTAACTATGGAGAATAAACTGAGGGTTACTGGAAGGGAGATGGGTAGGGGGTGGGTTAAATGGGTGATGGGGATTAAGGAGGGCACTTGCCGTGATGAGCACTGGGTGCTATGAGTGATAAATCACCAAATTCTACGCCTGAAACTAATATCACACCGTGTGCTAACTCACTGGGATTTATTTATTTTTTTTTTAAAGATTTTATTTATTTATTTGACAGAGATAGAGACAGCCAGCAAGAGAGGGAACACAAGCAGGGGGAGTGGGAGAGGAAGAAGCAGGCTCATAGCAGAGGAGCCTGATGTGGGGCTCGATCCCAGAACGCTGGGNACCTGAAACTAATATCACACCGTGTGCTAACTCACTGGGATTTAAATAAACACTTGGAAGGCAAAGAAAAGAGACTACGTGCTTATCACAAAGCTCCGGCCCTTGGGCTGCACGTGCTACTTCTCTGGACTGTACTCTGTGCGTNGGATTTAAATAAACACTTGGAAGGCGAAGAAGAGACTACGTGCTTATCACAAAGCTCCGGCCCTTGGGCTGCACGTGCTACTTCTCTGGACTGTACTCTGTGCGTTTTGATTTTTACTGAATGGAACAGTCTTGACTCCGTTTCCTAACTCATGGAAAACCAGAACCCCTAATTTTAAAAGGGATAGCTTGGTTAGGAGCAGAAACAGGCAAGTGAAGCTTTCTCAGATAATTCTAAATTAAAGCATCCTCTTTTACCTCTGAACGTGGACATTCCTACTGTCCACGTCATGCATCAGGCAATTAATCATGGTCTGCCTTACAGCTTCTGAATTTATGTAATGAGGTTTTCACAGATTCCTCATTCTCTCAGCTTGGCTTTATAGTCCTGGAGGGCACTGATAAATTCAGACAGTACAGACACAGTGCCATGAACATTGCGAGCGCTCAATAAGGATGTGTTAGTTTAATTGGTCCCCATTTCCTTACCACCTGTTTTCTCCCACCTCCCTGAAATCTGGCTTCTACTCCATCATTATACCAAAACTTGTGAAAATCGTAATACTTTACTCTCAAGTCCAAGAATCTTTTTTTACATTTCATTCTTCTTGACTTCTCTGTACTATGGGCCATCCTCTTCTCGAGATGTTCTCTTCCCTTGGCTATTGAGACCTCTGTATTCCTCCCACTTTAACCATTCCTTGGATCTCTGATCCTGGCTCACTACCCACCCCCCCTCAATCTGCCTCCTAAATGCATGGTTTTCCTGAAGGCTCAATCCTTGGGCTCTCACTTGTCCATTCTTATAGTCATGCCCTCAGGAAGCAGACCCCGTATCACAAATTAAACCACTGCTTCTACACAGATGCTACCCACACTCTACCTCTAATCCTGACTTACCACAGGAAAACCAGTCTCACAACTCCAGTGATCAAGGCAGAAACTTACAGGCCTTGCTATTAATGAGGTTAACCTTAAATTCACTCTTCAAAGCCAGGCCTAGTTGGCCCAGGACGAGGAACCGCTGCATGAGCAGCCAGCTTTGCGGAGGCTGGGTATGGCCGATTCCAAGATGCTAGAAAAACAGAAGGTCAAGTTGGAAGACCAGACTTTCCAATGTTATAAACCCAGAGGTATCATCAAGTTCTGAATCCAAAGTAAGGCACAGAGAGAATGAAACAGTTTCTTACGACACCATTCGTGATGAGAACAGAACTCAGACCAGCGAGGACCGCAGGCGCACAGTATGACGGGCCTCAGGAATTGGATCTCCTCTCTCCCCATGGCCCTTGCTTACCTCCAGCCAAATGACTTCCAAACTCGTGTCCTTGTGCTGACCTCAATACCCAAATTTCCTATTGTTGGTGTTTATCATACACAGATGTTCCCATGGCACCTCAACCATATTCAAAGCTGAACTCATGATCCCTACACCAAAGCCTTACCGTCTTTCTCCTTTTGTGTTTTCATATTGGTTGACATCATAATCTTCCTTGTCGTTTGGGCCACAATCTCCAACTCATCTTTAGCACTTTCTTCTCTTTCATTGCTATTACCTAGTTTTCCTTTTGGGGAACCAACCCCTCTTTTGTTCATAGTGCCAAGGTTAGAGTGAAGCTATCCATTCCCTAACCTCTTTCAAGGGTGGCCACGCGGCCCAAAGCCAAACATCACACTCCATCCCTTGGCTGCACTGACTGATTCAGTGATATAGAAAGGATCCATGTTGGGGTGCCTGGGTGGCACAGCGGTTAAGCGTCTGCCTTCGGATCAGGGCATGATCCCGGTGTTATGGGATCGAGCCCCACATCAGGCTCCTCTGCTAGGAGCCTGCTTCTTCCTCTCCCACTCCCCCTGCTTGTGTACCCTCTCTCGCTGGCGGTCTCTATCTCTGTCAAATAAATAAATAAAATCTCTAAAAAAAAAAAAAAAATGCACACTGGTGCAGCCGCTCTGGAAAACGGTATGAAGGTTCCTCAAAAAGTTAAAAATAGAGCTACCCTATGACTCAGCAATAGCACTACTGGGTATTTACCCAAAGGATACAAAAATACCGATTCAAAGGGGTACATGCACCCCAATGTCTATGGCAGCATTAACAATAGCCAAACTATGGAAAGAGCCCAAATGTCCATCAACCGATGAATGGATAAAAGATGTGCTACACATATACAATGGAGCATAACTCAGCCATAAAAAGAATGAAATCTTGCCATTTATCGTGCCATGGATGGAGCTAGACAGTACTGTGAGAAGCGAAAAGACAGAGAAAGACAAATACCATATGATTTCATTCATATGTGGAATTTAAGAAACAAACCAGATGAACATAGGAGGAAAAAAGAGGCAAACCAAGAAACAGACTCTTAACTATGGAGAATAAACTGAGGGTTACTGGAAGGGAGATGGGTAGGGGGTGGGTTAAATGGGTGATGGGGATTAAGGAGGGCACTTGCCGTGATGAGCACTGGGTGCTATGAGTGATAAATCACCAAATTCTACACCTGAAACTAATATCACACCGTGTGCTAACTCACTGGGATTTAAATAAACACTTGGAAGGCAAAGAAAAGAGACTACGTGCTTATCACAAAGCTCCGGCCCTTGGGCTGCACGTGCTACTTCTCTGGACTGTACTCTGTGCGTTTTGATTTTTACTGAATGGAACAGTCTTGACTCTGTTTCCTAACTCATGGAAAACCAGAACCCCTAATTTTAAAAGGGATAGCTTGGTTAGGAGCAGAAACAGGCAAGTGAAGCTTTCTCAGATAATTCTAAATTAAAGCATCCTCTTTTACCTCTGAACGTGGACATTCCTACTGTCCACGTCATGCATCAGGCAATTAATCATGGTCTGCCTTACAGCTTCTGAATTTATGTAATGAGGTTTTCACAGATTCCTCATTCTCTCAGCTTGGCTTTATAGTCCTGGAGGGCACTGATAAATTCAGACAGTACAGACACAGTGCCATGAACATTGCGAGCGCTCAATAAGGATGTGTTAGTTTAATTGGTCCCCATTTCCTTACCACCTGTTTTCTCCCACCTCCCTGAAATCTGGCTTCTACTCCATCATTATACCAAAACTTGTGAAAATCGTAATACTTTACTCTCAAGTCCAAGAATCTTTTTTTACATTTCATTCTTCTTGACTTCTCTGTACTATGGGCCATCCTCTTCTCGAGATGTTCTCTTCCCTTGGCTATTGAGACCTCTGTATTCCTCCCACTTTAACCATTCCTTGGATCTCTGATCCTGGCTCACTACCCACCCCCCCTCAATCTGCCTCCTAAACGCATGGTTTTCCTGAAGGCTCAATCCTTGGGCTCTCACTTGTCCATTCTTATAGTCATGCCCTCGGGAAGCAGACCCCGTATCACAAATTAAACCACTGCTTCTACACAGATGCTACCCACACTCTACCTCTAATCCTGACTTACCACAGGAAAACCAGTCTCACAACTCCAGTGATCAAGGCAGAAACTTACAGGCCTTGCTATTAATGAGGTTAACCTTAAATTCACTCTTCAAAGCCAGGCCTAGTTGGCCCAGGACGAGGAACCGCTGCATGAGCAGCCAGCTTTGCGGAGGCTGGGTATGGCCGATTCCAAGATGCTAGAAAAACAGAAGGTCAAGTTGGAAGACCAGACTTTCCAATGTTATAAACCCAGAGGTATCATCAAGTTCTGAATCCAAAGTAAGGCACAGAGAGAATGAAACAGTTTCTTACGACACCATTCGTGATGAGAACAGAACTCAGACCAGCGAGGACCGCAGGCGCACAGTATGACGGGCCTCAGGAATTGGATCTCCTCTCTCCCCATGGCCCTTGCTTACCTCCAGCCAAATGACTTCCAAACTCGTGTCCTTGTGCTGACCTCAATACCCAAATTTCCTATTGTTGGTGTTTATCATACACAGATGTTCCCATGGCACCTCAACCATATTCAAAGCTGAACTCATGATCCCTACACCAAAGCCTTACCGTCTTTCTCCTTTTGTGTTTTCATATTGGTTGACATCATAATCTTCCTTGTCGTTTGGGCCACAATCTCCAACTCATCTTTAGCACTTTCTTCTCTTTCATTGCTATTACCTAGTTTTCCTTTTGGGGAACCAACCCCTCTTTTGTTCATAGTGCCAAGGTTAGAGTGAAGCTATCCATTCCCTAACCTCTTTCAAGGGTGGCCACGCGGCCCAAAGCCAAACATCACACTCCATCCCTTGGCTGCACTGACTGATTCAGTGATATAGAAAGGATCCATGTTGGGGTGCCTGGGTGGCACAGCGGTTAAGCGTCTGCCTTCGGATCAGGGCATGATCCCGGTGTTATGGGATCGAGCCCCACATCAGGCTCCTCTGCTAGGAGCCTGCTTCTTCCTCTCCCACTCCCCCTGCTTGTGTACCCTCTCTCGCTGGCGGTCTCTATCTCTGTCAAATAAATAAATAAAATCTCTAAAAAAAAAAAAAAAAGGATCCATGTTGGACCAATTGTACTTTCTCCTAAAACTGGGTGTTGAATGCAATAAGCCAGATCTGAAAACTTTTCATGTTAATTCATTCTGACAGCAGTCCTTGAAGAACCTGTCCATTTGTTTCTGTCCTCTAACTGCCCAGAGCTGCTCTGGTCCCCCCTCTTTCTGAAACCTGGATCTTCAGCTATTCCTTTGATATGGTGAGCACCCCACTTTCCCAATAAATTCTGTCACCTTCTCCAAATTTTTGGTAGCCAGTGTTGGCTGTTTGCTACCAAGGAATCCTGAAAACAGCCTGTGATTTTTTTTTTGAACTTTTTATCATTCAAGTAATCTCTACACCTAACATGGGGCTCAAACTCACAACCCCGAGATCAAGAGTCACATGCTCTTCTGACTGAGCCAGCCAGGTGCCTCCAGCCTGCAATTTTTTTAAAAAAAGATTTTATTTGAGAGAGAGTGAGTGAGTGAGAGCATAAGTGGGTGGGAAGGGCAGAGGAAGAGGGAGAAGCAGACCCCCTGCTGAGCGGGGGACCTGATGTGGGACTCGATCCTAGGACCCCGGGATCATGACTTGAGCTGACAGCAGACACTTAACCGACTGAGCCACCCAGGCACCCAACAGCCTGCATTTTTTTTTTCCTCCCTTCTGTCAAGTCCCCTTGATTTGGCCTTTCATTTCCACTCTCACTGACCTATTCATTACTTTGCTGGAACTTTTTACTATAACCTTCTAGCATATCGCTACTCTACCTATCGCTAGAAGAATACACAATGGAGAAAAGACCGTCTTCTCAATAAATGGTATTGGGAAAACTGGACAGCTCCGTGCAAAAGAATACAACTGGACCACTTTCTTACATCATAGACAAAAATAAACTCAAAATGGATTAAAGACCTAAATGTGAGACCTGAAACCATTCTTCTAGATATGTCTCCTCAGGCAAGGAAAACAAAAGTAAAAATAAATTATTGGGACTACACTGAAGTAAAGAGCTTTAGTACAGTGAAGGAAATCATCAACAAAATGAAAAGGCTACTGAATGGGAGAAGGTATTTACAAACGATACTTCTGATAAGGGGTTAATATCCAAAATACATAAAGAACTTTACAACTCAACACCAAACTGCCTCCCCAACAAATAATCCAATTAAAAATAGGCAGAGGACCAGAACAGATATCTTTCCAAAGAAGACATACATACATATGGCTCACAGATGCATGAAAAGATGTTCAACGTCGCCAATCGTCGGGGAAATACAAACCAAAACCATAAAAAGATATCACCTCACAGCTGTCAGAATGGCTAGAATCAAAAAGATAAGAAATAATAAGTGTTCACAAGGATATAGAGAAAAAGGAACCCTTGTACACTGTTGGTGGGAATGTAAATTGTTGCAGCCACTGTGGAAAACGGTCTGGAGGTTCCTCAAAAAATTAAAAATAGAAATATTATATGATCCAGTAATTCCACTACTGGGCATTACCCAAAGAAAACAGCAACACTAATTCAGAAAGTATGCACCCCTGTGTTTATTGCAGCATTATTTACAATAGCCAAGACATGGAAGCAACCCAAGTGTCCATCAATGGGATGAATGGATAAAGAAGATGTGTTGTGTGTGTGTGTACACACACACACACACACACACACACACACACAATGGAACGCTATTACCAAGCCAAGAATGAGATCTTGCCATTCACAACGTGGATGGACCTAGAGGGTATTATGCTAAGTGAAATAAGTCAGACAGAGAAAGACAAATACCAAAATACCTTATCACTTACATGTGCAAACAAAAACAAACAAAAAACAAAACAGAACAAAAACACACNACAACGTGGATGGACCTAGAGGGTATTATGCTAAGTGAAATAAGTCAGACAGAGAAAGACAAATACCAAAATACCTTATCACTTACATGTGCAAACAAAAACAAACAAAAAACAAAACAGAACAAAAACACACAGAAACAGACTCAAATACAGAGAATAAACTGGTGGTTGCTGATGGGGGGGAGGGGCGGAAATGGGTGAAGTAGGTAAAGGACATTATTTTTTTTTTAATTTTATTTTATTATATTATGTTAATCACCATACAGTACATCCCCAGATTCCGATGTAAAGTTTGATGCTTCATTAGTTGCGTATAACACCCAGTGCACCATGCAATACGTGCCCTCCTTACTACCCATCACCAGTCTATCCCATTCCCCCACCCCCTCCCCTCTGAAGTCTTCAGTTTGTTTCTCATAGTCCATAGTCTCTCATGTTTCATTCCCCCTTCTGATTACCCCCCTTTTCTTTATCCCTTTCTTCCCCTACCGATCATCCTAGTTCTTATGTTCCATAGATGAGAGAAATCATATGATAATTGTCTTTCTCTGCTTGACTTATTTCACTTAGCATTATCTCCTCCAGTGCCGTCCATGTTGCAGCAAATGTTGAGAATTCGTTCTTTCTGATAGCTGAGTAATATTCCATTGTATATATGGACCACAGCTTCTTAATCCAGTCATCTGTTGAAGGGCATCTCGGCTCCTTCCATGATTTGGCTATTGTGGACAATGCAGCTATGAACATTGGGGTGCATATGGCCCTTCTCTTTACTACGTCTGTATCTTTGGGGTAAACACCCAGTAGTGCAATGGCTGGGTCATAGGGTAGTTCAATTTTTAACTTTTTAAGGGACCTCCACACTGTTTTCCAGAGTGGCTGTACCAACTTGCATTCCCACCAACAATGTAGGAGGGATCCCCTTTCTCCACATCCTCTCCAACAATTGTTGTTTCTTGCCTTGTCTATCTTTGCCATTCTAACTGGCGTAAGGTGGTATCTCAGTGTGGTTTTGATTTGAATTTCCCTGATGGCTAATGATTTTGAACATTTTTTCATGTGTCTGTTAGCCATTTGTATGTCTTCATTGGAAAAGTGTCTGTTCATATCTTCTGCCCATTTTATGATTTGTTTATTTGTTTCTCGTGTATTGAGTTTGAGAAGTTCTTTGTAGATCTTGGATACCAGTTGGTAAAGGACATTATTAAGAGGTACGAACTTTGAGCTATAAAATAAATAAGATGAAAATTACCACAGAGAATATAGTGAATAATATTGCAATAATGTATGGTGACAGATGGTAACTCACTTACTGTGGTAAGCACTATGTGTCCTGAAACTAACAGAACACTGTATGTCAACTATATTTCCAAAAAAAAAAAAAAAAAAAAAAAAAAAAAAAAAGCATTCACTCACTCACTCATTCTTCCATCTCAACTAACACTTTTTTAGAGCCTACTGTTGGCCTATGCTAGGCTCTGGGAATAATACAGATAATCCCTGCTCTGGCAGAGCTTAGAGTCTTTTGCAGGGAGACAGACTTATTAATTAGGAAGAAATGACAAGACGGGATGATTGAAGAGATCTAGGAAGTGAAGGACAAGGTAAATCAAGGATAATATTGGATCTCTGCTTTGGCCGATGCAGTAGACGGTGGCGCCATTTGCGGAGGTGGAGAATATCAAAGGTGACTCGAGTAGAGTCAGCTGGGGATAGAAGACGATGTTCATTTTGCACATTCATTCAAAAGACATTTATTACCTAAAGATGGGTAGGTCATCTATGAGACATGTTCAGTAGGACCCTGAATATAGAGGTCAGGACATGAAGAGAAGATCTCAGCAAAGAATGCCATGATTACCTCTTCTACCATAATACATGTACAAATGCTTATTTCAAAAGCGATTATCTAAACTTTAAAAAAAAAATAAGAATTTCCTTAGTATCTACTATGTGAACACAGTGAACAAAATGGACTAAATCTGTCCTCCGTAAGTTTATATCCCCGCAATGCATGCCCTAATCTCCAGGGCCACACATGTCCTCAGTATGCCTGCTATGGCTGTTTTCTGCCCCAGGCTGCACCCTCATGCTCCCTTAGGCAACGCCATACTTCCAGCAGGTGAAGGATTACAACTGGACACACTGCTCCAGAAAAGGAAATGTTGCTGATCCTAAGGACAGAAGTAAGGACACCTCGATTCTGATTCCTAGATCCTCTCCTTGGTCTTTATGTCCTTGGGATGGATAGTGTGCTTAATGTGAGGCATAACATGACACTACCAACCTTCCATGAGGCTTATTCAAACACGTATACAGACATATCGCTCACAGGTAAAAGCTATCTGAAAGTTTTATTAGATAGTATTAAAAAACCTTCCCCATATTTTGATTATTACATAAGCACTGAGATGAAGTTTCAAAAACTGCCTATTTCTGGAATTTTAAGAAAATCTTACAATTATGGAATTAACATTCTATGAAAGAACTTTGAGGGCTATAAATGAACATGTGTTTTGTGTCTTAAATCTTCTCCTAGACTACCAGAGCCTGGGAATGTGTTCAATTTTGATCGGATGGAAAATACTGGGGTATTTGGGGCTCTTCTAATAATCATAAAAACACAGACTTGAAAAACAAATGCCACAGACACTAAGGTTAAAGGATAGAAGTATAAAAAGGGAAACAATGTAACACATGGGGCTACCAGGGCCTTTCAGCATTGGAGGTAAAGTCTCACGGGGCCTACCTGGAAAGATAAAAGGTGTTGGATTAGTGACAGGGAGAAAGTGACCTTTTTAGGATTGGGAGAGGAGAGGTTTGGGAAAGGGAGCCACAAGCTATGTTCTCTGTGGTGGAGGGAGCCGATCCCCAGTTCCTGAGAAGTACTGTGGAAAATGTTTTACACAATCATTGCCACGTGGCAGGCTGGAATCGATAGGTTCTCAAGGAGTCCACACCTTAGCATCTTACAAGGAGTAAACGTTCTGAGCTAGGACCTGAGGCCCCAGAAACAATGAGATGGCAGAACTCCAGCTGCAGGGTGGGGACAACTCTGCCTTACAGAGAAGTAGCCCTCGCACAAAGCAGAAAGTAGCCAGGGTCACAGTACCGCATCGCTGGCTTGGGCAGTGCGCAGATGGCACGTACAGGAGGGAAGGTAGAGCTCTGTGATTTGAGCTAAGGGAGTGAACAGCAGCAACAGTGAGAAAATATCTTCCTCTGGCTTCTTACTCCATGGCCCAGTGGTTAAAGCTCCCAGCTGGGAGGCCCCGCCCACAGGTTTTCATCTATGGTTTTCATGACTCTTAGGTGTGGCATGGGTCTTCAAACGGACCAGAGCCAGGGTACAGACACTTTTTGGGCGAAAAGGGTCCATAAAAGGCTGATAGTTCCCCACCCAGACTATGAGTAGTACAGGGTAAGGGCAGAAAAGATTAGAAAAGTACAGCTGTACAAATTGGTTTAGTCACACTCCTACAAACACTCCTATGTTAGATAATGTATATAAGGCATTTCACTCAGAGCTTGGCCCAACAATATCAAATTTTATTACACACTTACAGAGGTATACTCATGCATGAGTACGTACACATTCCATACCACTCTGGCGGACAGTCTGGATAGTCACTCTGCTTTCTGGACCGAAAGAAAGGCTTCTGGGCGCAGACAGGCAAGGTTCAGCCTCATATGTGTCATTCCAGCAGCAGTGTAGACATTGTAGAAAAAGCCGAGCCAAGGAGCCGCAATCTGAGGTGCTCACTCTTGCCTTCTCTAGCCAAAGATGCCCAAGGCTGGAGCCAAGTTGCCGAGAGAAGGAGACAGGCACTAGCACCACCAAGACGGCAAACAGAAGAGGTCACGGTGGCGCAGCGGTTTTCTGGGGGCAAAGACTCCACGGTGAACCCACAGGGGGGACCTTTCAGCACATGGGATTTTGCCGCTCACCTCCCAGCTCTTCCTCCATCCTTGTCGGAAGGCCTAGCGGAGACTGAATCCCTCTTTGTTCTCAATCATATTCTGGCTTTTCCACCCTGGCCTCCCACATCCATATTTTCTTCCTTTTTGCCCACTTTCATCAGCCTTCTGAAGCCACCTAGCAGGAGGGATGCCTCCCCCATGGGGTGTCCTAAAGGGCCCGTGTGACTCCTGACACCCACTTCACATGTCTAATCTTGTTCTGGCGTAGTCAACACAAAATACAAATGCCTGATGTGATCATACCTGCCATCTTCTTTTTGTCTCAAGCAGATTTAAAAAGGCATAATTTTAAGTAAAACCAGGTTATTAGACAGCTATGAAATCATCTTCATTAGAACCTGGTTATTTCACCCTGCAGAACTGCTCAGACGCTTCTCACAATAATGTGCATCACACTGAACAAAGACTCATTAAAGCTGAGACTCTTGAAAGCATATGGTATGAAAATGGAAATGCTTAATGAGAAATATATAAATGACAAATAAGTTGACAATTATATAAAATGAAAGTAAGTGGTCCAGAAATCAAAGAATAACAAAATTCTGAATTGATTTTCTAAATGGGCAATAGTCTGAGTCCTGTTATGTGAAAACCTACCTTTCACCATTAGGTCCCACTCTGTTGATTAATTTTTCCATGGCTTCCTCTGTCTCCTTCAGTTTTTCTTGCAGTTGAACAAGCTCAAAATTGGCTGAAAAACAAGCATCAAATCTAAGAACCATCATACACAACTCCAAAAGCTCTTTTCCGAAACTGGCTGTGACACCCTACAAAAATCCCAGCAGGTTCAGAGATTCAGAGAAGAGTCCGTGTCTGTCTAGCTAATCCAACCAGGACACAAAGGGTACCAAGGTGTGGGCACTGAGATCTAAAGGATACGTGTTTAGGGAGTAATGAACAAATCACTCCTCTTACACACAGAAATACAGCAGGACCAGCTAAAGAAAATACCTAGGAGCTAAAAAAAAAAAAAAACCAAAAACCAAAAACCCTCAACACAGTAACCCAGGAAGAAATCAAGAAGATAAATCTATCCTTTCTAATCCAAATGATACTTGAGGGTAAAAGTCCCAAACCTGCAAGGTACTTTACAAAAGGACTTAAAACCCTGAAATGAGTAGTATTTCACCTGCACCCGAAGTCTGAAAACATACCTGGAAGATCATGGTTTCAATGCTGTGGTTCCTCAATAGGGGAAGTCTTGAACTAGGGCTGAAGCCTCCCTGCCCAAGGTTTCCTACCCTCATCATTTGGCATGAAGTGGTGTAACCCTGGCCCCCAGTATTCTCAACAAAGGTCAACAGAGATCACATTGATCTACTGACATTAACACTAAGACCCTAGAGGTAGAGCAGAAAAAATAAGTCCATCAGGAAACTAAATGAACTTTAAGGAACAGGAAAACAAAATGCTGTTCGTTATACAGGTAATCCAGTTTTTCTGTTTCATACACGAGTACCCTTCTACCCAGATATATTCGGAAGGCCACTGTAAAATATAGTATTTCAAAGGCCTTTTAATACTTCTAAACCAAATTCTTACGCATGCAGTTAATATCTGCAAAGTGTCTAGAGGACTGTGCCACATAAATGCTTAGGTTATTTTTATTTTCTGCATGATTCAAAATTGAAGGATAAGAGGCATATATAACTGCTACATTATACAACAGCTCTTCTTAGGAATTTGTTTTATTTACTTCTGTTTTCAATGCATAATGTGACTGGGTACAGAATTTGCTATACTTAGAGTCCAAAAAAATTTTTTTTTTTAAATTTTATCAATTCATTCACCATAACTGTTGGTTAGACATTATCTCAATTAAGAACACAAGAGCTTTCTTAAAGGATTTCTTGAATATTTAGGATTTCTAAATAGGATGCGGACTGTGATTGGGGTATCTACTTTCACAGAGAATCTGGAGTAAATCCAAAGAGCAGGTATGGCCGAGGGCAGAGGCTCCGCCGGCTCATTCTGCTGCGGTCTTTCTCTTAAAAACTTCTGAGGAGGCTTCATTATCCACAGGATAAAGCAGTTCGGCCTCCAAGGCCTTCAACGACATGACTTAACCCACCTACTCCTCAAGGCCTTCTTTCCCACAGCCGTCCTTGGTCAGGCTGTCTTCAAGCCATCCTGTCTATCAGGCAGGACCCGGTTCCATGTCATTTCCCATAAGGCTCCCGCCAAGTCCCCGTCTAGATAGTAAACTCCGCACAAGTTATTTTTCATCCCAGACTATGAATGCTTAGGGGGAAGAGCCATGCCATAGACATTTCATTTCCCCAGAGAGCACAGAATATTCTGCTTGGTCAGTAAATACCTGATGACCATGTTTCATGAGGCAGAAGTGTTAAACCCTGTCCCTAGATCTAATAACTGATTTTGGCAAGGAACGGATCTCTCTTCCTTACTTTTCCTCTCTGTGAAATAAAGGTGTCTGCTACAAATATTCTCTAGTCTGGAAATGAGAAGTACCCCACTCCAAATATGAAATATTAATTTGCGAATATATAAAAAAAGTAAGTGGACAGTTTCGTACTTTTTGTAACTCTTTCTCTTAAAAGCCCAACGTCAATTTGGAAACTTGAGAATTCCCAGAGCTTAGGTAAAAATGGCATCAGATTAATTTGGGGCCATTTCTGAGAAATGCTTTTTAAGACCTATCCACAGACCGTCCCTCTGTGTTATGGCGGTCTGACTCGATAAAACTTGTGCATATACGGAGAAGGGGCACTTACTAATTTTCCTGTGGCTGTTTCCAGCCGTGGCAGTACAGCACTTCCGATCCTCTGCAGGAGTTTTCCCCTTTGAAAGCTGAGAATTGAAGGAGGTACAGCACATCAACAGCAGCTCAGAACCTCAAAGTCAGGGAACCCCTCATATTAAATGAAAAAAGAAAAAAAGGTTGGGAGACAAAAATAAAGTCAGAAATCAAATCAAGTATCAGAGAAACATTAAAAAAAAAAAAAAAAGAGGCGAGAAAGAACCAATAGAAGGTTCCCAAGAGGGGCACCTTCTGCTCAGGTCATGATCTCAAGGTCCTGGGATGGAGTCCCGTATGGGTTCCCTGCTCAGCGCGGAGTCTCCAGAATTCTCCCTCGCCCTCCGCTCGTGCTCTCTCCTCTTTTTCAAATAAATAAAATCTTAAAAAAACAAAACAAAACAAAACAGAAAAAGGTTCCCAAGAAGTGAAAAACCATCAAGGCTCAAGGACAGGAAAAAAAAGGGGGGGGGAATCAATCAATCAATCTCTTTCCAGGTCATCTGCCTTGCCCGCACTAACCTAAAAGGGGATGTGCAGCCGCCAGGGCGTTCTTACAGAGGCACCTCAGGCCCCCCTGCAGAGTTCCTGGGCAAGAAGGACTTGCTTCTTACTCTGGTTAGAAGGGCACAGTGAATATTTAAGATTTCCAGGAAGGACCAGAATGTGACTTCTGTTCCACTTCACGGTGTCTAGGCCCATAGCTTGCTGAAGCTTGCCTAGAGGTGGAACTTAATTGGGAGTCCGCTTTTAAAGGACCCAAAGCATGTCTCCCCAGAGCTGGGAGACATCAGGTTTAATTTCAGGATTGGCAGGTTTCAGAATTACTGCAGTGGATGTTAAAAACAGCACCTCACACTACTGGAGAGGGAAAGGAGGACAAAGTGGTGTGGGTATGGCCATTATCTGGCCTCACAGTAGCTACTCGGAAACCAGGGTGCCAATCCTAATAATAAAGTTCTCCTTAAAATACCTTTATGCCTTTTCAGCTTGCAAAGACATCCAGTCAAAAAAACAAAAACAAAAACAAACTGGGGTGAGAGGGTGCTTTCTTTGACTTATTGCTCACTGCATTAGCAACTAGAAGATCCGGGCTCAAATCCTGATTCTGCATTTCTAGTTGTGAATTCTAGGGCAAACCCTTTAAGCTCTAAGATGTTCTCTTCTATAAAACCAAGATAACAGATATCCTAAGTTTCTCATAAAGAGGAAGCAAGGTTTAAAGAGGACTTGAATAAAGGCTATGAACTGTAAAGAATTTTAAGGCCAAAAATGATTATTATGACACTAATTTTTTTGATGTAATATGATCAAGATGATCCCACTTACCTTAAATAGAATATACAATATATATAAAAAAATCCCAAAACCGTAGATTGGAATGATCTGTGCCATCAGGCCTCTTCCACTCCCTCCTCCTCCAGCGCCTCCACCCGATCCTTTGGCCTTTGCAAAATGCCTCTGTGAGGTGAGACCTCTGGAAGCGAGCCCCGGGGGTCTGGCCATCTGAGGGCGGCTGGTGATGATGCATCATGGGTGGAAATCGGCCCAACTTTCCTGAGAAAATAATCCATATTTATTTCTTCTACTATTTTAAATATAGCTCTTATGAACACACCTCGTGCACTGAGGCATAAATAACAGAAGCCAACCGAAACAAGTCAATCAGGAACTTGATTATAAGGATGCAGAGGTATCACACAGCTAATACATACGATGGTAATCTCTAGCTCTTCACCAAACCCATTTTCTCTTCCCTTTTAGGTCCACAGCTTGGTAACATTTTTCAGCTTCCTATACAGTTAAATGTAGCCGTGCAATGGCGTCCCAGCCAGAGGAATGGGAGTGATATGCGCAGATTCAAGGGCTGGCCTATAAAACTTCCCATGTATTAAACTCCACATTCATTTCCCATCTGCAGGCTTCATGCTGACCTAGGGAGACCTCTGAAGTCATGGCAGAGCCTCATCCGTCCAGGTTCCTGAGTAACTGTGGGGCGCAGACCTCCCAATGCCGCCACCCCACCAACTTAGAACCAGCCGGACCTGTTTCTGTGAGAAACAAACTCCTATTGTGTTAGGGCCATTATACACTTTGGAGTCTGTTACAGCAGTTAGCCACCCTTAACTACTACAGAAAAGGAAGTGCAATCCGGTCGCAGAAGAGAGAAGAATCAGAAACCGGAAAGCCATCAGGATCCAGGACAGCTACTCTCACAGTCTACTTTCATCTCCCTCTCCATGGGGCCATAGACTTTTTCCTGTGCTCCTCTGTGCAGATCTTCTTTATTCTCCCTTCTGGCAGACCATTTCTCTAGCTTCTTTGTGAACATGGAGGAAGATAGGCACCCCAAAATCCTTCAGTTTGCATGTCCTTCGAGAGGCCAGCAGAGACTAGTCACAGCTCCAAATTCCTTGGAGGAAGATTTTGATTACTCTGCTTGGGGAAGTATGCATTCCTTTCCAATCAGCTACTGTTGGACAGACAGGATTCATGTAGCACAAACAGGGTCACAGGGTCCTGTGATTAGAAGCACAGGGCTCACAGAAAGGAACATGCATCAATTTTCTTGCATTTTCCCCCCTCCATCGGGGCAGTCAAACATTAACACCAACTGCCAAGCCTTCTGAGAGCCACAGGTGAGAAAGGAAAAGACCTCTCTTCAAAAGGTCATGTAAACAGGGTTGCAGGGAAAAAGCACTGGGAGCTAACACTATAGAGCAGAAAACATGAGACAGAAGACAGCTTCATAAATCAGACTCCAAAAATACAAACTATATACAGAAATACTGTTAGATTTGACTTTAACAAAATTACAGATTTCTGTTCAATAAAGAATACAACAAACAGAGCTAAAATAGATGACAGACAAGGAAAAGCTCCTGCAACATATAAAATAAGAGATTGTCTAGAATAGATATGGAATTTCTACAACTTGATATTAAAAAAATCATAAGAAACCCAAAAGAAAAATGGTCAAAAGCTGTGGGTAGAGAACCTACAGAAAAAGGAGCTGAAATGATTAGCAAGTAAATGAAGAGGTGATCAAATTCAAAGTAAAAGCAATGAGTAAAATACAAATTAAAAAATGAGATAGCATTGTTCATACCAATCAGAAGGGCAAAAGTTAGAATGGTAGATAATAGCAAAGATGTCGGGAAGAGGATAAACAGAGACAGCTCTTCTGCTAGGAGATCTTAGTGACATCAAGTACGTCTGCGTCCTATGTGATCCAGTGATCCCACTCTGCTGGATAAATTTCAGAGAAATTCTCAAATAGGATGGTCTACGAGCAAATTACAGACTTTATAGCTCTGTGTGAGAATGTTTGCTGTACGATAATGTAGCAGGGACCTTGAAGTAACTTTGATTTCGATAACTGGAGGAACGGACAATCAAAATGGAGTGGATAAAATATGGAATTCTATGTAGCTTTTAGAGATCACACTTCAGATGTATTTACAGCAACATGAATACATCTTAAAAAGCATGGCACTGAGTAAAAAGCAAATACCATTGTTAAAGCTGAAGACATCATGATTATACTACGTATCTTTCAAGCAAATACATAGGTAGAGGGACATAAACACAGAGTAGGTACCTATGAATGGGAAAGGGAACGGGCATGGGGACTGAAGATAAAGGGTTAAAAAGAACAAGAAAGGAAACCTGCACTCACGATGTTAATAAGGTGCTATAAACTGATAACTATCTTTAAGTCAACTGTGCTCCTCAGGTAAGAAAGCGGGCGGCAGGCAGAGAGGTAAGACAGCTAGCCACTACTAGTTTGGAAGCTGCCTTCTACCTTGTATCGCTCTCTCAGCCAACTCCACTCCAGTAAGCCTCCTTTTCCTCCCAATACTGACTTTGGGGATGTGGAATTATGGGAAGAAGTGCTTTTTAAGAGGACAGCAACAAAAGCAGAGCTTCAGACGGCAGAAGGAAACCACGTCAACACTCCTTATTCTGGGTGCTGGTGACTATGTAGCTATTAAATTGTCAAGGACCTTAATATATTAAATGTGAGTAATGGCTTTAAGGCTATAATGCACCTTCAAAAAATGCCTAGCCAGCATCCAAGAAGCTAAGCTTTCTCTTGAGAGAATCTGATACATCAGATGGCTAGTGTTCAATAAACTAGACTTAATATTTGTAGTAATACACGTTGTAGAACTTCACTATACTGCACTGAGAACACGGTCTCCAAAACTTGGTATAAAACCAAAAAAAAAAAATTAAAAATAAAAGTCAGGTAATGGCACAAAAGTATTTTTTTGCATTTCTAAAATTAAAAAATGGTGACAATGCTAAACACTACACCTCTCTCCCCAGCACTTAGAGTCTGTCAGCCAGGAAGGTTTACGGGACAGCTATTATGTTCAGGACTCTATTCTATACGCAGGAGCGAGCCATAAATAAAACAGAAACAACAGTTCCCACATTGAACAATGCTTTTAAAAAGTAGTATATTCAAAACACCAACAAAAAAGGACAGGGTATCACGGACCTTATTACTAGATAAACTAAATATGTAAGCATTACAAGAATGCAAGGAAAAAAAGGAAGAGGAGTCAAACGGGATCAACTCACTGAAGGGAATGAGACATAGAATAAAGAAGCAAAGGCATGCCAGGAGGAAAGAAGAACTCTGCAACAAGAAAGAGATGAGGACAAAGAAATAAGAATAAAGAAGTCCAACTACCAAATTAGTTTGGCTCCATTTAGGGAAGTAACAAGAGATAAGGAGAGGGAAGTAGGGGTGGAGGGTTTAAATGCTGGTGAGCAGATTTGATACTATGGGTCTAAGATCAGGAAAATGACTTAATGAGAAGGGTACCTGAAAGGGATTAAATCTATCATTTGAGTATAGGGCCTAGGCAGAGACAAACTAGGGTCTGAGAAATCAACAAGAAGGCAGTAATTAAGCTCTAAAATGTAAGGGCCTGAGGTGCTGGCTATAGCTATAAGGAGGAAGCAACAGGTCCAAGGGCTCTTAACACAGAATGATCAGCAGCGTTTACTACTGAACAGAATGTAGAGCTAATGAGGGAAAGGTCAGAAAACTCCAACATCACGACTTCAATATACTAAGAAAAGATAATGAAAAAACTGGGTGGGCTTATGACAAGGGGAAGACCGAGTGCACATTTTTCACACACTAAGTTCCAGGTGTTGGTAGCACATTCAGAAGAAATTTTTATTAGACTATAGTTAGGCTTGAGAAGAAACTCAAAGCTACCTAAATGAGAAAGTTAATTAAAAAATAAAGTGAGTGAACTATTCCCATATTAAAAGTGTTGGCGGAATAGGTATACTTATGAGCAAAAAGAGGAAGAAAAGAAAATGGAGCTGTCAAAGACCAGAAGCAAACGAGAATTAAAAAAAAAAGCAGAATTGAAAGCAAATGTGAAGTGTTGAAGAAACTGATGAAAGACTAATGACAAGCCCTATTTTTAGATACAATGTATTCTTGAGAAAAGGACGGCCATCCTATGAAATCTTGACTATCCACCTATTCAGACAATAACAGAAACCAATGTATTACAAATCACATAATCTTCAGAGTCAGAAGAAGGCTTAAAAATCATCCAGTCTTGGGGCGCCTGGGTGGCTCAGTCGTCGAGCATCTGCCTTCGGCTCAGGGAGTGATCCCAGGGTTCTGATATCGAGCCCCACATCAGGCTCCTCTGCTAGGAGCCTGCTTCTTCCTCTCCCACTCCCCCTGCCTGTGTTCCCTCTCTCGCTGGCTGTCTCTCTCTCTCTGTCAAACAAAAAAAAAAATTCTTAAAAAAAAAAATCATCCAGTCTTTCAACAAGTAGTATTGAGACAACTAGATATCCACCTGCAAAAGAAAAGTTGTACCCTTACCCACACTATTTTTAAAAATCAACTCAAAATTGGTTAAAGACCTAAATGTAAGAAAACTATACAACTCTTAGAAGAAAACACATAAATCTTTGTGACCTTGGATTAGGCAATGGTTTTAGATAGGACACCAAAACCACAAACAAAAAAAATAGGTAAACTGGACTTCAAATTTTAAAACTTTTGTGCCGCAAAGGATACCATCAAGAAAGTTAAGACAACACACTAAATGGGAGCAAATATTTGTAAATCATTGATTTGGTAAGGTTCTAGTATCCAAAATATATAAAGAACTTCTACCACTCAACTAAAAAAGGTTGAAGGCTCTTAACAGACATTTCTCCAAAGAAGATACACACATGGCCAATAAGCACATGAGAAGATGTTCGACACCACTAGATATCAAGGACATGCAAACTAACCCCACAACGAGATACACCTTATTACACCAGCTGCTAGGATGCTACAATAAAAAAAAAGATAATAAATTATTGGCAAGGATGTGGAGAAAATCGAACTCTCATACTCTGCTGATGGGAATGTACACAAGTGTAGCCACTTTGAAAAACAGCCTGGTGGTTCTTCAAAAGGGTAAACAAAGTTTCCATATGACCCAGCAATTCTACTCTCAGGTATATACTCAATAGGCTCACACAAAAACTTGTATAAAACTGGTCATAGCAGCATTATTCATAGTTACCAAAAAGTCCATCGACTGACAATAAATGTGTAAGTACAGTGTGGTATACCCATGCAACGGAATATTATTTGGCCATAAAAAAGAATGAAGTACTGCTACATGCTCCAACATGGATGAACTTTGCAAACATTATGCTAAAAAAAAAAAGAAAGAAAGAAAAAGAAAAAAGAAAAAGTCAGTCACGCAAGACCATATGTTACATGATTCCATGAATATGAAGTGTCCAGAACAGGCAAATCTATGGAGACAGAAAGTACAGTAGTGGTTGCCTAGGGCGGGGGGGGGGCAGCAGAAAGGAGAGTGACTGCTAATGGGTAGGGAGGTTTTTTTTTGTGTATGTATGAGGGGTGATAAAAATGTTCTAAAATTGATTGTGGTGACAGTCGCACAACTCTGACTTATTAAAAACCACTGACTGTACACTTTAAGTAGATAAATTGCCTGGTATGTGAATTATATCTTAAAGTTTTTAAAAAAAATATCATCTAGTCTAACCACCTCAGTTCAATACCCTCACCTTCCTTAAGTGGAGGTCCTGACTTTGCTGAATAAAATGAAACAGGAAACTCAGTATTGCCCCCACGAAGCTCATGCCGCCTCTGAACAACTCTGTTAGAATAGTTGTCTTTATACTGAGTTAATGAGAGAGTAATGGGCGGAAGAAAGGAAATAAAATGTAGGGTTTCAAACAGCAACACTGAATGATGCAGCAAGAAGGAGGGAAACGACTGATAAAGAGCTTGTAGACTGGAATCAAAGAGGAGATGAGGGGCGCCTGGGTGGCGCAGTCGTTAAGTGTCTGCCTTCAGCGCAGGGCCTGATCCCAGGGTCCTGGGATCGAGCCCCATATCGGGCTTCTCCACTGGGGGCCTGCTTCTTCCTCTCCCACTCCCCCTGCTTGTGTTCCTGCTCTTGCTGGCCGTCTGTCAAATAAATAAATAAAATCTTTAAAAACAAACGAAAAACAAAGAGGAGCTGAAAAGTAGAGGAAAACTATTTTCAAAGGTAAGAGAAGGAATTGGAGAGCTATGGAACAGATAGGCTAGGTGGTAAAAATACGTTTTATATCATAGGAGAAACCTCAGCATTTTGTATTTGGTGTAATACTTCACATAATTTACTAATGAACACAGTGTGCCAGACACAGAGATTCAAATGATAAATAAAACAGGGGCACCTGGGTGGTGCAGCCATTTAAGCATCCGACTCTTGGTTTCGGCTTAGTCATGATCTCGGGGTTGTGGGATTGAGCCCCGCACCCTGCTCTGTGCTCAGCTCCGAGTCTGCTTGAGATTCTCTCTCCTTCTCCCTCTGCCCCTCCCACTTGTGTGCACACTCTCTCCCCCTCTCTAAAATAGATAAATTAAAAAAATAATAATAACAGAGTCCCTATCTTTAAATTAAAGGGTTAAGAGATGAGCAATACAGTTCTAGCAACAAGGCAACTGTGCCTTAACCATCAAATCCAATAGCTCTTCCCCTCAGGTCTCACTCTTATGACTTAACCACAACACAAGAAAGTGATTATCACATACTCCTCATTCAATAAATATGGAATGAACCTGAACACATCCTTGTCAAACTCTCCTGCCTTCATCTCAATGGCACACCACTCTCCTGGGCTCTTTTCCAACGACTGGTCTTTCAACCTATTCCTTCTCAGTCTCAGTTCTTCTTTAATCATCTCCCTGAGATCTTGGTCTCAACCTGTTTTTTTCTTTATCCTTTTTCCTTTGACAAATTCATTCATTCTCATGGATCCATTATAAGTTTCAAAATGTACAGCTCTAGTTCTGACCTTCCCCCTCAGGCTCCTGTCTCTTACTCTAAATTCCATTAGTACATACGTCCTTTTGTTGGACTATCATGTTAAACCTAAAAACGAAACTCATTTTTCACCTTCCAAAACCTGCTCTCCTGTGTTTTTTTTTTTTTTAAGGTTTTATTTATTTATTCGACAGAGATAGAGACAGCCAGCAAGAGAGGGAACACAAGCAGGGGGAGTGGGAGAGGAAGAAGCAGGCTCATAGCGGAGGAGGCCTGATGTGGGGCTCGATCCCATAACGCGGGGATCACACCCTGAGCCGAAGGCAGACGCTTAACCGCTGTGCCACCCAGGCGCCCCTTGTTTTGTTTTAAACAGAGTGGTTCTCTCAGACCTTTAAGCTTAAGACCTATAGCCTCTACCACCTGTGACCAAGGAAATTCTTGAGATGGTAGGCTAGGGTCAGAATGCTCAACTTGGAAGAATTCAGAGTTTTTTTTCCATAAGGTTAACTGTCCTCAACAGGGAACAACTTCACCTCTTGGATCTTGGTACCCCATTTCTTAGAACTGAACCCAGGATGTTTAGAAATTCAAGGGCTATAAAACATTTGGAAATAATTTGTTAAAAAAGAAATTTTTAACTAGACATTTCAAGTGAAATACTCCCAAGTGTACCAAAAAGTATAAATGATAATGTATGAGCACTTGTGCACCTGCCTACTACAGATGTAACCAGAAGACTCGTGTACTGTCGGAATGTGCACTTTATACTTTACCATGTTAAGTATGTATTCATAAACTATATACAGTATTGTCTTGAGTTTTAAAACTTTATATTATGAACGGACAGTAGTGGCAGTCGTACAGCAATATGAATATGCTTAATGCCACTGAACCGTGCACCTGCTGGTTAAAGTGATAAATTTATGTTATGCATATTTTATCACAATTTAAAAAAACTTTATATTATGACATCATACTATACTCATTCTTCTGCAGCTTCCCTTTTGTGTCCCTTTTCTGGGTGGGGATTAGTATTTTGGCCGAGAAACGCACCCTGTTGATTTGATATCTGTAGCTTCAGTTCATTCACTCAAACTGCCATATAGCATCTCCTAGTGTGTCTGTTATCACAATTTATTCACCTCCTCCCTAGCTGATGAATATTTAGGTAATTTTCTATTTTTCACTATTATAAACATTCTACCTTATAGCTACATTACAAAGAGGATTTGTGGTTTTTAAAAAATTTTGCCTAAAGAAACAAACAAAAACAGCTCAAGAGGGGCACCTGGGTGGCTCAGTCAGTTAAGCGTCTGTCTTCGGCTCAGGTCATGATCCTGGAGTCCTGGGACTGAGTCCCACATCAGGCTCCCTGCTCAGCGGTGAGCCTGCTTCTCCCTCTCCCTCTGCTCCTCCCCCACCCCAGCCCACCCCACCCTGCACTCTCTCAAATACATAAAAATAATAAAAAAAACCACAGCTCAAGAGATCAGAATATTAAAGATATTAGAACATTAAAACTGCACTTTTCAAAATAGAAAACAGCTGTGTTCACTATCTCTACATGCACTTAAGTATTCTTTAAAATGGGACTTGACTAAGTCCTAATTGTTTATTGAAAGTTTCCCCCATATTTAGGTTTATTTAATTATTAAAATTTCACTTAGCATATCATTTAAGCTTGACTACAAACTTAATGGATTTTACAGAGTGAAGTTCTACTTTCCCTTGTTAATAACCAACCTTATTGCTCAAAACAAAAACTCTAGCACTGTGAACAGAAGAGCTTTCTGAAAGCAGCATTAAACCATCTGCAAGATTTCATTCTTCAATCAATCAATCATGAACTGGATGTGTTTATATATGATTACCGCAGTTTAAGAAAGACCCTTCTGGGCCAGTTCCTTAAGATATGTAAGCTTCTCCTTAAATACTGAGGAAATTCTAGAGGCCAAATTTAACTCGGCATTACTGAAAGTGGAGGCTGGAACCACAGCTGACCGTCCCTCATCAGTCTCCTCCACGGCCCCTCATCTTGTTACATCCCCTCCTACCTAAAGCTGGGCTCTGCCCACCATGGCTTTGATCTTCGAGTTTAACCAGATCTTTTCTTCCTCTCTTACCAACCTCCCCACTCCCAAGTCATGCTACATACTGTTAAGATATACGTGTGTGTCTAAGCCGTTGGCACAGGGCCTAGTCCATATACCCTACACATATTAATTATTACTGTTTTGTTAGGAGTCCTCTTCCTAAAGCATAATCCTAATGGGTCTTGCCATTTCTCCCATCAAAAGCTTTCAATGGTTCCCACTGAGGACAAGACTGTGTTACACAGGAGCCAGCAAAGTGAGTAAAATCGGTACTATCTTTTCAGAGCTATTCGTTAAGATACTGGCTAGGCCTCCAACTATTTAACTGGAGGTTAAATGAAACTTTAAGATTTTACTTGAGAGAGAGAGAGCACGCCAGCTTGCATGCGCACGCCCACATAAGCAGGAGGAGCGGCAGAGGGAGAAGCGGACTCCCCGCTGAGCAGGGAGCCCGATGCAGGACTTGATCCCAGAACCCTGGGATCATGACCTGAGCCAAAGGCAGATGCTTAATGGACTGATCCACCCAGATGGCCCTAAATGAGCCTTTCTAGAGCTAACTTTCATCATCTGTAAAACGGATATAATTAGGGTTGTTACAAGGATTACAGATTAGGGGCACCTGGGGGGCTCAGTCGGTTAAATGTCTGCCTTCAGCTCAGGTCATGATCCCAGGATCTGGGATCGAGTCCCGAATCAGGCTTCCTGCTCAGCGGGAAGCCTCTGCCTACTGCTCCCCCTGCTTGTGCTCACGTGTGCGTGCACAAGCACTCTCCTCTGTCAAACAGAATCTTTACAAGAAGGATTACAGATTAAATATCATATACAATGCATCATGCATGCACAGTGGGTATTTAACAAATCCTGGTTTTGCATTCCCTACAAACAACTTAATTCTATAATCTAGTCCAAAAGTACCTCTTCATATTTCTTTCCCATTACATACTCCTGATTCAGCCTAACTAGACTTCCCACCATGCTTTGAGCCTGCCTTGTGATTTCGTACCACTAAGCCTTTGCTTTTTGCTGACTCCAGTGGTTTTGCTTTTCTCTCCAACTCCACATGTCTAAATCCAGCTTATCCTTCAGGGCCCAGGCCAAATACTGCCCACATCCCCAATGCTTTTTCCCATGTCACTCCCATGCACTTAGAAAACACCGCTTGGGGGCGCCTGGGTGGTGCAGTTGTTAAGCGTCTGCCTTCGGCTCAGGGCGTGATCCCAGCATTATGGGATCGAGCCCCACATCAGGCTCCTCCACTATGAGCCTGCTTCTTCCTCTCCCACTCCCCCTGCTTGTGTTCCCTCTCTCGCTGGCTGTCTCTATCTCTGTTAAATAAATTAATAAAATCTTAAAAAAAAAACAAAACACTGCTTGAACCTCTTTAATTGCACTTATCACAACTGGCCTTATTCAAAAGTTATATTTATGTGCCTTACAGACTCTACTTGAATGGACTGAGAAACAGAAATAGATAAAATCTTTCACTAAGTTCTATTTCTACATAGTTTTTTTTTTTTTAAAGATTTTATTTATTTATTCAGCAGAGATAGAGACAGCCAGCGAGAGAGGGAGCACAAGCAGGGGGAGTGGGAGAGGAAGAAGCAGTCATGGGCTCGATTCCACAACGCTGGGATCACGCCCTGAGCCGAAGGCAGACACCCAACCGCTGTGCCATCCAGGCACCCCTATTTCTACCCAGTTTTATTCGGAGCTGACTAAAACCTATAAATCCTATCAGAGCACCAGAAAAGATGCCTCTGACATCCAGAAGCTGGCCTGGTACTATTGGCTAGGCCGTGGTGTTGGTATGAGCTGGCCTGGCACTCATAGTTAGGTCCTGGTGTTCTCCTGTTAAACATCAGCAATCTCAGAACATTAACATTCTGTGACCACCGTGGATCAAGACGAAAGAATAAGACCACTTTGTAATCTGCCTGAACACAGACAAAACATGAATACTATCCAAGCTAAAAAATATCAAATATCCCCCATTCCCAGATAATGAGTGACTGCTGCTGCTTCTTCACGAATTACAGCTTCAGCCTTTCTCTAGTGTGTTCTCCCTTTAGATAAACTATTAAGATACCCAGCCACAGAATTTGCCTTACTTCCTGACGGCATCCCATCCAGAGCAAAGCCCCACATCCTTAAACGTCCTTCAAAATCACCTAATACATGTCCACATCCTATAATAAAGCTTTTCTAACAACCTTACAGTGATGCTGCAGGCTTCCATGGTGTGCGTTCTCCCTTGCCACAAGCAGTAAATCCAACTTCTGTAACTACAGGCATTCCTTGTGCTCTGTGGCTGACGGGCAGACAGCGAACTTCTTGAATAAAAGTCTAGTGTCTTGTCTGCACTTGGGTCCCCTACAGGGTACGCTCTGGGTCTTGCATGCTGTACACGCTGCTGAACTTATCTGGATGACTTACGCTGGGCCTGCTCGCCTTTACTGGAATCTCAAGACCCAGCACAGTTAGCTACTCTCAGGACTAAAAATTTTTTACGTCCTTATCCTGAGTGTTTTTCAGTTTTGAGAACAGAAAATGGCAGTCAGGGAACTGGTAAAGGTGCCCCTCAGCCACCACTCTGCCCCACACTTGCTCCCCTAGAAGTTTCTGAACTCGAGAAGTGCCTGATTAGCATGTGCTCACAGGTTCTCAGATTGCCCCTCCCTTCTCTGACTCTTTCGGGGCAGGTACTTGAGGGTTCGTTAGCAGAAAAGAAAAGGTAAGGGGCCAAAATAAGACGTTTATCCTCAAGCACTTATACACCAAAACGAAGAGCTAATTTAAGAATTAAATATGTGTATTATATATGCATATATACACATATATGGACACATAACTGTACATACGTGTGTATATATTTCCACATCTCAGATAGTTCAAGATCAGTGGGCAGAACTCACCTGAGGAAAACACGGTGACTTGAGAGTCTGAGCTATTTCAGAGGAACAGGGCCACTGCGGAGGTAGTGGTAAGGAACCCTATTTATAAGTAGTCGGAGTGAGTCACTCACTGGAAAACATGGGCAGGCAGGATCAGGAGGAGAGATGCCAGACAGGACCCTATCGTGGGAGCACCCCACGGTCCCGCTGTGGAGGTGGTGAGCTGGACTGTCCCGAAGCCGACTCTAGCACAGAAGCAGCATACGGTCACCTTGGAGGGCTTCAACTACCCTGGCACCTGTTCGAAGTCTCAGTGCGCTGACCCTGGAACAGCTGACAAGTTCCTGGCCTCGCACGCTGAGGTCTTCATGTTACACAGGTACCGAAGGTGAAAGGAGGGGAACTGCTAACTTTGACCGAAGAAATTGGTCGGTGAAATGAAAAGAGAACTGCAGGAGAAACGGACCATGCCAACTCAGTATTTGTGGCAACAAAGTAAGGGTTGTGTGGCACAGGCCCCAGGAAGGCAGAATTATGTTCTGAAAACAAAGAGCTCCACGGCATGAGACCCTTTCCTAAGAGGAAAGCTCTTAAAATGCATTGCTGCTTGGGCATTTCAAAAACTGTCAGACAGAGAGGAAAGGCGGGGTGGGGGAAGATATACAAGTTGTTCTTCTAAGAGAAGAGAGAAAAGATGAACAAAAAGACACATAGCTGAATGAGCGGCAAGACCTGGGGGAACCACAGGAGGCCAAGGTCCAAAATAAATTAAGATTTACTAAAAGGCTAGCCAAAGCGAAAGGGGTATTTTTAGAGCCAAAAAGGCAATTTACCTGATGATAAAATGTAATGCTGAGGAAGCAGAACTTCTGAACTTCTATTTTGCTTCCATATTCTCTATCAAAGGGAATAAATTTGGGGTTAAATGAAAGAGAATCAACAATCCTAAAGACAAAAATAAAGTCTCAGATGGGTGAGGAGGATAATTCTGTCTACTAAGTAATTTCTACTAAGACTAGAAAACTTGCAAGAAAGGTCATTAAACTAAAAGAAAACTTAAAGAAATTATGTTGATAGAGAAAATTTTAAAGAATGGAGCAGGTAACTATTGTTCCAGTCTGCAAAAGGTGGATGGTGGACTTTTCCACTATAGAGAAGGGAGCACACTGTAGCTCTTGGACGACATTCTAGAAAGCATTCTTCAGGAGATTGTGAGGAAGATGGCAGACTAGGAGGTTCCTGAACTGAAGCCGTGGGCACACAGAGATAACAGCTCTCTCTGTGCGACTAACTCCGAGAATGACCTGAAGACTGGCAGAACAGTGCTTCCACATTTAATCCTGGGGGGGGCGGAGTTGAGAAGGAAGGCCACTTCGAAAAAGGGCCGAGGAGCAGAGCTGAGATGGGGGGAAACCCAGGTAAGACTAACCACAAATGGGAAGGAGGCCACAAGCATGGAGAAGCTAGAGGATCAGACCCCACCCTAGGCTTTGGGGACTCACATTGGGAAGTGTGAGTCCCCATTAACATCTGGCTTTGGGGAAAAAAAAAAATCAGTGGAGCTTAGCCTAGCTTTTAAAATCAGCGGGGTTTGGGGTGCCTGGGTGGCTCAGTCATTAAGCGTCTGCCTGCGGCTCAGGGCACGATCCCGGTGTTATGGGATCGAGCCCCACATCGGGCTCCTCCGCTTTGAGCCTGCTTCTTCCTCTCCTACTCCCCCTGCCTGTGTTCCCTCTCTCTCGCTGGCTGTCTCTCTCTCTGTTGAATGAATAAAGAAAAGAAAATCAGCAGGGTTTAACTCTGGGTACTTTAAAAAATCAACCTGCTTAACGCCAGGAAAACCGAAGGCAGATGGGAAACTAAGTCCTCGCCTTAAAGCATAATAAATAACTTGGCTTTAAACACAGCATAGAAACAAGTTTGAAAAGTGTCTGAGGTACACGTGACGGAGATGTATTTACTACCAGGGAACATGTGCTGGAGACGCAGGTATCTTCAGGAGACTCCAGCAACAGAAGTGCCGGCACACGCCGTTTCTCTTCCCCTCCCCAAGCCTAGACAGCCAGACATTTGCAAAAACCAGCATGAACCCTCTCTACCTCTTTTGCCAGGACCGTGTGTGCAGCCCCACCTTCCCCTGCACAGCCTGGCAGGCAGCTGTCCAAAGTGGCTCCAGTCCCACCACTCCCTGCAAACAAGCCCAGCAAGGACCAGCGCGGCTCCAAAGTGAATCCTGTGCTGGGGAGAGTGAAAGCTAACCTCACACACCGGTGCCCCTGCAGTTCCAGCAGCCAAGCCTTTTCACTGGCCACGAAAGGAGAAACCCCTGCCTCTGGTGTGTCTGCAGCCGTGACAGAGACACCAAGTGCAGAAATCAGGGTGACTGCTAACCCCACCCACCTGTGCTTCCAAACAAAGCGAACAGCACAAAATGGACAAAACCTACATGAGCAGCAATCAAAAAACAAAACAGCTTAGGATTCTGATATATCACGAGGTCAGCAAGTAAAATGCCAAAAATCTAGAGCAATCCTCAGGATGCACTAATAGAAACCGAGAGTTCTTAAAAGGAGGGTTGGGGGGCAGGGAGGAAACAGGTTTGCTCTTCCATGAGCTAATAGGCTTCCACTTGCTATTATCTGCCTTCTAGAGGGCTGTGCTGAGATACTTGGAACTAGGTCATATGAGGAACGGATGAACTACTTCAGATGTCAACGTAGGAAAAAAGACTGAAGAAGGGGACATGATGTTGTCTTCATTTTTTTTTTAAAGATTTTATTTATTTATTTGACAGAGATAGAGACAGCCAGTGAGAGAGGGAACACAAGCAGGGGAGTGGGAGAGGAGGAAGTAGGCTCCCAGCGGAGGAGCCCGATGTGGGACTTGATCCCAGAACACCGGGATCACGCCCTGAGCCGAAGGCAGACGCTTAACGACTGAGCCACCCAGGCACCCCTGATGCTAGTCTTCAAATTCCTGAACTCACCAACTTTCCCTTTAATCTATTTTCCTCCATTCCTATTTTGGTGAAGGGCATCACCATCTGTCTAGTCACCTAAGCCAATAACTTGAGACTAATCCAAGATGCTTCCCTCCCCTTCCCCTTCCAATTCTACTTAAAAATGGCTCTTAAGGGGCACCTGGGTGGCTCAGTCGGTTAAGCGTCCGACTTTTGATTTTGGCTCAGGTCACGATCTCAGGGTCGTGAGCTCAAGCCCCATGTCAGGCTCTGCACTTAGCGTGGAATCTGCTTGAGATTCTCTCTCTCCCTTTGCCCCTACCCACACTCACATGTGCACGTGTGTGCACCTCTCTCAAATCTTTAAAAATGGCTCTTAACTGAAATTTCTAACTTAAATTTCAAATCATAAAAACAAAAATAAAAACCAGAGAAATATAAAAAAAAGTTTAAAAAGCTCTTAAAATTGTTCTCCTCCCTCTTACCTAATGATGACAGCCTCCTCTGCTCTACTTCCTCCTTCCTCCTTCCTCCAGTACCTCTGTATCCCTTTGAGAATCTCTCTCAACTTCATAGTGGTTAATCAGTAATCAATATATTCTGTCTACCAAAAGCCCTGCAAGTAACTTAATTCAAGCCATTAAAATGCACGCATAGGTTAGCCAGAACTACTGGGAAAGAACGAGGGGTGGGGGTGCGGGTAGATAAAAGTAAGGTGTGAATGAAGGAAGAGTTTAAAAGAAAAGACATGCTCCTTCTCTGGACAATGGAATGTGAGAGGTGATGGCTGGTACTGCTGCAACGACTGTTGCTATCCTGAGACAGCAGTCAGAGGACAGACCCAACTTGAGAAGGAACTCGTGACTTACGCTTTTCATAACTGGAAGCCTGTATCTCCCACTCCTCTGCGCCCATTTTGACCATTCCCCCACCACCCCTCCCATTTGGCAACCATCAGTTCTCTACATTTATGGATTTGTTTTTATTTGTTCATTTTTTAGATGCTACATATAAGTGAAATCCATAGTATTTGTCTTTTTCTGACTTATTTCACTTAGCGTAATACCCTCTAGGTCCATCCAAGGGCAGAGAGTTTAGTTGGCAAAATTTCAGTTATTGAAATATATCATTTAAGAGAAGTTTTTTTCCTCGGTTATACTCTGTTGGTAACTAACACGAAAAGAATTCACAATATTAGCAGCTTCATAAACTTGAATTATTCATTTAAAAATATTTATCAACTGCCATTTTAGGCAGATACTGAAGAAAGAGTGGTAAACAAGACCAAGGCCCTGCCCTCATGAAACTTACATTCTTGAAGGTAGAAACAGGAAAAAAAGTAAATAAGAACATTTCATATCCTTCAAGAAGGAAAACAGAACAACATGAAGGAACAAGGAAGCATCGATGGGGGTGGAGTTATCTTAGCTAGGGTCCCTAGGGAAAGTCTGAGAAGGTTACATTTGAGCAGAAACTTGAGTAATTAGATGGAAGCCGAGGGAAGAAACTCTAGGAATAAGAACAGAAAGTGCGAAGATTCTAAGATGAGAACATTGAATATCAACTCGAGTTCTCAAGGGAAAGAGCCACATTTAATCTCTATACAACATTCAGGAGAGTATCTCCCACTCACATTCAATACAACTTATTCAGCATGATTCAGCATAATGGAATTCAATTCAGTAAAACACTGAATTAGAAAAATCTTTACTGCTCAAGTTCATCATGAATTAATCTTCAAGGCAGACAAGGCAGTATCCTTAGACAAAATGAGTAAAACCTTTGGGATTTTGTAATAAGGCAGAAAAAAAAAAAAACCCCAACATGATTTTTTAGAAGTCTCTTTCAGGTAGATAGTTTTACAAGCCTAAACTTTATCAAGCATATTCTAACAAGAGGATTCTGGGTTCACTCTGTCCTCCACCCCTAGACCTTACTGCTTTGCATCTGCGGTATTTCTATCCATGATGTGCAAGAGAACGGAACGATAGTCACTGTGCACACATTACAGGGAAGTGGATTTCAGTTCAAAAGGAGCTGTCCAATCATCAAGAGGCTGAACATTAGTGGAAGTGTTTGGAAACTGTAAAACCATCCTCACGGGTATTACAGAGATAATTTACAGGAAAAAGTTACCAGTAGAACTTCAGGAGCTGCAGAGAATTGTTCTAGTTCCTCCTCTCAGCCTGGACATCCATCCCTTTACCCTTATGTAAAAGCCCCTGAACGCAACCAACAGGGTGGATTTGTAAACACCACATACACTGTCCCAATAACAAAGGATTAGCAAACACTTAGGGGGAATGTAGTAATTTGGTAATCTCAGTAATTGAAGTTTGAATTAAAATCTTCAGATTATATTTTTAAAGGCATAAAAACCAGCCTGAAGCGGGGATCCGGAAGTACACGATGATTTCAGGCTAACAATAGCAATTCCAATTGACTCGACTTCATAACAAAAGCGCGACACAAGTGAAATAAGTCAAGCAGAGAAAGACACTTATCATATGGTTTCTCTCATCTGGAACATAAGAACTAGGAAGATCGGTAGGAGAAGAAAGGGATAAAGAAAAGGGGGGGTAATCAGAAGGGGGAATGAAACATGAGAGACTATGGACTCTGAGAAACAAACTGAGGGCTTCAGAGGGGTGGGGGTCGGGGAATGGGATAGGCTGGTGATGGGTAGTAAGGAGGGCACATATTGCATGGTGCACTGGGTGTTACACGCAAGTAATGAATCATGGAACTTTACATCAAAAACCAGGGATGTACGGTATGGTGACTAACATAATATAATAAAAAAACATTAAAATAAAAAAATTGAAAAAAAGCGCGACACAAAGCACACAGAAACCCCAGAGAGGGGAATCCAAGCGGGAGGCCCTCTGGACTCAAAGCACCTGAACAGATGNACATTAAAATAAAAAAATTGAAAAAAAGCGCGACAAAAAGCACACAGAAACCCCAGAGAGGGGAATCCAAGCGGGAGGCCCTCTGGACTCAAAGCACCTGAACAGATGTGACAGCGGAGTGAAGCCAGCGGGGGGAAGGGGCTGGAAACAAGGGGTGAGCGAGAGGCCACCTGGAGGGTGCCCAGGCACGCACGCCTGCATCCCCGGCCCTTCTTGCTGAAGAAGGTCGGGATCGACCGGGGCCCGGAGGACTCCGTCTGTCTGCCGACTCCAGGGAACCGCGGGGCTTGGCACCTCCCAAACGCCGCCGGCCCACCCTCTCCAGCCCGTTTGGAGGAGACCTCGAGTCACAGCACCCTGGAGCCGCATTCTCCGAACGCGGAGAGGGAGCTAGGCTGCGCCTACCTTCCGGGGCCGACGGCGGCTCCTGCCGCTTTCCGCGGGACAGGAAGGCTTTGGGCAGCAGCAGCGACACGGCCAGGACGAGCCCCGAGGCGAGGGCCACCCTCTGCACGGTGGAGTACGCCATGGCCGCCTCCCTCGCCACAGGTGCAGGCGCCGGCCGGAACCGGAACCGCAGCGCCCGCGGCCTCCTCCGACCGCACCGCGGGCTGCGCCGACGGCGACGGGCGAGGGACAAGTGCGCGAGGCGCGCGCTCGGCGGTCCCGGAGTTCGGACTCGCGCTCGCGCCCTCGGGTCTGGGCCAACTGGAAGCTCCTCCCTCTCCACGGCCCGCGGTGCGTTCTCCCCCGCGGGAAGGCTGGCGGCTCTGCCCTTCCTTGTCCGGCCCCGCCGGCCGCCCCTGAGCACGCCAGGAGCTCCTTACCGCCGGCCGCTCCCAGCGCCCGCCGCCGGAGCGAGAAGCGCAGCGCGCCGATGACCTCGCTCCCCGGTGCGAAACCTTTCACAACACCTCTCCATCCTCAGCACCACCGTCACGTTTCTTTGTGTGACCTCCAAGCCCTGAACGATCCGTAATTAACAGTGCTGCATCCAAACTACATCATTTGCTCTTTCCCCAGCATATTCCTTGCTTTCAGGGAAGCTTGGCTTGTCCCGTTCCCTCTGCCTGGAAAATTCCTAACGCCATCTCCGCCGGTGAAAAACTTCTCTGAAGAACAACTGAAAAATACTACCCTCATGAGACTTCTCCAGTCAGCCTCTCCTTCCTCGGTGTTCTCACAGTCCTTCCTTCGCGTCTTTGTTTTATAAACATTAATAAACATTTAGTTCCTACAATGTATCAAATCAGGAAACGGTACTATAGGGTCGGATGAATAAGATGGGTTTCCTTACGGGGCAGATCGGTATCTGAACAAGAAAATACAGGAAGTATTCCGGACTCTGAAACAGTCAGCTCAACTGGAAGGAGGGGTCAAGAAAAGCTCCTGAAAGTAGGTGAAATTTGAGTTTTTGAAGACTAAGTGACTAGGCAGACAGGTGGGAGGAGTTAGAGTATTCAGACAAAGGGTGCAGAGAAACCAAAGGCATGACAGCATGTGTGCCTTCCGAAGATTACAAGTGATTCATTTTGCCTGGGCCATAGGGCTCCTGACAGAATATAAAGGATATAAAAGGACAGGATACAAATATAAGCAGGAGAGAGATTGTAAGAAGCCTGGATAGAACTTCCAGTTCAACTTGGCAGGTGGAACACACCCATTCACCTTTCCTCCCCCAGACACCTCACAAAAATGAAAATAAAGAGATGAAGTGTAACCACTGCAAGACTAAGGAGAATGAGTGACAATATAACAACAGACAAGAAATGTCAACATTTTGTAAGATGCAACATTACCCAATAGAAATACAATGACAGTCACATATGTAATTTAAAATTTTCTAGTAGCCACATTAAAAAGCGAACAGGTGAAATTCATTTAATACGTTTTATTTAACCCAATATACCCAAAATATAATTTCAACATGTATAGCACTCGTAAGTCACATTTCAATGGCTTAATAGCCACCTGACTAGTGGCTGCCATATTGGGCAGTGCAGGTGTAAACCATAAGTGATGTGTCTACTGAGGGAAAGCCCAATTTTCCCCTCAGAACCTAGGAGGTCTTAAGAATTGGAGGCACTGAGTTTCTTTAAAGGCAAAGATGTGGATTGGGGCTGAATAAAGGATTGGTTGAAAGTCTGGTTAAGGGCGCCTAGGTGGCTCAGTTGGTTAAGCAACTGCCTTTGGCTCAGGTCGTGATCCTGGAGTCCCAGGATTCAGTCCAGCATTGGGCTCACGGCTCAGCAGGGAGTCTGCTTCTCCCTCTGACCCTCCCCCCCATGCTCTCGCTCTCTCAAATAAATAAGTCATTAAAAAAAAAAAGTCTAGTTAAGAAGCAGGTGAAATCCTCCACATCTTGTTCCTCAATTACTGCAGCCGGGTGGTTACCCCTACCAGCTTTGCTCAGGCATCATTGTTGAGATCACAATAGCACTAAAAGTTATTGAGTACTTACTGTATTCCAGGTATTTTACATACCATAACAACTGATTCTAACAATTTTATGAAGTAAGCAATATAATATACCCATTTTACGATGAGACAACCAAGAAACAGCTTACGTAATTCCCCAACAATTACACAGTATCAGTCAAAAGCTATTACTTGAACCCAGGCATGCTTACTCCAGGACTTGCCCTCTTAACCACCAGTTTTACTCTCTGGAACTAGGGAAGCTCTGAACTCATGGACAACAGGTACAGCCTATGGAGGTGGTACCTTACGGGATATGGCTTCTAAGAGGTGCAGAGAAAACTGTGATGACCCACTCCTGAAATTCAGGCTTGGTTGACTGGATAGGCATTGATTTCATATAACAGCATTTTGAGAACTGAAGAATCAGGTTTGTGAGAGAGTTCAGATTGTGACTAGTTGAATTTGAGTTCCACAAAATATCCAGGTACTGCTATGCAGTTGGATATATGGGTCTGAAACTGAAAAGATATGCTTGCTCTAGAAGCAAATATGGAAGCGATTGGCCCTTCAATAGTAAGTGAAGTCTGGGAGAAGCTAACGTCAGCAAGAGTGCTCACTAGAGTGATGAGAGGAAACCTAGATTACACCATTATGTTGAAGTTCCAAGTATGAGGACAGAAGTGGGGTGGAAAAGAAGGTAGTGATCCAGGTGTTAAAATCTGGAATAAGGAATTACTGGGAAGTTAGAAGGTGACAGAAACAGAAGGTGTAATGAGCAGCCAGAAGACATGCTTTTGTAAGGAGTGGTAGGTTTTTTGTTTGCTGGTTTTGAGTGTGGTTCTGGTGGCAGCAGGCTTTCCTAGGCATACTTCTAAGTCCCTTACATACAGAAATGCATTGACGATAATACAAAACTCTGAATAAATGCCTGACCCTAATCGTTAAGTGCTTAATCTCCTTGTTGTTGTTGTTGTTGTTTTTGATCGTTCTACACTGGAACAAAGCTTTTTTCCTCTTGCCTGCCATCCCACTGATGTGGAACTTGTAAATTGTTCCCTAGAATCTTTCTCCCATGTTGCTGGCGTTTTTATCCCTATGCTAGTTGCCTTCCCAACACTCCTGATTTACCTTTATTCCACTTATCTTGACATTCAATTTCAGCCCAGGAACAAACTACTTATGGATCACAAGACCCAGGACAGAAAACCTACCTTTCTCTGGTTATGCAGTAGGAAGCAGAGAAGGGCTCTCCCAACCTTACACCCCAAAGAAGGGGAAGACCTCCGTCTCCTTCTCCTTGGAATGTATTTCTACTCTGCCTTTTAATGACCCGCAGGGCTCCCTGATACTGAAGCCCGTGAGGGCCCACAGCTGGAGCCACTAGCCTGTAGCTACTGCAATGATTTCCTTCCCTCCACCCCTTTCACAGCTGGCCTTGCCTGATATAGAAGGCCCAAATAAATACGAACCCCTTCCAGGAAGCTCTCCTGGGTGCTCCAGCTCATGCTAACGCTTCTTTCATTGAATTGCTGTGGACACTGTTTATCATGGGTTTGTTGGGTCTTTTCCCCTGGGCAGGAACCCCAGGAGGATGGGGTTATGTCTGCTTTCCACGACATGATCAAGCACAGAACTGGCTCAAGTAGGTACTTACTGAAGTATGAGGCTGCTGGTTTCACACACACACACACACTGATTTTGCCACTGCTCCAAGGCAACTATGCATCTTCCTAGGAATCAACAGTCACAGTTTCCTTGAAGAGTCACCCCAAAAGATATATAAACCACCAGTTATGAAATAAATAAGTCCCATGGTGACTATAGTTAGTAATAATGCGTCGTGTATTTGAAAGTTGCTAAGAGAGATCTTAAAAGTTCTCATTATAAGAAAAAAAATTGTAACTATCTGTCATGAGAGATATTAACTAGATTTATTTTGGTCAGCCTTTCACAATGTATGCAAACACTGAATCATGTTGTACATCTGAAACTAATATGTTCTTTTTTAAAGCTAATATGTTCTGTATCAATTTCAATATTCAATATATTTATATTTCAATTAAAAAAGACATGGTTAAAAAATAGAGTCACCTCAAAGAGTCTCATTTCAAAAAGTCACTGTTTTCACCCACCATAGGTCACTCTGCCTCATCCACCATATTTGCCCCCTAGTGACCATGATAGTTAATTTTATGTGTCAGCTTGGCTGGGCCACAGCGCCCAGATATGTGGTCATACATTATTCTGGATGTTTCTATGAGGGTGCTTTTTTGATAAGATTAACTTAAATTTGTGGAATTTAAATAAAGTAGATTGCCCTCCATAATGTGGGTGGGCCTCACCGAATCAGCTGAAGTCCTGAACAGAACAAAAGTCTGATCTCCCCTGAGTAAGAGACAGTTCTGCAGCAGGAGGTCTTCAGACTTGAACTGTAGAATGGACTCCTCCTGGATCTCCAGTCTGTCAGCCCACCCTGAAGATTTTTGACTTGCTGAACTTCTACAGTCACATCAGCCAATTCCTTAAAATAAATCTCTCCCTTTCTCTCTCTCTCTTTCTTACTCTCCCTCCAGCCCCACCCGCCATCCTGACCACATACACATATCCAATTTCTTCTTTCTCTGGAGAACTCAGACAAATACAGTGACTTTGGCTATTTCCAAAAATGTAATTCCCCCTGTGATTGAGGACTTCCATCCCAGAGGAGATTCCAAGGATGCACCTTGATGTCTGAAAACAGCTTTAAAGAAGAGCCCAAAGGAACTACAGTAAAGTCATGGGCCCTTAGTATAGGCAGGAAATTGGGGTGGTCCACATGGAAATGAGACCCAAATATCGAGAACACTGAGCAGAAGGGAGGAAGACCTATAACTCCAAAGCCCAGAATGAAGAAGCTGAAGAAGGAGGCAGGAGATGGGGTGGGAGGCACACAGAGGGTATATCAGACCCAGGCCTTGAGAGAAGGGTAGAATTTCCATCGGGGATGAAGGAAATGTAATAAACACCTGTTCATGGTGGATGTCCAAAATCCTTTGAATGCCCTCTCTTTGGTGTCAAGAGCCTCACATTGTCAATGGAGAATCCAGCAAACTATACTTCCCCTTGCCACCAGGCGTAGGTCTGCTTCCCCAGTCAGAACTGCCCATGCCTGACTTCAGTTTGGAAGTTATCTCTGAGAGGAGACAGCAATGGCTGGGCTGCTTTTTTTTGGTGGTCCTAGATGGCAGCAGAGGTGGGATGTCCCCGCCATTGGTGGCAGCCACAGCAGCTTCCTGAGAGGCAGAGCTGAGACCACGCAGGCCTGGGAGCAGTGGCAGCAGAGATCCCTCGAGAGGCCGGCTCTGTGGCATGGTTCTGGGAGTTGCTTCAAGCTCCGGAGCCCCGGTTTTGTCACCTGTGAAATGGATTTTGTGCTGCCTCTCTCCCTGAGCTAGCAAATGTGATGGAGCTTGGAAGGCAATTGGGTGTAACACGAAACAACAGTCATAGCTACAGCTCAAAGCAGGTAAAAGGAAGAAAACTAGAATCAGAAAAGGGGAGACGGTTTCAGGAGCAAGCCTATTGGGAGGAAGCCTCTACAAGGCCCCTATTCCTCACCCTAAAGCTTTCCCCTACTGGGAGTGGGTGGGCAGAGGCTGGGGGCATGAGGACCCAGGCTTCTGGGTGGTGTATGGTCAAGGTAAGAGTGTCCTTACCGCTCTCCTAGCACCTCTCCTCACCGGCCCCTGCCCCCGGCAGATGCCGAGCAGAGAGAAGTCACAGTTGGATACCTTGGGCCTTTCTGCCTCGAATGAGAAGAAATAGTCTTTGGCTCCAATTAATTAAGCAAACTGATAGAAATTCTCTGCCTAAGTCACACTTTGCATATCCATAATCTCTGTGCTACATTTTCTGTATGCTTTACCCCTGGGTAAAAATTGGTGAGCATTTAAATGCTTCCTCACATAATCTTGCTAACGCACATTCTTGCCTATAAATATTCATGCCACTGCCAAAACATTCGCAAGCTTTCCGCAAAGGTGAAATGTGTGTAATGTACTTTGTCTTTTGGGTATAAATATTATCCAATACATTTTGGTTAATATGAATACACTAATTATTCCTGTAGCCCTTTTAAAAAGGGTCATCTTCATGATGTGAATTTTTAAAAAATGTAATTACAGTAATTGGATACTTAATCTAATTAAAATTTGCTTTATCTTTAATGGGAATTTTTCTAAAGAGGAGAATGACAATTGCCTTTTTGATAACGACTGTTTTCTTCCTGTAGGGGGATCAAGTTGGTGAAAACTGGAGAATCAGGCAGTTTTGTGTCTGTCTGCACCCTGGTCGCTGGGCAAAGCCAAGCCAGTCTTTGCCTTAGGACTCAGTACTTATATGATGAATATGGCTTTTAGTTACTGAAGAGAGTGGAGGAAAAGACTAGTGGAACATTTTCTTTCCCAACAGATGAAGCTGCCCCCCTCCCTAGGGAGCATCCTTCTGTTCCCCTGACCTGTGATTGGTCCACGGTGGGAACTTGACCTCAGCCTGCTAGATCAGGGTGCCTCACAGGGCTTGCTGGGGCTGGAGCTGGAGGAGAAGCGGTTCCCCTATTTGGGAGGCCATGTGCTATAAAGAATTGTAGTGAATGTTCCAGGGGCTCCATTCAGGTCCCGTTGGTTCACCCTTCAGGTCACCTGCAGATACTTCCTGTGTACAAGCTGGGGTCCTGCGTCTCTTTCCATAAGGCTGGTCTCTAACCTGGGGAGCAAGCTAGGCCTGCTGGAGAGCTATCAGCCCTATGGCAACTCTCAGATGATGAGAGAGGGAACAGAAATGAGATGGATGGAGTGCAAGCCTGGTGCTGAATCCAGGTTCCACCCCCAAGACTCTCCTTGCTCCTATCCTCCTTTGATTCTGTGGGTTGCTCGGAACCCTCCCCAGCCATGTGAGTCAATATATTTCTCCCATTTTTTTCATATGTGTTAAGCTTGCTTGCTAGAGTTGGATTTCTTTTTTTATTTTTTTTAAGGTATTTTTATTAAAGCATGGGGCAGGATCCGTGGGCAGAAAGAGCTGCCTAGAGTGGGATTTCTATTTCTTGCAACTAAAAGTATCACGACTTTCTCAAAGAATAAGTGAGTTTGCATGCAAAGCACTTGGACTAGAGCTTGCCTCAGATTAAATGTTACTACCATCATTACTACTATTATTATTAAGATCATGTTGTTATTATTCAATGTCTGACCTGCTTCCAGAAAGGAACATGGATCAAGGACCTAGAGCCTAGAAAAGAGTCACAAGGGGCACCTGGGTGGCTCAGTTGGTTAAGCATCAGCCTTCAGCTCAGGTCATGGTCCCAGGGTCCTGGGATGGAGCCCTGAGTCAGGCTCCCTGCTCAGTGGGGAGTTTGCTTCTTCCTCTGCCCCTACCCTGCTCATGCCCTCTCTCTCCCTCACTCTCAAATAAACAAAATCTTAAAAAAGAAAACAATAGTCACAAAAGAAGTCAGTTTAATTCTACCTAATTTCCTCCCTTTTGTCTTTTTTCATAACTTGAAATAAACATTATTTTATTTTGCTTAAGGATCACGTTTATTTTGCTCTAATTTTGTTACCAAGTCTGAGTGGCATAGACAAACTGCTGAGCGTGAATGCCCCGGTCAGGTTCAAGTCATGGCAGGCTCTGACTGGCTGCAGGGTCACCTTAGGACTGTCATGGGCTCCTGCTGCTTTGGCCCTGATGGGTCCCCTCCTCCATAACACATATTTAAAATTATATTTCATGACTACATTGTTATAAAGACAAATATGTTACTATTATATATCAAGACACTGTCTACCTAAAAATTCATTCTTTCTTCTGGTTTTAAGAGAAATTAAAACATTTTAGTAACGTGGCTCCTGCTTTCTGTTTTCTTTAACACATAATTGTTTTTAATTGTATCAAGCACCACAGAAGTAAAATGTTGCCATTTTTAGAAAATTCTGGTGTTTCTGTATTCTAGGGAATGGTGGAAGTCTTACCTTGGCACAGGGGAGATGCTTCTAGGAATCTTCTGGCTCAGCAAGGCAAGGCCTAGAGGGTCACCTGGACGGAGCTGGGGTTAAGACAATGAGGACAAGGGGCTTTTCAGAATAAAGTGGTGTTTTCCTTCAAGGAGAGGCTGTTATGTTGTGAAATTTGGGACTTCTCCTGAAGGCTCAGAGACAGGAATTTGACAACGAGGGACTAGGGAAGAGACAGCAGGGTTTGAAGTGCTGTGGTTGGTGGAGAGGGCCTCTGAGAGACTCAGCCAGGAAAGAGCTCGCTGTGATGAGAGATGCTCGGTGGGCGGTGGTTTCGGGATGGTGATATCCAGGCTTTCCTCCTACACTGCATTCCTTTTATGGTTTCCTCAAGCCCTTAGGAAAGTCTGTGACAGGGGCGCCTGGGTGGCACAGCGGTTAAGCGTCTGCCTTCGGCTCAGGGCGTGATCCCGGCGTTGTGGGATCGAGCCCCACATCAGGCTCCTCTGCTATGAGCCTGCTTCTTCCTCTCCCACNAAAAGTCTGTGACACACCATGGGCTGTGCCATTGGTGCTCAGGAATCTGATTAGGGCATTGGTCCCTGCCTGGAGCAAGGCACTCTCATCTCCTAAGACCAAGGCTGAAGGAGCAGCATTGAATCAGCAGAGAATACTAATCCCAACAACCAAGGTGACAAGAAACAATGTATGCAGAGGGCTGTGGGGTGGCCAGGTGGAGGCAGAGAGGCAGACTGCTCCATGTTTGGTAAGAATGCACTTGGGACAAAGGCCGTTTCTCCCAAATGCAATGGAAGGCAGCGATCCTGGAAGGGAAAGGGGCAGAGGGAAGGATTGGAGCCTACTGTTTTGTGGTTAAGGGTTCCAAAGCAGCCAGAGCCTGTACATACAGTGTCCTTCCTTCTCTGGACACATGTACCGTGATGTCTCTGCTTCCAGCTGCAGCCACGTTGGCCTTGCTCACACTCACATAGGCCTGGGCAGTGCCACCCTGAGTCCTTGCACTTGTGCTCTCCGCCTGGGATGTTCTTGCCCCAAACATCTGCATGGCTCAACCCCTCACCTCCTTCGAGTCTTTGCTCAACTATCAGCATTCTCAGTGAGACCTTCCCTGGCCACCTGATGTAAGGTAAAGCACTCCTTTATTTACCTGCCCTATTTATTTTCCTCCATGGCACTTGTCCTAGCCAGTTCAGGCTTCTGTAACAAAATACCATAGACGGGGAGCTTATCCACAACAGAACTTTATCTCTCATAGTTTTGGAGGCTGTGATCTGAGAGCAGGAGAGCAGCAGATTTGGTGTCCTGGGGAGAGCCTGTTTCCTGGTTCCCAGATAGCCCTCTTCTTCCAGTATCCATGGAGGAAGAGGCAAGGGAGCTCTCTGGGGTCTCCTTCATAGGGGCGCTAATCCCACTCATGAAGCTCATCACCTTCATGACTTTAATCACCTCCCAAAGGCTCTCCCTCCAAATACCATTACATCGGGGATTAGGTTTCGACATATGAATTTCGGAGGGGCACAAACATACAATCTATAGCAACACTTACCACCCCCTGCAGCCTATCACTGTGGCTTCTCTCCCTTCTCTCCCTCTAGAGTACAAGCTGCATCAAGGCAGGGAATTTGGTCCGTTTTGCTTTCTTCTGCTTCCCCAGTGCCTAGAACAGTGCCTGGTGCATGGTAGGTATCAATAACTATTCTTTGAATGGATGAATGAAGATGACAATGTCTAGATTCTACAGATAAAGTGCTTTGAAAAAGCTCCTAAACTGGCTGGAAATAAGTTACACGCATACTATATAGCAGCTGAAAACCACCATCGCGTAAATGAGGTGGGAACAGGTTTCCATTGAATGATTGATCACCCACATTCTCGTGTTTGGCTTAGATGGTGTTTATCATGCTGTAGCTGAGTGGTTTTTAAATGTGTTCTGTAGAAACCCAGGTGCTGCAGGGCTCTCTTCGATGTTGGTTCTTAATTTTTTTTCAAATACATTTTTAACTGTAATTAGAGTAACACATACTCAAATGAAGTATATATTAAATTTGAATCTATTGACAACTCCTGATGTGTTAATGCGTACTGTCGTGTCAACTCATTTTTTAAAAAGTAGAACCCAAGAATAAAGATTCTTCTTTCTATAAATAAATTTGATTTCTTAAAAATACGGCCATAACACATAAGTTTGGAGTTCTCCACTTGTAACACCTTATTTGTTTATTAATAAGGAATGCAAGCAGTCAGATACCTTTGGTGATTCTCTGTTGGAAACAAACACACACACCAGTTTTCTGTTCTCTTTCAAGCTTCTGAGGTTAATAGAAGATTATCTTGAGGCTGCAAGGTGAACTCAAAATACGTTGCCATTTGCACTACATTTTTCTAGGTATCAGAATCTTCTCAGTACTGCGTGACCAAAGCAAAAAGGTGGAAATTGACTGGGTGTCGAAACTGATAAGTAGCAGAAATGCTCCCCAATAGCCCTTGCTTTCAATATTTGTTTGACGTGGTAATTATTTTGTATTTGTGGTACTTTGGGTGGTCTTCTTTTATTTTTTTGTTTTGTTTTGTTTTTCTTATGAAACGGATGCAGCTATGTTAATGAATAAACTAGTGTCACCACAAAGGCCCAATCTTATGTCTTTACATAAAGTCTTGGTGACCTACTCCAAGCATTATTCTATACTCTCTTCCCCTCTGACTGGGTTGATACAGCTGTTCACTCACATCAAGGTTTTGAATGTGGAAAGCAGAATGTTCACTGGGGATTCTCCTTAAAGTTTTTAAATTTACAAATGTAAAATTCACTTTTTTCCTATGAGTTTTATACATACCCAGATCCTTTTAACCACCACCTCATACAGGATACAGAACAATTCCAACATCCCAGAGAATTCCCATGTGCTGCTCCTTTAACTTCAGATCCTCTCCCTATATCTATTCCAGGCAACCATGGATCTGTCTTCTGTTTCTCTATTTTTGCCCTTTCCAGAATAACGGAGTCATACAGTATGTAATCTTTTTGAGACTGGGTTCTTTCACTTAGAAAAATGCATTTGAGATTCATTGAAGATGTTGTGTGTATTAATAGTTCACTGCTTTTTATTGCTGAGTGGTATGCTATGGTATGGATATAGCTCAGTTTACTCACCTATTGAAGGATGTTTGGATTTTGTTTCCAGGTTTTGGTGATTACAAAATATTGCTATAAACTTTTGTGCATAGGCTTTTGTGTGAGGATAGGTTTTCATTTCTCTAGGATGAAAACAAAAAAAGGGGGATTCACGGGACATAAGTAAATGTATGTTTCTCTCTGTATTTATTAATTTTTATTTTTTAAAGATTTTTTTAAAAGTACACTCTACACCCAATGTGGGGTTTGAACTCACAACCCCGAGATCAAGGGTTGCGTGCTCCACTGACTGAGCCAGCCAGGTGTCCTATGTTTCACTTTTTAAAGAAACTGCTACACTATGTTTTTCAGAGAGCTGTGTCATTTTGCATCTCTACCAGAAGTGGAAGAGAGTTTCAGTTGCTCCCCATCCTCATCAGCACTTGGTATTGTCAGTTTTTGTTTGGTAACTTTAGCCATCTGATGTGTACATACTAGTACGTTATTGTGGTTTTCATTCACATTTATCTCATGATGAGCAATGTTGAGCATCTTTTCATGTGTTTATTTGTCATTAATATGCCTTCTTTGGTGAAATATCTATTCAAATCTTTGCCGTTTAAACAACTGAATTGCTTCCTTATTGCTGAGTTTTGAGAGTTCTTTAAATTTTCTGGGTACAAGTCATTTGTCTGGTATATGATTTGCAAATATTTTCTCCCAACCTGTGGCTGATCTTTTCATTCTTTTAACGGTATCCTTCATAGAACGTAAGTTTCAATTTTGATGAAGTCCAATTTATCAATATTTTCTTTTCTGGATTGTGCTTTCGGTGTCATACCTAGGAACTCTTTGTCTAAACTAAAGTCAAGAAAATTTCTCCTATGTTTTTCTTCTATGTGAGTTCTACATTTAGGACCATTAGCCATTTTGAGCTAATTTTTGTATATGGTTGCTTTTAACTCTTGACATTTCAAAGCCATAGTTTGTTTTAATTGTTTAAATTCCTTTTTTAAATATATTGATTTTGTTTTTATGAAATGAACACGTTTACTATAAGAAACAATACAGGATACAAAGAAGAAAGTTAATATCCACTCCTAAACTCTACCACCTGGATAGAACCATCTACAACTCTTGGACATTATTTCAGAAATCTCTGAGCATATATACAGATAGACCGGGGCAGGGGAGAAGAAAAATGTGTGAAAGATAGGTAAGTAGGTATTTTTAATTTTCATTTGAAAAACAAAAGAGTTCTGCGGTGGAAAATACTGGCCTACTTCAAAGGTGCTAAGTCTAGTCTTGGCACCCATAAGAAATCACCAAGTTTGCTTAAAGGCAGTCACCTCTGCCGATTGAAGGTCTTGTGGGTTTCCTGGTGGTGCGACATAACTGGCTCAGGTCTAGGCTACTTCTGCAAGCCTAGAGTTGGAGGCCTCTTGTGCATGGTCAACCAAGCCTTCCTGTGATCACCAAGCCTCTCCGCAGTCACCAGGTGTTGGAATATTCCCTGTCTGCAGGGAAGAGCTGATCACACTGTCTTCCAGGAGTGGACTGGAAAGAGGGAAATTCACCCCAGGGGAAGCAACTTCCTAGCAGAGGAAATGAATTCTTCTCTTTCAATATTCCTTCTCTTCTTTCTTGAATCCTTCCACCTTCCTGCCCTCTTCTTACTCTTTCATCTTGCTCTTTCTTCTCTCATTCCTCTGTTCACTCTCCTGTTCCCTTCTCCCCGGAGCTATGGGTGCTGCTCCATTTGCCTAATGTGTGGCAGACTTTTTCCCCCCCAGTATCTCTTTTGTCTTTAATTATGGCAGATTCCATTAAAGAGGAGATTTAACCTTGTTCGAAGCCTAATTTATTAACCTTTTCCTTTAAGGCTTTGGGGTTCTGTTTTATGCTTAAGAAAGCTTTCCCCACTTTAAGAATTTGAAGAGCATCCATCAGTATCTTCTCTTGGTACTTTTATGCTCCTATTTGCAACGTCTATATCAGACCCATCTGAAATTCACTTTACTAAACTAGTGAGAAAGGAATCCTGCTTCTTCTTCCCATCCTCCTCCTCCCCTTCCCCAGAAAAGACTGGCGGGTGACCCAGCAACATTTATTGAATAACCATCTTTCCACCATTGATTCAGAATACTATTCATATAGTAAATCCACACACATTTTGATTTCTCTCTGAACTCTCCATTATGTGCCAGTGATCAGTCTATTGTGTCTGTAGTGTACTGTTTTATTTACTGAAGCTTTATAATATGTTTTATCATCTGGTAGAGCCAGTTCATTATCATTTCTCTTTCTCTTGTCCAGAATTTTACTCCCTATTCCCACAAATATATTTTCCAGATTAACTGTAGAATCACTTTCTAAGTGACTTGGTAGGATTGGTATCACAATGAATGCATAGATCAATTTATTGATGTTTGCCATCTTTATAAAGTTGAGTTTTCCCAGGGTTGCCTGGGTGGTTCAGTTGGTTAAACGTCTGACTCTTGGTTTTGGCTCAGGTCATGATCTTAGGGTCATGATCTCAGGGTTGTGATATTGAGCCCTGACTCAGGCACCGTGCTCAGTGGGGAGTCTGCTTGAGATCCTTTCTCCCTCTTCCCCTTCCTCTCTGCTCCTCCTTCTGCTCCTCCCCCTGCTCTGGTGTGCTTTCTCTCTCTCTAAAAAATAAATAAAATCTTTTTAAAACATTAAAAGATTTGAGTTTTCCCAGCCAAACATCAGTTGTGTCTTCATTCATTCTAGTCTTTTTATTCTTCAGAAATTCATAGGTGCCTAGGTGGCTCAGTTGGTTAAGGATCCAACTCTTGGTTTCAGCTCAGGTGATGATCTCATGCGTTAAGGGATCGAGCCCTGAGTTGGGCTCCATGCTCAGTGGGGACTATGCTTGCAGATTCTCTCCCTCTGCCACCCCTCACACTCATTATCTCTAAAATAAATAAATAAATCCTTAAAAAAAATTCGTAGGTTCTGAACACTTTCTCTTAAATGTATTTCTGTTTTGTTGCCATTGTGACTGTGAACTTTTCTTCCTATATTATTTTTAACCTGGTTATTTTTTGCACAGAAAACATCTAATTTTTACATCAATTTTCTAATTGTTATTTACCATTTGTTTTTCCCCCTCAAATTGTTTGGACTTTTCATATCTTTTAAAGATAACCATGACTTTTCCTCTTCTTTTCAATTTTATATCTTGAATTTATTTTTTGGCTATCTACATTGATCAGTACCTATACAACAGTATTACCTAATAATAGTACAAGAGTATGTTCTGACCTTGTTTTTGGTGTTGATGGAAATGATTTTAATGTGTCAGCATTAAGAATGGTGCTAACTTTTAGTCTGAGAACATACATCTAGGTGTATTAATATGGTAAATTATATTTCCTAATTTTAAATCACCCTTGCATTTCTGCTTTGAATTTTACTTGGTAATTATGTATTATCTAAAAACATGCTGCTAAGTTTTATTTGGTAATATTTTATTTAAGATTTTTGTTTTGTTATGAAAATGAGATTAATCTGTAGTAGTTGTTTTGCCTTGTCCAGTTGCGCTGTCAATATTTTATTAGTTCTGTGACAAATAACTTGGAGACTTTCTTTCCTTTTTATGCACCAGAACAGTTAAACTCCAGAATTATTTATTCCTCAGAGATTTGAATGAATTCACTTGTGAAACTCTGTGTGTACATACAAGAAAATCATTAAAATATTTTTTCCCCAGTATCTTCCATGATTATTAATACTCTTCAGCCAATTTTGGTAATATCATTTTCCTAGAAACAATTTCACACAGTCCGTAAAATACATTAACACAGAGTTGTAAAATTTTTAAGTTATAATTAATTTTCTCTGTATTTGTGGTTATTTCCCTACTTTCTCTACTTGTGCTTCTTTGGTTCTTTTTTGATCTGATTAACTACAAATTCATCTTTTTTAGTCTTTTCTTCAGTTGGACAGTTAATAAGTTGTTCTTAATGAATGAATTTCTATTTTATTATTAATTTCTTCTTACTACTGTTCTTAGGATGATTTTGTTATTTTTTTCTAGTTTCTTTAGTTGGACGCTTAAGTCATTTATTTTAATTGTTTCTTGTTTAATGTTTCATGTGTGGCAGAGACAGCGCTCACTGGCTGTATATGTGCTATTCCCCTACACATCACAGCGTCTTTTGAAATTTGGATCAGCCCTGTGTCTAGCTCTAGCTAATGCATTGTGAGCAGAAGTGGTGTATATTTTGTCTGGATTGAAACAGTTACGAGCCAGTATGTTTTCTCCCTCCTCCTCCTTCCACTTTACCACAGCCTTGTAGGCTGTGTGTTCCAGATGGTCCAGCTACAAGACAGAAGATTCTCTATCAGCCTGCATCCTTATGTAACTGTTTGGAACAGGCACGTAGCATGAACAAGAAATAACTTTTATTGTGTGGAGCCACTGCAATTTTGCTGTTTGCCTGTTGCACTAGCTATTAGTTACTTATCTTGTCTAACAATGCATCTGAGTCTATGACTCCTCCTCTGAGGATAGCTTTAGACATATCTGAAGGTTTTGATACACAATTGAAACAATGATTCCCCCCCCCGCCCCCCGCACAGAGATCTATGTACAAGTTCTCATTAGTTCTGTCTGGCAGCTGCAGGGTACATCTGCTCAGTCCAGTTCTTCCAACCCCCTGTCTGGCTAGAACTCCAGGCCCTCCCACTCACTTAGGGCAGTCTGTAAATACAAACCGTGATTTCCCGCCAGCCCCTTCCAGAACTCACTGCATTTGCTCCTGACCCACTTCTGCTCGAATGCCCCGCCTCACCAGGTTACCAGTTCTTGGCTCCATCTCTCCTTCACAAATCTGCTTCTCTTCTTTTGGTCTTGGCATTTGCAACCATCTCTCTGGTGGCTTAAGGCTTTCCCTACAGACTAGCTCAGATTTGGCTCACTCCCTTCAGAAGTCTTCAGGAAGCTGATGCCCCGGCCCAGCCTGGCCAGCTCAGGAAAGGGTGCAGGGAAAATGCCATCCTTAGGTTTCCCTGTAGACTCCCGCCTTCTCTCATCCCTCTTCCTTCTTCTGCTCCCTCTGTTGAGGGTGGGCTGTGCATGCTACACGCGGTGGGTGCCTGCAGAGGTCCAGGTGGTCTCAGCCCTCAGCCTGCCATAAGGAGGACTTTCTGCAGCCCTGCCAGGAGGCCTGAGGGGGGTGGAGGCACCATGCTGCCACCGCCACCGTGTTCACAGCTTTGCAACAATCTGTATTCTTGGGCCTTTTCCTTAAGAAGAAGTGTGGGAATACATATGATTTATAATGTAAACAATATACACTGACAGGATGTGAATGAATAAAAGATGAATAAATAAAAGCACAGGCATAAATAAGCCTCCTACCTTGGCCTTGCTCTGAGCAGCAAAGGAAAGGGTGGGAACACCGCAGCAGGAGAGGGCAGCCGGTGGCAGCTGTCTCAGCATTCTTCCAGAAGGCTGGGCGGCCTCCCTACCCACCCCCTCCCCAGAACCCTCCTGTGTTCAGGCAGACCCTCTTCCAGGAGCTGACTTCTTCAAACCGGGGCGGCCCGGCGCACGGAGAGAGCATAGGGCAGATGCTAACTAGCTTCGCCACCTGGAGCAGGTCAGCGTCCCTCCCTCCTGCTGCCCTCCAGGCCTTGGTGTTCCCCACCTAGAAGACAGAGGATTAGACTAGATGTCCTCTGAGTCCCTTAGGAATGTGCTTTAATAGTCCCTCTCATCAGGAGGGGCAGTGTGATACACCCTACTTCTGGGCCTCCGTTTTCTCATCCATGAAATGGGGATTCCGATGGGAGGTCTCAGAGGGTCTTCCCTCTCTGGTGGTCACTAGGTGACTCCCCTGCCTTCCTCCCAGGGATCACAGGGGGCCATTCTCTGTTCCCAGTGCAGCTAGCTCTGGAACAGGCCTGGTTCTCTGGGCCCACCACCCTCAGGCAGACTGGAAATAGCACAACCATGTAGCCTCCCCTCCGGACCTGTGACAGGGCAGGCCCCATGGCTGCCTCTTTCCTGCCTGGCCTGGTCCAGAATGATGGAGCGGACGGGCAGTTTGTCCTGCCTGAGAGGCCACGTGCCCCAAGGTCTGTACTCTGTGCCTGTGCCTCCGTGCTTGGGATGGAAGGGGAGTTGGGGGAGAGGAACCTAAGCTAGAGGGGGAGCAGTACCCTGATGGGGTGTGACAGAGGGCTTGGGAGGCCAGAGGAAGCAGGCAGGGAGGGAGGGAGGGAAGCTGAAGACCGACTGGCTGGGATTAGCAGGAGAGAGGGGCTTTCCTAGGATGGGATCTGGCTTGGGCTCAAGTGCCGGGCAGCCTCTGGGTTGCTCCTCCATCCTCCCAGCAGATGGCAGTGTGCGCATGGGAACGAAAGCAACGGCTTCTGGAATCCCCAGCGGAGGATTTTGCAGGGCTAAGAGAGCAGGGTCTCGTCGACACACTTGACTCCATTGACCTCTATTTTCCCACTGCCCTTGTAGGTAAACTCCTTATCCTAATCTTCTCTGCATGCAGGGAGCTGAGTGCTACTGGAGACAGTTACCCAAACACAAGGACCAGAACCCTAGGAACTATGGGCTCCTTTCTGCCGAGCCCTCAGCACTGTCCATCCCTCCCTCTGTCGGTCCCCAATATCTGTCTCCGGCTTTCCACAGACACTATTTCAGAATTGATTCCCTGCCCTCAAAACTTCCTTCACTTCACTCATATCAGAAAACCCTAAGGAATAAGAAACTTCATAGGGAAACTCCCTTGATGCCCTTTTCTGTCAATTATACATTGCAACCTCTGTCAATTTGCTCTAGCTGGTTCTCAAATGTCAGCTTTTCTTTCCTCCCCTCGTGAGCCATTTTGAAGACACGTCCAACCCCACTGTCTGTTAGGTTTAGCCTAGAGGGAACATAAGCACATGGCTGACAAGGGAGTCTGGGTACCATGTGGGAGCTCCTATCCAAGGCAGGACAGGGGCAAGCTAAATCAGACCCTATTGTAAGAAAAAGCAAAGTTGATGCACTAGAAACACCCAGAACAAGCTGGAAGTCTAAAAGGACAGTGGTAGGGTCAGAGTCTGGGTTGTAAAGCAAGAGGACAGAGTCCCATGAGATGGTGTCACAAGGAAAAGCAGAGGAAGGAGCAAGGAAGAGTGGGTCTGGGTGGTTTCTCTGGGCAGCCTTGGAGCATCCAGATCGTGTTTCAAGGCCTTTGGATGCCACACACCAAAAGGGTGGGGGTATAGATTGTCTTCAATGTAAGGGCGGTGGGTGAGACCCGGGAATGAGGCTGTTTCCCTGGAAAGGAAGTGCGTGTGCGCTCCTGGCCTGTTGCTCTCACTGTTACATCAGCTGAGCTGTCCGTGGTACCAATGCTCTGCCTTCCTGTTGGGGTTGGGACAGCCAGACTGAGGGCGGGAGGAGGGGGAGGACAGAGTTGGGGGATTATAACAGGATGTCTTTCACATCCAGGATATTCTGCAGGACAGCGTCTTACACACAGTAGGATCTCATTAATATTTGTTAAATGAATGATAAATAACTCAGGACACTCAACCAGGTGTAGGCATGTCTGGAAGAGGATTTGTCCATTTGCTGCTTTCTTCTATCCTGTTTGCACACTGTCTTCATGAAGACTCATGTTCGCTGTGTGAGTCCCAAAGGCCAGATGAATTCTACCCTGTTTGTTCCACACCAGATCCATCTTGGCAGAGCAGGGGTCTCCTCCTCCCCTGACCTCATCCCAGGAGGTAGTGTGCTTTTGTGGGATGAGTTCCAGACTCAAAATTAAACGTTGATATTGTGGTCCCTTCATCATCACTGACTTGTTGAGTGAGCTTGGAAAGGCCACTTACTCTTGGGGCCTCGGTTTCCCCTGGGAATAATTATCTTTGCCCTTATAGGGTCATTGCAAAATTAAATGAGCTAATGAATTGAAAGAGCCTTATGGATCATAAAACATGGTGCGTGGGGTTAGGACTGCGATGGTAAGGATTGAGCAGGGCATCCAAGATAAGGTCTTAGCCAGGCAAAATATGCGAGCTCCTTGAGGGCAAAACATGTGGGTGGTTCTTCTGTGTAGTCCCCCAGGGCTCGATAAGGGCAGTATGGAAATGCCAAGTAAGTCTTTGAATGAAACTGAACTTCTTTCTTCGGAAGACTCTTAGTAGTGATCCAGATCTGGAGGTTTTAGGCACAAGGAAGGTGAGGCTTTCCAGCATCTGCCATTCCCCAGGGATTAGCTGTTCCTCCTTTTGCACCCATCCACCCATCCCTCTGGGCCTCGCGGAAATAGCCTGGACTCTGAATCTCCAACTTCACCAAGTGCCTCCTATCACCACGGACTTCTACAACCATCACTGCGTGCTGTGTGGCTGCCGCCCGAAGGGAGGGCAACGTGCGGCATCAGCATCTGTTAATCCATCACTTTCAGGAATACTGCTCAATGCAAAACCGAAAGCCACAATTATGCTAACTACATCCATTTCTTGTTATTGGAAGCCATTCAATAGGGAGCTATAATTATTGTGGGTCTATGTGTCATTTTACAGTTTTCAATTTCTTAGTTATGTTTGACCAAAAATTGATAAATATATAAATTACAGTACCACCCATTAATTCATACCACACATGACACCACGGGGTGCCCTGTGTCTATTGTATCGGTGCTCACATGCCTTTCCTTTCCTTTCCTCCATGGCTGGCCACAACATATGCCCAACCTCAGTCTCCTGGGCACGGTCACAGGGCAAGGTTAAGAGAAGCTGAGGTTTAGGGGCTGCGATAGGGAAGATTTGACTCAAGCCCAGAGACTAGACCTGGGGCTCAGGAAGAAAGGTCTCTAAGTACTCAGGAAGTGATGGATGTGGCACAAGGACTCTCTGATGTTAGTGGGCATTTTACATCTGGGGGGGGGATTCCAGATTCAGGGAGGCTCTGCTTCTTAGCCTAATCATAGTGGCTAATGGCATGATGGTTCCACTTACCCTCTTTCCTCTGTTTCTCCAAATGAACCCCTGTCCTAGTGCTCTGCCTTGACAGCCATGTAGCTCCTGGGTCAATCCCCCCACTCCATACCACCTTTCAAGCCATGCCTGGCCCCATATTTCACTCTGGAAAAAAAACCTGGTATGGGGGTTAGGAGGGGGAGAAGAGAATGTGAGGATCCTTGGCCAAGTGCTCGATGGTTCAGTAGTATCCAGCCAGCCCATTCTGTGTACCATCCTGATACCAGGGCCTCGGGCACCCTGTAATCCATCCTTCGTTCAACTGTTCATTTAATAAACATTAACTGAGCACACAATATGTACCAGTTTCAGTTTGAGCACGTCCATTGCTTAAAACATGAGAGACACGTATGGGAACATGTTGGTAAGAGGTAAAGCGTCAGGGCTAGAGGCACATGGAGTCAATGCCCATGACACCTGGCCCCACTTACTTGCTCTGTAATCTGGATAAATCATTTACTTTCTTTGTGCCTCATTCTCCTCATGTGTACTATGGAAAGAGTCATAACAATGGTAAGGAGATAGTAAGGATTAAATGAGATATTAGGTTGAGTCCTATGAAGTGGCCACCAGTTGGCTATTTTTGAACTACAAAAACACTAATTTTGTATAGTTTAGTCTAACAAAGTGCTTAGCACGGGGCCCAGTTCCAAACAAGTGCTCAGTGAGTGGCAGCCTTGCTTCTTCTTATCCAGATGGTATAAGCCTAACAGTGTGTGAATTCCCCCACCTTGACTGTCTAGTGCTAACATTTGGAGATGACGCTCTTTCTAGCAACCACCAGGAAGGTTTTGACTCAAGATTGACATACTCAGCATCCGGATTGGTGTTCCTCAAGACTGGGGGACAATCATGTTAGAGCAGGCAGTGACCAACAGTCAGTGACGAGCCAAGGAGTTACCTAATTGGGTCTGGGAGTTAGCATTTGCTTAGGTTTTATTCAAAGTGGTACACACCAGTTAAATATAAGGTTAACTAGCTATTAATGCTAATTAATATTCTCTCAATTATTTTAACAGAGCTTTGTTTCTAGGAAGTCATAAGGGAGTGGGAATTGTCTCCATACTTAATCACAGATAATATGTCCATTAATCACAAATCTATTTTTTTTTAAGTGCCAGGAAGACGCAGAGTAGGAGCTTGTTGTCTGTGAGCTTTGGAGAAATTCAGTCTTCAGTCCTAGGGGGCAAAGAGGGGCCTGGAAGGTGGGATGAGAGTCTGTTTTCCAGAAAGCTTAACTCCAGGAGGAACACAGAGCCTGGAAGGCAGGGCCCTGAACAAGCCCTCCTTTCTCTGCATCTTTTTCTCTTGAAAGACCTACTCAGGCAGCACTATCACCGGAAACATCAAAGGCTCTACCCAGCCAGAAACCGTCCCACCTAACCTTGTGTCCAGAGCTCCTCCCACGGCAGCACTGGTCTCTGCTCTAATGCTCAGAGGTGAAACGAGAGCCTGTGTCCGTAAGCTTTTCCCTGAGCACCTTGTGGGCAGAGCAGGCTTCTCCGGGCTTTGAGGATTTTCTCAATGCCCCTAGGGCTTCTCCTTGCCTTCCCTCCAGCCAGGGCCCAGTTCCTGGTTTTCAAGGATGTGAGGCAAGGCTGCTGGCTCTGTAGTCTCCTGGGGCCTTCTGGCTTGGCAGAGCAAAACACATACCCGCACCTTTGCAGCTGCGAGCCCCTTCCACGTTTCCCCCAATCTCCCTTTCCTAGCATGTTCCCAGTCCTTAGAAAGAGCATGATGGGGACCTGAGTTCCCTTTGGCTCTTCACAAAGAGACTGTATTTTTATTTAGAGAGTCAACCGGATGAGAGGCAAAGAGAAAGCAAAAATACGCTGTGGTTCACTGTTCATTGCCTTCGAGCAGGAAAGTCCCACCCCACATGTTGCACAGAAGGCCACCACAGAGGCTCAGAGATGGGGAGGGGCTTGCCCAAGGTCACACAGTGAGTCTCTTTTCCTTGCTCTAATAAGCTTTTCTTTCCACGGTTTTGTATTAAGTGCCAAACTGTAGGCCACCCCCAGAGAAGAAGAACAAGGGAACCAATCTCAAAGTCTGCATCTCAGCCATAGAACCTTTGTGTTACGAGGCCCTAGGAAAATGCAACCCCCCAAGTTTGAAGTGAGGAGGCCCCCTCTTGAAAAATCAGTTAAAATGCCCTCCTTTATGCACATGCCAACTTTGACTTCAAAAAGACTTTATTCCCAAGGATAAACAACCCCATGTTTGTGTAATATAATTAAGTGAAGGCATCTTTAAATGTCATACTAGCTTGTGCCCATTTCAAATTGTTATGCATCAACAGAACTTAACGAGATAGCCAAGCCTTCTCCTTGCTGTGAGACTGAGATAAGCCACAGCACTGTGGGCCCTTTAATAGATTGCCAAAATAAAGCATTTTCTATGCAAATTATTCATGCAGTGGGACAGCTAATCGCTTGCCAAAAGCCCGCCCACTGCCTCTCTGCAATTAGTCGTGGAGTTGAAGGAGCTCCAAACTCCTCAGGCACGCTCAGGGCCTCCTGCTTCTGTGGCTGGTTTTCAGGTGAGCAGAAACTTTCTTTCCTTTGGTGGCGGGGCCCGGACTCCCCCTCGATAGAGACAGGTGAGGGAAAGAGGGCTGGGCGGGAGGTAGAGAACTGGAGAGGGATAGAGGGCTGTTTCTGGAGTTCCAGCCCAGCGCCTGACCCAGTGGGTATAGTGTATACACGGACGCACCCTGAGATCCAGTTCCCTCATCTACAAAGTCAGGGTGGACACTGGTTGGAGGCTCCCAAGAGTCCGGTGTTTCAAGGAGAAGGGGCAGAGGGGTTTGGAAACAAGCTCAGCTTTTTGTCTGCTCCAGAATGAGCCCACTGTGGACTGAGAGGAAGCCAGAGACTCAAGACCAGGATAGGGACTTGGAGTCAGGAAAACCTCCATGGTCCCAGCCCACCACCACTCCCTTCCTGGTATCTCTCATCATAGACACAGGAAGTCTCTGTAGCAGCCAAAGGAGAGTCCCAGATAATTTAACCAAAGACTAGAGCTCCCCTTCTCTCTTGCACAAACCAACCAGCACTCTTGATGTCTCTCTCTGCCTCTCCCAAATCTGTCTCTGAGTCTCTCAATGTCTCACTCCATGTCTCTGTTCCATTGTTACCTCTCACTGTCTGTCTCTCTCCCACCACCAGCCGGCTATGGGAGCCTCTCCAGGGGGGACCAGTGTCTAGTAACCCTCCTGACACATAACCAAAACAGGTTCCATCTGGCAGAGGAGGATGGGGGTGTCTTGTTCTTGCACCATCTTGTGCAGGCAGAACCCCCAATCTTGGGTCACATGCTCACTCCCCAAAGGGGATGGGGCCAAGACTCTAGCCCACTTTTCGCCTCCAATCCCAAGATCTGACAAGATGAGCCAAACTCAAGGTGTCCAAAGGAACAGACTTGCTCAGTGAGGGACCAAGGAGCCCTCTGAGGGCAAAAGCCATGTGTGTGCACATCTTTGTAAAAGGGGAGGGACTGGTTTTGACACTCTGGGAAGCTCTAGAACTTACTTGCTAATTTGGTAGATTAGGGCTTGGGCTAATCCGTAGGGTCTCAAGTCAATGTTTTGCTTACTTCATGGAAGGTTATTTTTCTCTTTAGGGTTTGTTAACATATCAGAATGGCACTCATTTAACCTAGCAGAATGACGGATGATGGATGACTGCTTTTGATGTTATTCAACAGCCTTCTGATGCACCAAGAGCCCCAGGGAGGGCACCAATGAAAAGATCATTGAGCATGAGCTGTGCTCCTTTCCGTGCTGAGCGCTGGTGACTCAGACAGAGCATGCGCTGAGCCTCCCCAGAGGCCTGGGGCTCTGTTAATCCTCCCACACAGAGGTCCAGGCCCTAAGGGCACCTGTTCCCCAGGACAGGAATGACCCTGAGGAGCAGCACCCGGAGCCCTTGCTGTGGAGTCACAGGGAAAACAAAGGAACTGCTTAGAGGAACGAACTGCTTCTTCTTTGGTTTCCTTCCTTCCTCTCTCACCAGCCACTGAAGCCACCTGTGGCCTCAGGGTGGCCCAGGAGATGTCACTCTGGCCTCACTATCACATCTGGTCCCTGCCTTATGCCCCAGGGCTGATCACTCCATCCTAACTGGTTCAAGGCCCCATTGGGTGGCCTGCTCAGGGATGCCATCTTCCTAAGCTCCCTCCACCCAGACCGGCTTTGCCCTGCTGTGGCTGGGGCCCTGTGGCCTGCTGATGCTTCACCCTCCTTGCACCTGGCCTTGGCTGTCTGGGGAGCACACCCCTGAACTCCTACCATCAAGCTCTGCGATCTACAGATTCCTCCCCAACTTCGTGGGATCAGGGGCGTTAAGCCTGAGCTGGGTTATGTCTGGTGTTTGCCCCAACTATGGTCTCCCGGGTCCTACTGCTTGTCTAACTTCCATGGAGCGTCTGAGAGAAGGTGGGGTACAATCAGGGGGAGGACTCTCCCCACTTCCACATCCTAAGCGGCCTCCAAGCCACATCTGACTAAAGCCCTCTACCTCAGTGCCCCAGGCTCACTCTTTCACTTGCAGAGACACCCACAGCTGCTCCCGGAGTGTTTGTGACTCTGGACGTGTGGGTCTGAGTTGGGAGAAGGGCGGGAGAGGCGAGCTATGCAACACTGAGCCCTACCTGGCAGGGCTGACCTGGGAGGGTGCAGTGACAGATGAAGGGCCAGCGGGGTGAGGAGAGAAAGGAAGAGCAGGACAGGAATGCAGGGCACCGAGGAACCCGTGCCCGCTCAGAAGCAGGCACGGCCTCAATCTGGGGTGTGGGCCCTGGGAAGAGAATAGATAAATCCCCTCTCCGTGATCTGCCTCCCTTTCTCCACTTCCTTCTCTGCCCTTCCCTGCCCTGTGGCATCTCCTGCTAAGGTCACATGCTGAGTTTCAGCTTTGCTATGGGTCTCACAATATCTGGGCGCTAGCCTAGGGACTCATCCTCCCACAGGGAACATCATTCTCTGTAGAAAATATTTTGAATACACAATGGCTCCCATATGGGTTTTCTGGGGCCCAAGTCTGGAAGAGCCAGAGCTTGACGACACTGGTGGATGTGTGCGGCCTTGGTCCATACTGGACAGGACCCCCAACAGGCCACGACCGCTGCCTCTTGGCTAGCCATCCTAGCGTTCCCAGAGTGCCCTGTGCTCCCTGCTGCTTTCTGTGGGTGAGGGGAAAATGACTCTAGAAGGCAGGACCCGGCAATGCACATATCTAATTCTTCCCCACCCCAGGTGATTCTAAGACACAGCCAGAGTGGGAACTCTGCTCTTGTCAAATGTTTCTTGAACTTCATGCATCAGGACCATCTAAAGAGCTTGATAAAACATAGATTCCTGGGCCCCATTCCCAGAAGTCAGGATCAGGAGATCTGATCGCAGGAGGGGGTGGCAAGAACTTGCGTTTCTAACAATCTCACAGGCGATGGATGCTTGAAGACACGGACCAGGTCCAGTCTAACCTCTCCACAAAGCAGGACAGGGGACACACACACAAGCACCCAAGTCTAGGAGGGCTTGCGTTCCCACTTGAGGAGGGCAACCAAACTCAAGCCAGACCCAAGCGGGTCATGTTGCCACGTGTTGGGCCTCCCGCCTGGCCCAGATGGCCAGGGCATCAGGAGTGTCAGCCTCCCTCATTGGCTGGTCCCTCATTGACAGGTTGTCGTTGACGGCAGACACTTGGCCAATGGCAATCAGTCAGGGGGCCTGAGCTGTCTTAAATACCAGCAGAGCAAACAGCCTCAGACAAAGCTGCGCCGTATATCAATTACCAAGAGGCCGCGTGCTCCTCTGGGTGGAGGGAGCCCGAGCGAGCGGCCAGGGCTGCTGCCCCAGCTGATAAGGGCCTGCATTGTTCGGGGACAGCTGGCGGCCCGATAAGGGCCTGCTCGCCCGAGATAATGGCAGTGGGCAGGCGCCTCGCGGCAGTTTAGAATTTCTTGGGTCTCCAAGAAAGGTTCTATTAAGCCCACTGACCCCAATTGAATATTAATTAGCTAATTAACGGATTTATTGTTCCACGCCATTTCTGGAGAGGCCATTTTTTTCGAGTGCCATTATTTTTGTAAATGATTTTTCGCATTGTGCATAATTGAATCTTTGCAGCTGCCAGCATCTTCTGCATGATTTGGCAAAAAAAAGGAAGCAGAAGCACTTGGGGCTTTTCACCGCCCCCCCCACAAATGTTTTCAGCCCCTCCTGCTAATGCTGGAGCGAGGGGGACGGAGGGGGCCTGGCTCTGTTTCACAGGTTTGCTTTTCAAGCCGAACTGTAAAATCCGCACTCCTGTTCCCTCGCTTTCCAGGCGGCCCGAGGGCCTAGCGCTCTGGGCGGTCAGCACCAGGCCTTTGTCCGGCTGTCTTCAGACTGGCCAGACTTAGCTTTTCTCAGCCCCAACTCCTTAAAGCCGTGTATGGTCGGGCGTAGGTAGAGGGAACCAGGCCTGAGCCTGTCACACCCAGAGCTCCCAGTGCAGGGAGGCCAGCTCTGACCGGGAGGGCAGTGCCCCCTGTAGGCTGTGCCTCCGTTTCTGCCCTTACCTACCCCAGCCCCGGGCCTTCCCTAGCTAGAGCCTACCTTGGGTCTGGAGTGCTCTGGGGGAACAGAACCCCAGCTTTGTCCACGTCAGCTGCTCTTGAATGAGTCCTTGCTCCAAATTCCACGCCGGGGCTGCCTGACTCCCTGGAGCTGGCGTCCGCCCATAATAAGTTGACCCGGATGGTCCCACAGGCAAGTGGCTGATTGAATCAAACCCATCCCTCAGCAGAGGGTCTGGCATGGGGGCGGGGGTGCGTGTGCTGGGGTGGGGCTGGCGCAGGCAGCTTGGCAATATTGTCAGGCAGCATTTGGGAGCCCCCTTGGACCTCTCGGCCCCTTCAGCATCGCTAATGAAGCCAGGGGCAGGCAGAGGCTCCAGGAATATTAGTCGGGGCCCCCAGGTGGGCGGGCCTAAGGAAGGCTTGTGCCCAGGACCTGCCCCTGGCCACCAGGGGCTGCAGAGCTTTATTGGGATTTTTTATTAAGCCACCTCTTCGTGCCCTCATCCCTGTCCCTATCCTGCTGCTTGTGCTCAGAAAGAGGAGTTCTGAGGGCTTTTCTGGGCAGAGAGATGAATCAGGAAGGAGCCCTCGCATCCTCCCCCGTAGACACTGGCCGGGACCACACCGTTTGCCCGTGTCCTTCGCTCTGGACTGGAATAAAAGCCCCGTGGCCAGACTGACAGACCGTCCTGGGCATCCCCACCAGGTACAAAAGTGGAAGGGACCCCAAAAGTCTGGCTAAGAGCTGGAGGTGGCCCTTGGAGTTGGGGCCGGGGGTCAGTCAGCCTCTGTCAGGACACCTCGAGGGGTGGGCAGCTCACAGCCACTGTGGCAGCTTTCATAACGAGAGGGGTCATCCTTATTGCGGGGTCTGCGGGCTCCTCTCTCCGACCCCCACCCCGAGTCTCCCTCTCCCCAGAAGAGCCACTCAGCTAACAACAGCAATAACCATAATAGTATCGAAAAGGAGCTGAACTGCTCTATGCCGCACACAGTACGAGGCCCCTGCCACACATCACCTCACTGAGGGATCCCGCTCTCCCTGTGAGGTGCGTGCGAGTCTGAGGCCAGACACAGGGCGTAACCGAAGCAAGGTCACCGGTGAGAGCAGCAGCACGAGACACGAAACCCCACTTTGCCAGACCTGAGCCCTTGCTCTTGACCTCTCTGCTCCACAGCCGGGAAACTGCAGCCCCGAGGCTGCTCTCCCGTGGGGGTAGACCCGCTCAGTGGCAACAGCGGCTCCTGGTCGCACGAGGTCTCTCTCTTCTCTCTCCCATTCTGAACCTTCTTCCTGAAGTCAAAGCCCAGCGGTGGTCTGGCCAGGGGAGAGCAGCGTGAGTCTGTCCCGTTCCACACGTGAGACACTATACTCTCTGAAGCCAGCCTGGCCGGCAATAGGGTCGTCCGTCAGCAAGGGTTCACCGCCTTCTCCACGGCACTTCCTGTCCACCAAGGTTCACACTCACTGTTTTGAAAGGAGCTGAAAAGATCACCTTCTCCAGTTATCTGAGTTTTAGAAAACTTTGGTGTGATCTTCCCCAAGCAGGTTTCCTACAGCCCTGGAATCTGCTTAGGGACCCCTTTCCTGGGCTGCAGTCTATCCTCAGGGAGTTAGAGGGATGTGAGTTGGAGGCCTCCAGCCTGGAGGTCAGTGGGGCTGCATAGACTGGCTCTACCCTTCTAGACCATTTGAACCGCATTCTATTAATGTGACCCTGGCAGGACCCACAGCACTGGCAACATCCCTTGCTGGGTGCCCCGGGACCGCAAGCCACATTGGACCCTTTTGGGGAATTTCTTCTAGTGTCTTCTTTTGTAAAGAGGAGTAGGGAGGAGACCTGCCCAAGGTCACCCAGCCACCCTGGGGGCAAGACCATGTCCTGTTCCCCTCTGCCCCTAGGGAAGGGCCACTGAATATTTGGGAATGGATCTGGGCGCCGAAGGTCACACTTGGCCCAGAGGACTAAGGTCACCTCCTGTCAGGAGTTTGATTCTGAGGCAGCATCCACTGGCCCACTGGTCACCTTGGCCAGGTTGCCTGGGACCCCGCCCTCATTTCCATGTCCATGTTCTGGGCATCAGTGTTGCTTAAGGCCCAGCCCCCAGCCCCCGACCGTCTCTAACATGATGTTATCAAGCTCTCAACAGGAATCCTTTCCCCAGATGGGACAACTCAGGCTCCTGCGAGCAAATCTTCCCCTGGAGCTGCAGGGTGCTGGCAGGGGTCTCACATTCCTGATTCACCACTCAGGCTCAGTGGCCTTGGGCAAATCACATCTCTCGGAACATCAGTTTCTTAGCTGTCAAGTACCAAAAATAGTAAGGCCAGTCCTCATTTCCTGAAGCTGCTGGGAGGATGGGCAAGACGAGGCTCTGTGCTGCTCCGTCCGCAGTGCTCAGCACGATGCTGGGGCTTGTGAATGCCCCAGGACAAGCATGGGCTCCCGCAAATAATGGGTGCACTACAGAGAAAGGAATTTGAAACATGTATTTGGAAAAGCATATATTACGGACTGGAGGACTAGAGGCGACCTTTCAGGGGTAGTGACTGGAGGGGCTACTAGGGGTTCCCAGGGTGCTGATGATATTCCTTTTCTTTGGGTTCTGCTGACATAGGTGTGCTTCATTTGAAAAACCATGGGGCTAAGCATTAATGATTTGAGCTCTTTTGTTTACATTTCAATAAAAAGCGCACCCTAAAAAGGCCATGTTATGGACTAGAATTATGAAGATGTGTGTGAACTGTTGTGTGTGATGAAACATGAGACTTAGAAACAATTTGTGCCAACAGCAGAGCACACCCCTCCATGGCTCCTTCCTTCTGATAACCAGGGCCCTTCGGAGAGAAAGTGTGAGGCTCACGCATGGTGTCACTTGGTGCATGGACAGGGGCTCCCAATGGCTTGACTAATAATGATGGTTTTAGGCTCCAGGCAGATGGGCTGGGGGTTATTCTGGGGCCTGGGGGAGCCTCCCAGTTGACACAGATAGGCTTTCATTTCTCCTGTAGGCAGGATGACCTGTGAGCCTCCGAGTAGCAAAAGACTCATGTCCTTTCTAAGAATGGAGAGTGGGGGATGGGCAGCCTCAGGCTGGGGCCAGCAAAGGCCCTGTGGCAGCCTCTCCACTACGCCCAACTGTCTTACACAGGGTGACTTAGATCTTACTTGAGAAAAATATTTTAGCTACACAGATCCTGGGAGGGAGGGTGGGAGAGAGAGGGAGAGAGTCAAAAAGAGACAGAGAACAAACGAAGGAGAGAGAGAGGGAGGGAGAGACAAAGAGGAGACAGGGCAAGAGTCACAGGGGAGAGACAGAGAGCACTGACAGGGAAAGGTCTTTTCAGTGGATAAGGCTGGATATCAAAGCAACCAGCATGGGGCATCGGAATCCCTTTCATGTTTCCAAGGCAGGGGAGGGGAGGGAGAGCAGCTTTGAAGGTTCCCCCTGCAGTCCCAGCCAGGCCAGGCCTTGGAGCTAGGGCAGGATGTACTGCAGACACTACCTTCAAGAGCTTTCGAGAGCCCATCCTAGCTGATACCTCAGCCTGAGGGAATGAGAACAGCAGCTTCCAGCTTTTGTCTGCCTGCCAGTTGACCCCTTGGGACTCTGCCCTCGGGCTTCTGCTAGGCTCTAGCCCATGCGCAGTGGATTCCCAGTTGCTACTTGCCTGTGCACGGCTCCTCCCCTTGAGCAACAGGGTCAGGGAGGCGGTGAAAGGGGGGACTTGATGGGATTGAATATACTGCTGCATATGGAGAGAATAGCCACCCCTCGCTCGCAGCTCAAGGCCCTCCTTTCTGGCCCTCGGGTGAAGCAAGTGCGTGGGTCTGATGATATTCTCTTGAGAGGAAAATCAGGAAATTGGCCCTTGGACCCTCAGGCCTTGGGGAGCTGTCCATGTCCCAAAAGCCTTTCTGGGCAGTGATACCCAAAGGCAGGGCCAGCGCCCCATCTGAGGACAAAAGAGAAGGTCCTGCCTCTTCTCTGAGTGTCTTCTCCAGATCTAACACAGAGGATGGGGGTGTAAGCAGTTCTTCTACTGAGGGGTTCAGCTGAGCACCTGAAACCAATATGGGAAGCTGGAAGATGGTGGCATGAGATTTTATGCAACCAAAAGGTTCCTTGTACCACACCAAGGGGGTACAAGCCTTCACCTTTGGAGTCCTTTGGAGAGGGTATTAGTAAAGATGCTTTGAGCTGCAAGTAACAGAAAGTTACTGCAAGTCCCAACTTAAAGGGGCTTGAAGAATAGGGACATCGGAAGTATGGCGGACCCCAAGGATCAGCTACCAGCAGTGTAATGAAGCTGTCAAGGACATAGGAGTTTCCCATTCCTCCATTCTGTCTCTTCGGTGTCATTCTGCCTTCCTGGTCTCCTTTGTGGCCACAAGATGCTTCCGGTGACAAACAGGGCTACCTGTGTTCCTTATTCACATTTGAAAAGAAAGACAGAAAACCTCTCATCCAATCATAAATTTAAGTCCTTAGTCTGATCAGGACAACTTGGATACCTCCTCGGCCTGGACCAATAATGGTACAGAGTGTACACACCCTTTCCAGTTAGACTGATCATCTGCAGAATGGAGGCTGGGACTTCACCAAATGTCCACTGCAAAGGGTGTCTCAGGGAGATGCTCCCTCATCTACATGAGAGAGATGTTCATGCTTTGACTCTATCTAGTTCAGTCTCTCAACCAGACATGCATTGCTTCCTCGTGGTGAGAGCTGAGAGAAATTCACCACTGCAGCAGGCTGACTCTCACCAGAGGAATGCATATGCCTCCCAGTACCCTGATTTTTATTTCTCTCCAATAATTATGACCCAGAATTATGGTGCTAAGGACGAGTTTGACTCATTTCCACCCCTGCTTTCATAGGACCCTTCATTCACAGAAAATGCCCCCCACCCACCCCAAATCATTTGGGACATTTGGCACCATTCTCAATTCCTCTATGAGCCCCAAATGTCTTCCCTGGTAATGGGGGATTGAGGAGGTGACCACAGTCCATCTCAACTCATAAGACAGTCTTTGGCGATGTGCACACTTTTCCTTCGGCCATTATTCTCTGTGCTGGAAGAAGCCCTAGGAGCGGATCATGGGTGAAGGTCCTTGGAGGGGATCTGGGTTTTCTGAAAAGGGGAACAGCAGACCTTGGAAGCTATGGCAGGATGGCGCATTTCACCTCTGCATCCCCAGGACGGTTCTAGTATATGTTTTTGAGTGGATACAAAAAAAAAAAAAAAAAAAAAAAAGCCCAGCAGGGGCATGAAGAGGAAGTCATGCAAAACTCATTTCTCACCTGGGCAATTGGAACTGCAGGTGTCCCTACTTGGGTGTCTGCTCCCTCTGATTCCCCCTTTATATCACCCCAGAGTGATCTTTCAAAGAGTGCAGATCTGATCATGCCTTGTTCCACGTACAAAGCTCTGACATTTTCCTGTTCCTCAAGGATAAATGCCCATCTCCCCAAGGCCAGAAGGAGAGCCCCCGCCTGGGTCCTGCTGCTCTCCTCCAGGACCTCTGCGTCTATGTGAGGGCACATGGAACTCGGGGCCACGCTTCACCCAAGCTCCACCCTCTCCTGCTTCTGGGCCTTCCCCCACAGCACTGTCTGCTGTGCTCATTCTCCCTTGTTTGATGTTCAAGTGTCCTTCCCCAGAAACTTCCCCACCTCCTCTGCCTTCTTTCTGAAGCTGGTAGGACACCGACCACACTGACTTAGGGCTTTTTCACAGGCTGGCTCTTGACTCTCCTCCTTTCCGTGAGAGGTTTTTTAGGGCAGGGACTTTGCTTCATTTCTTTTGTGCCTCCCTGGCCTTACCCTGCATTAGATGCTCAATATACAATGGATAGATAGAAAGGTGGGCGGAAGGAGGAACAGAAGGAGATAAGAAGGGATGGTGGGAGGGAGGGATGAATGGAACCAATCCTACTTTTTTTCTGCTTAGGGCACCAGACAACTATCAGGGATGCTTTGTGGTGTCCAGACTTTTGATAAATTCTTTCATAACCTCATCCATGCCTGTGATACTACTCAGCTGTTTGAAGAACCGCCCCCAAAGAGCACTAAACAACAGTAATCCGATGGAAGGTACCTAGTGACCAGCCACAGGGCTTTGCGTGGGCCATGTCACGCGCAATTTCTAGCCGACAGAGTGGTCATCTCTGCTTTGAATCTGCATTGTTGGTAGAGATGGCATCGAAAAATGCCACTCCATGTGCTGAACTCTGCCACCTGCAGAACCTTTCTGGTCTATCGGGCCTCGAGTTCTCCCCCCAAAAAGGGCACCCCTACCTCAATTATGTGCCTGATTCCCAAGGCAGAGACATCCAGTGTATCCATGCACTGCGCGACAAGCAAAGGAGCAGCACAGCTGGCCACCTGCTGCACCTAGAGCTCCCCGAGTACTATCCTGCCCCTGGGCCTTTGCACTTGCTTTTGTCTCTGCCGGAAGTATCCTTTCTCTGTGTCTCCACCCAGATGAATCCGAGGCCCAGCTCAAATAATTCTGCTTCCTGGGACCACCAAAAGCCTTTTTCCTTGGTACTCTTTCTTCACTGCAGGCTGTAACTGCCCTTACCAAGATAGAGCTTTGATAAATTGTGGCCAGTGAGGTTTCTTCAGTGCCTGCAGGAAAGGACATATTAAAAAGGGCCCTTGGGGCGCCTGGGTGGCACAGCGGTTAAGCGTCTGCCTTCAGCTCAGGGCGTGATCCCGGCGTTGTGGGATCGCCCCACATCAGGTTCCTCCGCTATGAGCCTGCTTCCTCCTCTCCCACTCCTCCCCCTGCTTGTGTTCCCTCTCTCGCTGGCTGTCTCTATCTCTGTCGAATAAATAAATTAAAAAATCTTTAAAAAAAAATAAAAAAAAATAAAAAAATAAAAAGGGCCCAAGAGTTGGAAAATAGAGGACTCGTGTGCCACGTCCTGCTTGAGAACCTAGAAAAACTCTTTGTGTAGCACGTCAAGGCTTCACCTCTTCTGTTCAGCTTCCCATTTCCTGTCCCCCAGCTCAACTCCAAAGCCACTCCACTGCCAGTGTCTCCTCTTGTGTTCCAACCAGTCAAGATTCGAGACCTCCCCCTATACCTGTAAGGCCTCCCTCATCCCTCCAGCTATTCTCTCTGCAAGAAACAACCCAGTCTCTGCTTCCTCTCAGGTATTTTGTGCCACACGGGCTGCCCCTTCTTCAGAGTTCTCACAACATACGATGCATCCATTCATTCTCACCACGTGCTGTTTGTATTGATGTGTGTGCCTGAGCTACTGTGAGCACCTCCCCTGTGCCAAGATGCGGGACAACTGACTTCAGTTCTCCACACCACCTAGCTACACCACGATGTGTTTTATTTCCTCCCCTGTAACCTCTGTGCTCCCAGGGACACCGTGAAACACAATACAGCAAAGGAGGTGACGTGGATTTAATAAGCAGAAACATTTTCCAGTATGGGGAGTTGTCATTGGCCCTGTTGGGGTTAAGTTCCCAGAGGGTACAGACCTATGAGCTCAGGAATTTAGATTGTCCACAGGGAGCAAGGAGCCCTTGATAGCCTCCCTCTAAAGCCTCTTGAGGCCCAAGGGCATTATTTTGCTACTGATGAGCAGCGGGGGTAGGTGGAAATGTGAGCATTCCCCTAAGGAATAAAGGCAACCAGAAGTATAATGGGGATCTGGTCATCACCCAGATGCGTTCCGGAGCCTGCAACCTACATCTACTGTGGGACTCTGGAATCTGTGCTTCTTCCTTTGTATGGAGTTTTTGTTCTTGCCTGTTTCCCTGCAAAAGATCAGAAGGCAAAGCTTGAAGGTGCACGGGACTGGTAGAGCGCAGGAAGTGGGGAGAGGAAGATGGTGCCTCATACTTCAAAGTGCTGCTGGTGGTGAGAGCTATCAGAGACAAGGGCAGTTGCAGAGGGTAGAGTTTGAGTCCTGCTTGGCCTGAGGATGGCCTCAGACTTGCACTGCAGAGGCCTTGGGGTCCCTAAGAGGGCAGATCATGCTCCTTTTCCCCCTTATATTCATTCCCACTTTAACAGGTTTTGGCTCTGGACTAAACATAGGTGTTCCTCCACTGCTGGTAGGGGTGGGAAGAGAGCAGGTAGTGACAGCCCACTGCTACATGTCCCTGGGGAGGGACTCAAGGGCTCCCAGAATGTGGGAGGGGAAGTGACGTAGCAAAGCCCCCAATGAACAGAGCCAGATGAAGTCTGGAGCTCAAGTTAGAGGCCCTAAGTTAAAGAAAAAATGTTAGGGCATCCCCCTACGTGATTTAAAATAAATATAATGGCTAAATTGCAAAATAAAATTATATTCTTGAAATGAAACAAGGTTACGTATATGCTGAAATTAAGACCACCCCTTTGTAGATAGTCTTTTTTTTTTTTTTTTAAGTTTGTAGGTCCTAGACAGGGGGCAGAGGGAAAGACAAGGGTCACAATTAAGGTCACTGTTGGCATCGTTTCTTGGAGTCAGAGGGGCCTGAGCAGGGGCTCCCTTTATAGAATCGAGCTGCTTTTGGAGATGGGGAGTTCCTGTGTCGCAGACGTAGCCCACAGCATAATACTTGGAGGTGGTTTCCACCACCCCTTTCACTCTGTGCATCTGAACGTGAGCCCAAGGGCTCAGGCTCAAAAACTCCAGGACCATGGAGAGCTCCATAGAGCTCTGCGGCCCTGACCTGGTTCCCCCTCCCACAAGACATGTTCAAGTCTTAGATGTGGGCGGGGAACTCTTCTAGCACTGAGGCCCCAGAGGGGCTGATGGCCAGGACTGGTTTTTCTCCCTACTCCTTAACACCCTCTCCATCCGACTCTCCAGCCTGAGCCCGTCCTGCCCAGTCTCCACCAGGCTCAGCCTGCCCCAACTCACTGGGATGTCTGGCTGGAGGGCTTTTCCACCTCCTCCCTTCCCAGCAACCTGGAAAGGCTTCTGTGAGGAGCCACTGTCTGTGGAGGACAAGGAGCAGGGTCCCTCTTCAGATGGGAAGTGCATAGTAATTCGTTTTAATAGGGAGGGAAGGGTAGCCCATTTCATTGCAGGGAAATAGGATTTTTAAGTCATTTAAAGGCTGTGTCAGCTCTAAGATGGCCTGTGGTGGGGCCTCGGAGGGGCTGGTAATTAGCTCTCTTGTCTCTAATGAAAACAGAGGGACAGGAGGAGGGGTCATTTAATGAATGCAGGGATTAGCTTCCAAATATGCCTGAAATAAGTAGGCAGGTGCAGGGGAGGGGGTAAAGGACAGGCCTGGGCCAGCTGGGCCCCAAGCTGAAGGGCAGCCAGCCCGTGGGAACTTAGAGAAGGGGTCCAGGGTCTCCTGAGTCCCATGGAACCAGTGCCTACCCAACCCTATTTTGTGCAAAGTGCCTTCACTCCTTCCCTGTGAGAGGCTAGGAGTGGATGATGGGCTGGTGTCTCCAGCCTAGAAGCAAGGGGCTCTACTGTCAGCCACATTCTGGAAATCCACAGCCCTGCATGAAAGCCCAGGGTAAAGCAGAGAAGAATCACAGGAGCCAAACGAAACAACTCTCCCTCCAAGGGGGCACCTCATGCATGGTACGCACTGTTGGCAGCAGACAGGGGCCCCTGCACCTCAGCCCTGGGATGCACAGCCATGAGAAACCCACTTGCCTTGGTTTCCCTCGGGATCCCTGGGAGCAGGAAGGCCCAGTAGCAGGCCTGAGGCTGAGGCTGAGGCTAAGCCTGGAGTGCCTCTTCCCTCAGAACAGGCCAGCAGGCTGAAGGCAGTGAGTCTGGAGAAAGGGGAGAGGAGGACTGGTGATGCCAACCCATTGTCCCCTGGCCCTCTGGACATTGCCAATTCCTGCTTTTATAGCAAACCCTCTTTTTCCCTGGTGCATAATCAGGCTGGAATCCCCAGAACCCACGGACCCAGCCAACATATCCCAAGTTAGTGGCATCTTGGGGCAGGGAGATTGGCGATGGCAGCCAAGAACCCAAGCCCAATGTCTTGGTATTTTAAGAAATAATATTTCTTATTAACCTGGAAAACAAAGGGAGAGAAGCACTGAGCAGACGTCAGGGCTGAGCAGCACTGCTCTCCTCTAAGCACTGTGCATCCGAGCGGGACCCTAGAGGGAATGAAGGTCTCGGGATGAAGGAGACACAGGTCTGGGCCAGACTTAGGGCAAGAAGTCAAGGTCCCAACCCAGGCTGGGCTCAGTGTGCCCCCGTCTATCACTTCCTATCTGGGCCTCAATTTCCCCAAAGTGAGCCCATTAAAGAAGATGGTTACTCTAAAGGTGAGCAGGAAAAGATCATTCTTTCCCATTCTATCTAAAGCAGGCCTCTTTCCAGCCTCTCTGCACTGTCATTAGCTTGTTTTCCATCTGTTTGTTTACTGTCGGTCTCCCCGACTAGACTGCCAAGCCCACATGGAGAAGGACCCTGCCTGCCTTGTCCACCGGGATTTCCATTCCTCAGCACCCACCACCAGCGCTGGCTTCCTGGCGGACTGAATGGTGACGCGCTGGGGCCTGCCTCACTGATAGAACTCCAGCCTGGGTTGTATCACCGCCCTGGCCCTCGTGTCCTCTGACGACATCATCTGGAATCGCTCATCCCATCCAGTACTCCGCACAGGCCAGGCCCTGCCGACAGTCTCAGTCAGGGTGTGCAATGAGGGACAGAAGTGCCCGAGTCACTTACTTTTCCTCTCTTGTCTCTCCCTCCTTACCCAAGGACCACGTTCTCAGCTGGGGGATGGGCCGTAGAGAGAAACAGGGGCAAGGGGGCGTGTCTGCGGGCTTTGTCAGGGTGCCATCTACCTGTGCACTCCCAGGCCCGCTCCCAGGTGCATCTGCCAGTGCACAGGCCCCGTCTGGGGGTCAGGTTCACGTGGGGATTCCCCGATTGCAGTCTGGAGTCAGACCAGGCCTGAGTTCAGATCCAGTTCTATTACTTACTAGAATGAGACCTGGAGCCTCAGTTTCTTCAGCTGTAAAATGGGGATGATGATAATCATCTCACCTCCCTAACCGAGTTACCGAGCAGCTGAGAGGGGCTGGGTGTGTTTTTATTTAGGGAAGCCTGCTCGTTGGTCTGCCGGGCTGATTCCCCCACAGTTCCAGGGTGCAGTGCCCCTTCCAGGGAGCAGCCTGTGGGGGGGTGGGGAAGGGTAGAGGCTGCCGTGGGGAGCCCAGGCCTCCTGCAGGAGGGCCCTGGGCCTCAGAACCAGCAGACCTAGTGCCGGTTGGGTCAAGCCCGTGCTCCACCAGCAGCTACATGTTCAGGCATCCACCGTGAGCTGGCTGCCATTGTGGCAGGTGCCATCCACGTGATGACTCATCTAAGGCTCGGCTCGGGCAGTCTTAGTAGGCACTGCCCACACCCCCTTGTAAAGATGAGGACTTGCCTCCTCTATAAGATAGGAGTGAAGTGAGCTGCTGAAGGCCGGGCAGCTGACACACAGAGGAGCTATGGGTCTGAACCCACGTAATCTGGCTCCTGGCCACATGCCACTACCATGGCACGTGGCCCTTTGCCACCATAGCTGCCCTCACCCCGCGCCTCCCCAGCAGTTAGATTCTTCCCAGACCTGTTGCCCGTCCTCTCTTCCTGCTCTCCTGCCCCATCTCATCTCTTCCCATCTGTCTGTCTCCCCTTTCCTTCCTTCCTTCCCCCCCCCCGCATCTCTCCCTCTCCGTTCCTCTGTCTCAGGCAAGCGTGCCATCTCGGATCCCTAACCCGTGCTGGCACATTAGGAGGGAGGCAGGAGGAGGGGGTCCTGGGTCATTCGGAAGAGCCCTCAGACTCCCTGTGGGGAGAGCCCCATATACCCCAAGGGCAGAAGGAGACCTGTTACCAGAGGTGTGGCCCAGAAACTGCCTCTGTCCCTTCACACCTTCAGACTCTGAAAGACAAAACTGCACTTGCTGGAACTGTAGAAGACCCCAGGTCGCAAGGGGGCTCCCCACTCTGCTCACAGAGCAGACTCAGGAGGTGAGAGTGTACATCAAGCCCCAGGCAGAAGCCCCTGGACTGGTTCCTCTCTGGAATCTAGTTGTACCCCAGAGAAGGCAGGGGACTGAAGGAGGAGACCCAACCCGGTGCCAGCGGCAGCCAAAGGGCTCCTGAGCCGCCTGAGAAGGCCACAAGGTCTGCAACACCCAGTAGCCAGTGGGGCAGTCTGAAGACTGGGCTGTTGTGTGGAGCTCAGAGAACTGAGGTCCAGGCGGTCCCCATGGGAAGCCTCGTGTAGGTGTGCAGCCTGGGGGGTCTAGAGAGGGAGAAATTGGTATTTGGGGGAACCCGCAGCATAGAGGCTTTTCACCATGTTTCATAAAGGGAAAGGCTGGTGCCCCAGAATAAAAACCATTTGGGAGAGTCCAAAATATTTGAATCCGACTGTTTTCCTCCACGGGAAATACACTTTAAAAGCTCTTTTCTCTCTCTGCGCCGCAGGTTTCCTTCCTCCCTGAATCCTGGCCCCAGCCCGTTTCCCTCTTCCTGCTACAGCAGTTGCGCAGTAAGGCACCCTTCGCTCCGCCCCGCGCTCTGATGGACGTCCTGAGCAGGACCTGCATTCCTCTTCCTAGGTCTGGCCCTGAGCCCCTGGAAAGGGTCCGGAGGCAAGTGCCAGCAAGGGAGGTCCCTGTTCCCTGAAGCAGGTGCAGGGGGTGAAAAGGAGAAGCCACAGAAAGAAGTGTGATGTGAAAGTCTTGTAAGCACTGGCCCCGGCCCAGAGGGGAGGGGTGGTGAGTGCTGGAGACCACTGGAGCCTGGGGCGACGGAGCTCAGTGTGGCCGCAGGAGCCGGCAAGGACTCAGAGGTGCTAAGTTGGGGGCAGACCAATTGGTAGGAGGGGCTATTGCTGTGCGACAAATATGGCAGCAACAGGAGGGAGCTAAGGAACAATGTACTTGTAGTCCACTTACTCTTGGGAGTCTGAGAGATCTGGGATACCCCTCAACCCTACAACGGGGGGCAAGAGACTCCCACCCTTGTTGAGACAAGGTAGTACGAAAGTCTGCCCCGGGCCCAGGGATGAGGTTTGTTCAGGGGCTTCTGATCTACTAGCACTCTGGAGCCATGTGTATTTGTGTGTGTGTGTGTGTGTGTGTGTGTGTGTGTGTGTGTTTTCTCATGATTAAACCAGGCTGGACCAAGTATTTTTCTGGACCAACTGATCTTCACAGCAGCCCATCTTTAGTCATTCATTTTTAGGCAATTATAGTTTTAGAGGTAATGCACAATTGCAGCACAAAGCATCTTTCCTGAATCTACCCTCACTTGGTGGCAGCGTCCCTAGATGGGTGGTGCTGGGGAGCACTCCATGCCAGACATAGTCAGTCAGGCTGTGATGATCACTGACAGCTTTAAGGGAGGAAAGCAATGGTCTCCACGCTAAAGATGAGACTTTCTGGGCAGGAATTTCAAGCGGGTTCTGCCTTGGCTCCTGTGTATCTCACGATGTGGGCACAGTTTCTGGGGCGAGGCCCAGGAGACGAGATGGGTCATGCAGCACTGTCAAGACTGGAACCAAATTTCTTTCCAAACAGACTATGTGGTCCAGCTTCAGGCTAAGGAGTGGGGCATAAGCAGGCGCCATATTCCGTGGGTTCCAGGCCCCTTGTTAGGGTATCTCTGACACAGGCCACCAAGAAACGCAGGCAGGAAAGACAGGGTCCCATGGGCTGGCTGGAGGAAGAGGGGACCATGCGCGGCTACCATACGATGCCCGTCCGCACTGCCACCGCCCACACGGCCCGGGGCTGAGGCTCGAGCTGCTGCAGCCTCCAGCTGTCCATGCTCGGTTCTTCCTGTCTCCCCCTTACCCTTGTCTACATGGTGCTGCAGCCCCAAGGAGAACCGGGTCAGAGCCATTCACGCCCTGTACTTCACCAAGTTTCCTCTATGCCACCGTGGCTGGGCGGGGGGCGGGGGAGTCAGGCTTTTCTTGGGAGCCCCTGGGGAGCTCCCAAGGTGCATAATCCCTGGCTGCAAGTAGCCACGGCTGCCCTGCCCTGGCTGCCCTGCTACAGGAAGAGCCCGTTCTCCTCTCTGCTCCCCCTGCCCTGCCATTGGTTCCACACCAGCCGCATGTCTGCAAGGCCTGTGTGGCCTCTTCTTGGTGGCAGCAGTGGACCGCTGTGGGACTTCTGGGCAAAGGGTGTCCCACTCAACACATCGTGACATCCAGCATGGTGATCCCAGCTCTCGTAAGCACAGCACTTCACGGTATAGGTCTCCGGCTCATGGCTGCTGTTGGAAACAGGTCATTCCCATGTCCCGGATAGGGACGATGACACAGCCATAAGTGGGGCCATGGTGCTGGATCTGGCACGTTTCACAGCATGTTGAGCCGAGGAAGCCCCCTGGCAAGGTCTGCAGTGGGCAGAGCGGGGCTGGGGTCCTCCTAGAAGGCCAGCTCTGCTCTCGGGGGCTTTCAGAGGCCGGCTGCCTGATGTTGAGTCTATCTCATTGTGAGTGAATTAATTGTTGTGCAACCTAGAGCGGTGAGACAAGTTAATTACATAATTACTGCAAAACGACATGTTATTTCATGGCTGCAATATGGGAACTCTGTTGGAAACAACTGTAATTGCCCAGAAAATGCATTCGGGTGGCTCCGTTCTCTTTCGATAACCATGTAATTAACTTGTGTTACAACGTCCTCTGCAGTAAACTCTGAAGTTAGGAGTTGGGGGCCTAGGGGTGGGCACAGTCCTACTTGGCCCCAGGGCCCAGGGAGGGTCTGGCATGGGGGGCTCTGCTGCCGTTCAGGGAACTGATTCCCTTTTCCAAGCTGAGAGAGAAAATTCCTCACGGCAGACTCCAGCACTCCAATTTACGGACTTGGACTCAGTCCCCGCCTCACACGGCCACACCCACTCCGCTCCCCAGTTCCACAGTCACATCAGACACCTCACATACAAACCCCACTGCGGCCAGGCCACCTGGCTCCTTGCTCCTCTTCTCTGTCACTCAGGCAGGTGCGGCTCCGTCACAGAAGGGGGAAGCCCCACGGGTGAGAACCCTTAGCCCGAGATCCTTGGCCCTAGCGATCCCTGCCCACGGAGCGGGCCACTGGCCACAAAACCACAATGTGGGGAGGTAGCCTGCTCCCTGGGCCCCAAGGGCCCGGCCATGCTCCCATTTCACTCCAAATGGGAGAGCAGGCCCAGGTCAGGGTGACATGCAGGTCCCCTTCCAGAAGCAGGCAGGACCAGAGGCAGTGGGTGGGCTCCATCAGCCCTGCCTGGGCTCTGGGCTGAGGCCAGGGTGAGAACAGTCCCCGGAGGAGGAGGAGCAAGTGGCCTGACGGTGGGGGCAGCCTGTCCGTACAGCCTTCCCCATCAGGCTTGATCCAAGGAGTCCCTATTTTTAATACCATTCAGTGATACGTCCGTGGTTCCAGCTCCGTGCTTGGTCCTGTGGCGGCAGGTGAGAGCAAGATGGCCCTCCTACTGCCCTGGGTGAGCCCGCTGAGCCTGTGCATGGAAAACGCCCTGGGCGTCTGTCTGTCTGGCTGTACCCGCCTACTTCTGCCTACACACCCGTTTGCTTGTGGGTCGGTGTCTCCTGCCTGCTGGCACGTGTATCTGCCTGACTGCGTGTGTCCACTGGATGGGCTGCCGGCACGCGTATCTGTCTGACCGCGTGTGTCCACTGGATGGGCTGCCGGCACGCGTATCTGTCTGACTGCGTGTGTCCACTGGATGGGCTGCCGGCACGCGTATCTGCCTGACTGCGTGTGTCCACTGGATGGGCTGCCGGCACGCGTATCTGTCTGACTGCGTGTGTCCACTGGATGGGCTGTCTCTGACTCTCCGTGGTCGTGGTCCGAGGAAGAGAACTGGCCCATCCCAGGTCTCCCTGTGGGGTTCGTCCTCACTGTGCTGGGCTCCACTTGTTTTCCTGGCTTTCTCCCTCGTCCTCAAGGGCAGGGACTGTGTCCGATCCATGATTCATCTGCATGTCTGGTGCTTGCAGCATGGGGCTGACACAGAGTGGATTAAGGTTTGCTGAATGAATGAATGAATGCCTCTAGCCTGCGTGGGCTGAATACATGCCAACAGGATTGTTCTCGCTCACCCAGAAGAGCAGAAAGGTGGGCCCCAGGTCAGGCCCAAGCTGCAGGGAGGAGACAGCAAACGCTGTCCATCACCCTGAAAGGGAAGAGGCGTTTAAGAATGGTATCCCCATGGTAGAAGGAGCAGGATTCGGGGTCTTACTGTGGGGGAGGTCAAGGCTGGGTTCCTGGCTGGTGGTCTCAGTGGAGGGAGGTCACACAGGAACCCAGGGAAGGGAGGGTTTCATCTTGCCTCTGTTTATCTTGGGGGCCAGGGTATATATTCTGCCAAGGGGAGGGGAGGACACCCCCGTTCCCACATCTGGCTGTGGGATACGTGGGCTTGTCCCCTTCCCTCCAGCTTCTACCCCCTAAAGCCCAGCTGGAGCCCCATGCCCTGCTCCACGCCCGGCTCTGGAGGGGCCCCAGGTCTGTGTCAGTCAGGTGATCAATGCACAGCAACCTCCCCGGAAACATTCATAAGTTTAATCCACGCCAGTAATAAAATCGCATTACATTTCTCATAAAATAAATGTTCCCATTTATATACAGAAGACAGACTGTACAGGCCCAGCCCGGCCCCAGGAGGGGTCACACACAGACGGGCGGCGGAGGAAGGGCCATCCCTCCCATCGAGGACGGACGAGTTCTAATTGGCAGGAGAATGGCCGGCCGGCCAGGCGGGTGGGCAGACGGGCGGACGGACATGGGCCTGGAGGCCAGGCGCTGGGCATTACTGAACCTGGGACTCAAAGGTGCCGTTGAGCTGCCCTTCCTCGTAGTCCATCTGACACAAAATCATGTTGTTCTTCAGGAAGAATCTGTCTCCCACACAAAATCTGGAAAATCCAAGCAGGAGAGAGAGGCCATGGAAGGGTCCTAGTGGACGGTGGGGGCTCCAGACAGGCCCCAGCCCAGCCCAGGAGGTGGACCTGTGAGAACTGAGGTCCTGGAGAATTTGTTCCTTCAACTTTCCAGAAGGGATCCCCAAAAGTCTCACAGCTAACCCAGTCAGTCACCCTCAGCCCAGGCCTCAGCCAGGCCCTGTAGTCTGGGGTGTAGGACAGACAGACAGACAAGTCTGGGCCACAGTCAGGTCTTCCCTGGAGGGGTGGGGTTGGTGGGAAGGTGTAGGAATAACTCACCCCAGCCCCGGAGAGGGAGAAAGAGAGAGAAGGGCAAAGAAACAGAAAAAGACTGAGAGAGGGGAGAGACGGAGAGGTAGAAATGGGGAAGGAGGAAGGGGTAAAATGGTTGATTTTTCTATCCTTCTGTTCCTTTCTCCGACTTAGGAGGACGACTCAGTGAACCTCTTCCTTTGAACAGAATCTGTAGGCTTCCTGGAGCCTCCTTCCAAGAGGAGGTGACCCTGTGCCACCACCTTCCCTCCCACCCAGAGAAGGCCTTGCTTTGCTACCCCCACCCTTCCAGTCCTTCTAAAGTACTGGAGGATTCAGCCCTTTCCCCGAAGATGCTCCCGGGGTGGCTAGGCCTTTAGCCAGACCCCAGGGTCATAGGCCCAGTCCCCGCAGATCCCAATCCAACCACCAGGTGGCACTGCAACTTCACCGAGCCCTCTTAGTGGCGCTTCTGTCCAAGCCCCCAGCGATCCCCTTCGGTGTTCCCTGCAGGTCCCTCTGGACTTCATCCTCTGGGGACACTTGCGTGAGCTCCTTCCTGACGTGAGGGCTCCTGAGAAAAGGGCTCGCCCTCTACTGCTAGGTCCCCAGACAGGGCTGAGGGGTTCCGACTCCTTAGGTCCCCGGGGCCTCCCCACGGGGCTAAGACACTGTGTAGGGATCAGAAAGTGGCTGGGCTGGAACCAGAATCACAGGAGTGAGCAGCCATTCCCAGAAGGGGATGGCCTTCCAGGCACAGGAACACCGTCTCACTAAAACGTACATACATGCACACACGTATGGCCGACAGGCAAGGGCCCAGGGTGTGTGTACAGACCCCTTGTACATGCGCGTTTAACTGTGTCTGCACTCGTCCTCATCCGTCATGCACACACATGCACACAACAGCACACACATACCTGCCTCGTACGTGCACACCGAGAAAGGCACACGTGTGCACGGCACAACGTACACACGCAGTGAGCTCATGCACGCGTGACCCAGCACAGTCACACAAATCCACACACGACAGCGCTGGAGAGCACGCACTCGGCTACAGGGCTCGGGCATACATGGAACACACCCACGTGCATGCTCAAGACAGGGTGCCACACGAGCACGTGTACACGCAGATCCCGCCTGTACACGTGCACCCCACCGCGCGGGCCCGGCAGGCACCCGCTGGGGTCGGCTACGGTGCGGCTCTCACCTCTGGTTGCAGAGCTGGCAGGCGAAGCAGTCGAGGTGATAGACGTTGTCCCGGGCCCGCATCACCATCTCGAAGGCTGGGATCAGCTTGCTACAGGCAGCGCAGTTGCCCGTGGTGCCGAACAGCCTGCCGAGGGAAGGGTGCGGAGGGCTCAGGGGCTGCCGCGACCCAGGGCCCCGCGGGTCCCTCCTCCTGCGGGCTTAGCAGCTGGGCCTGGGCCGGGGGGGACGGGGCACACAGGGCAGCTTTGCGACTCTGCTAAGAGATCGGGCTTCAGAGAAATCAGCCCCGCCACCCCGGGAGGGGAGTGTAGGGGCTCAGGGGTTGGAGGACACTGCCCATCCCTGGGCTGGGCTGACAGGAGCCCCCTCCCAGGCTCCCAAGGGGATCGGGCTACTGGGACCCAGGGACACTGGCAGAACACTGCACTGGGCCATGAGCGAGGGCTGCAGTCACACAAGCGTGAACTCGGGGCAGTCTGCCGGCCCTCAGGCTGGCCCCGGGTCTCTCTGAGCCTCGTGTATTTTCACTGTAAAACGGAGACCGGAGTGCATCCTTCGCAGGCTTGTGGTGGGAACTTCGGTCAACTCAGTCACAGACCCCTTCGTGAACGCCTCTACAGAGCGTGTTTGCCACACGCCGGGCACCGTTCTGAGGGCTGTACTAGGATCAACCCATTTAATTCTGACAACACCCCTCTGGGGTGGTCTTTTTCTGTGACCAACTCACTGGGTGACTTGCCCAAATCCCTTTTTCCTTTTCCTGGATCTCAGTTGATCCTTTCTCAACAGGGGGTGCTGAACTAGGTGATCCTGCTCAAAGACGCTTCTAAAATAGGACTGATGCACAGCGTTCCAAGGACATTTGACACGAGGCCTCTTGCACGCAGGCATTCCCTCCTCTTAGCTGCTGGCGGCAGAGCTCCCAGGATGGGGCGCTCACGTTCTCCCCATGCAGGCCAATCTCGGGCTGGGTGTGCCAATGGTCTGAGCCAGCCAGGCTCCTCCTTGCTTCTTTTCTGCACCCTGGCTGAGCAGGCCCCAAGTGAGGCAAGGGGGGATGAAAGGCGGGCGAGAGACCCTCTAATCCCTGATTTGTCCTGCTCAAGCCCAGGCGCCTGCTTGGCTCCATTATTCATCAGCCTCAGCTGCCTGGTGGCTCAGATTAAGGCAGACAAAGACTGGGCCACGACATCTGCCTGCCAAGGGGGGGCCTCACTGCCCCCAGTCCACTGCCTCCAGTGGCTGCAGAGGGGGCAGGCTGGGGACGGAGCGGCCCAAGGAAGCCCCACCCCCACCCCAGCCCACTGACCTACCTGGCCCCAAAGTCATTCCTTGGCCTCTGCCAGAGCCCAGAAAAATACACCTTCAGGCTCCAGTAGCTGGCAGGGCTCAGAAGGCTTGTGGGTGCTTTGACTCTGCTGACAAGCCCACCGGCACTGTGCCCCCCACCCCCTCCAGGTCCTGGAGACTCATCTGTTTGTGTGCCAACTCTCCCTAACCTGGGAGGTTCAGCCCCCAGGGGATGTCCGAGACCTTCCAACTTGGAGGCCCCTTCCAGGTCATGGAGGAAGCAGTCCCCAGAAACAGTCTTCCTTAGCCCCGCCTCCTGACCTCAGCCCCCTCCTTGGGCCCAGCGAGGAGCACTGAATCACAGATCCTGGATTATTGCGCCACTTAAAAAATTTCCGGCTGAAGGCAGAAGTTGAAAGAGAAGGTGCAGGCAGGTAAACCTTAGGCTCTTCCAGAAAGTAGGGTAGCCTCTGCTGATAACACTGCCCCCTACCACGCCCCAGACCTGAGCAGGGGGAGGCCCCACGAAGCCCTTGCCCGACCTATTAATTAATGCAATGGGCCTGCCTTCCTCACAGGGCCCAGCCACCACCACCCAGCCAAATGTAGATGCTGGGTCTCAGCCAAGGCCCCCACTTTGTGGCCTCCTTCCAGCCTTGCTGATGTCATAAATGGCCTAAGGGAGGGTAAACTGGGGAAGACAGCCCCAGGGAATAGGATCCAGGTTGCGGGGGAGGGCGGGTTAGCGCTCCAAGAAGTGCGAGCTGGAGAAGCTTTAGTCCATACTACTCACGGAAGGACAAACTGGCTTGGAGAAGGTCAGAAGCCAGAGGGTTCAGAGCTAGTTCAAACCCAGGGCTTTAAGCTCCAACATCAGTGGTCCTTCTCCCAGGGTCTGGCTACTTGCCAGACGCCCCAGGCACCCACGTTGTCTAACGCCAGGGCCCGCTGGGCACGGGGAAGAGGAGGCAAGGAGACATCACCAGACAGGAGGGGCCCAGGGAAGTCAGAGCTTCCCCACCTGCTCCTGGAAGGCCTCTGCAGTGTCCCCTCCCAGATTCCAGGGACAGGGTGGGTCAGAAGGACCTGGCAAAAATGGGAAGAGCCAGGCTGGTGCCCTTGGGAAACTTATCTCAGGTGTCCAATGGTCGCAAAGGCTGGATCAGGCCCTGTGCGGGGCGCTGAGCCAAGCAGCTGACGGTGTGGCTCTGTCTTTGGGGCTCTGCGACGTCTGGGGGAGCAGGGCCGGGCCAGGATAGTCAGGGATGAGTACCAGGGCCTGGGTCTAGAGGCAGGGGCAGAGCTGTGCCCACCCAGGAGGGGGTGCCGGGCCGGCGGGGGGCACACCTGAGGTAGTCACGCCGGCACAGGATGAGGTTGGCCTTGGTGTAGAGGGTGGAGCCCACCTCGCCCAGGCGGCAGTCACAGCAGGCGCACTTGAGGCAGTCCTCGTGCCAGTACTTGTCCAGCGCCTTCAGCAGGTAGCGGTCCTTGATCTTGCGGTTGCAACCCGCGCAGCCCTTCTGCTTGCCTTTGGGCTGGACGGAGAGCATCGGCACGCCTGTGGATGGACAGACGACAGACAGATGGACACGGGACGGACTCTGTGGCTCCGGGCCTCAGGGCCCATCCCACTGCTTCTCCCTGTTGCCCCCTCCGGGGTTGGGGTTCCTCCCCAGCAGGCTCCCCGCCTGGCCCCGGGGTCCTGTCCTTTGAGCTGCCTGACACAGTCTGTTCCCCTGGCCTGCAAAGGTCCCTCCAGAAGCTGTAGGCAGACTGCGGAGCCCCCGCATCTGCTCGGTGTACAGCACGCACGGAGCCCCAAGGCCCAGCCCCCCTGAGCTGTTTCTCCCCGCCCCCCCGCCCCCGGGCCACTGCCTCCTGCGCAGTCTGCTCGACAGGAGGCCTGAAACTGTCCTCATGCAGCCACCATCTGAGTGGCTCCTCGGTGGCCCTACCAACTGAATCTCACCATGGGCTGGGGTCCACTAGAACGCCCAGAGCAAGACTTCCTGACGGTTCGTGCCTTGGGCCGTTTTACCCTCAAAAGTCAGGCTACAGCCTTGGCTCACTCATGTAGAACTGTGGCGGCATCAGGAAGAAAGTGGGGCGCCCCATGACACCCCCAGTGGGGTGCAGGCACTCTGGGTCTCCTGGCAGGTGCGCCAGGGAGGCTGCGGGGCCTGGTCTCCTTGGGGCTCTCCTCAGAAATGCTTCTACCTAGATTCAAACTTCCCACCTGCCCTGGCCTGAGGGTGGGGTGGTTCTGAATCTCTGAATCCTTGCTCCTCCCACCAGGACAAGAGTCTCAGAGCCATGGGCCCCCTCCCAGGGCCCAGGGCCCACGCATGCTTCCTAACATACAAGAAAAAATACAAAGGGCAGGAATTTCAGCATGGAGTTTACTGGAAGGAGAGGCGACCTCCCAGCAGGCAAGTGTGTGCACACAGGCATAGCGTGTGCCCCTCTAGCCCCCAGCCTTGGGGCCACACCGAGTGACTGCAGGGAGCAACAGCTGAGGAGGAGGTGGGGAAAGAAGTCATCCTGAGTCCAGACATCCCGTGTGGAGCCCTGAGGCCTGAATGTGCTGAAGGCTGCCTGGGGGGAAATACAGGGAGTCTCAGAGTCCAGGCCCTGGGGGCAGCTGGGGGGTGCTTGAGAACCCCTCATGAAGACAGTGGGGTGGGGATGTGCCTTCCCTGACCAAGGCTCATGTGCACGGGGAGTCCTCTCTGAAGGGGACAGCCCACGCCTTCCTGCCTCCCTGGCTCTCCACCAAGCCTGTGAAGTCTGCCCTCCTCCTGACCCCATCCTCTCCAGGGGACCCCAGCGCTCTCTAGGGCTCTGGGTTCAGTTCCCACTCCCTGGTATCCCTTCTATCCCTGCCCTCAGCCCAGAGTTTGAGCGGCTTCCTTCCCTTTCCCTCTTCCTGACACCTGACCCTTCCTCAGACTTCAGAAAGAGAATAAGCCGCCAAGGGACCTCAGTCTCAGAATCCACAGACGTCAGGTCAGAAGGGCCCTCAGAGCTCTTCCAGGAAAATGCTCCAAGGCCTGATGGGGAAACTGAGGCATAGAAGGTCTGAAGATAAGGTCTAGAGTAAGCCACTCATCATCCAGCTGGCTCCGGGGGTCCTCCCCCTTCCTGTGCCTTGCTGCCTCTTCAGATCTCTCTTGGGGAGGGGGCCCTCTAGGGCCCAGGAGCAGCAGGACAGGTGACGGCAGAGGCCCGGCAGCACAGGCCAGCAGTGGCCTCTCCTCCTTCCTCCTTTTTCCAGTCCCCGCAGGGTCTGTTAGCTAGGACGCTTGCTGCCTAATTTCCTTAATGCAGCTCTAAAGGCTAATTGGTCTGAGAGACCGATGAGGCTGAAGGTGACTACGTCCTCAGGCCTGCCTGTGTCTTCTCCGGCAGGGTGCAGTCTGGTCACAGAGCTCTAAGGAGGCCATGGAAGCCAGCTGGGGAGCGGGCATCCCTGAGAGCTAAGGGGGCTCTGAAGGGTTCCTTCCAAGGCCGGGCCTACAGGGAGGAACCAGGTGTGGGCAAATAGGCGAGGGGTCAGGAGAGCTGGACGTGAGGAGGTCTGTGGGTCCCAGGGTGGGACTCTCGTCCCTGAGTGCTGTGGAGGGAGCACCCAGCTGGCACGGCTCCAGGTGCACACGCACAGCTTGGAAAACCTCAGGCCCGGCGTCTAGGATAGCCCCGCCAAGGCTGGTTTCCCCCTCGTGTACCGTGCTGGCCGCAGGCAGGCCTGAGTCCCCATCCCCGCCCGCAGGGCTCGACCTCTGTGCTGTCACTAGCAGGAGGTGTGTGAGGAACTAGGACACCCACACGCAGGGGATACACCCAGACCCACTAAGTTATACACCGATGTGAGGAAGGGCCCCAGCACTAGAAGTGTCTGTCCTGCTCCGTCTTCCGTCTGGCATGGCTTCCGGACAGGCTGGTCCTCTAAGCACAGGCCGTGGCACGCCTAGCCGCCAAGCCCTCAGAGCTGTGATCTGTAGCACCAGCTGGAAGGGCCTGGAACCTACAGGACCCAGGGAGGCCGTGAGGAGCGCAGCCACACGCTAGCCCAGGTCTCCTGCGTCCTGCCTGTGCCCGGGCTGGCTCTGGCACGCAGCCGGGCTCGGGAAGGCCTGGGAACTCTGCTTCCTGGGCCCTGGAGAACTCTTAAGAAGCCACAAGGCTTCTGCCAGTGTCTGATGCCCACAGAGGCACAGACCTTGGGGGCCAGCGTGGCTAAGGGGCTCCCAGAGCATACAGGGACCTCAGGTTTTCTCTGCCTGGAAAGGCTGAGGTCCTGGGAGAAGTCTGACTCACCCCTCCCTTCTTTACTGAGCACTCACGCTGTGTCTGCTCTCTCACTGGGCCCATTCAGGAGACCTGAAAACACTCCTGGAAAGGCAAGGAGGTTTAAACGGGGCATCTCTGGTCTCCTGTTCCCCAGATGGAGTGAGACGATCCTCAGAGGGTCAGGGCTCACCCTCCCCGCCCTGCCTCCCCAGCCCCCACCCAGCCCGGCAGTCAGCCCCGCAGACACCTCTTCCCTCCCTCCCTCCCCTGCCTGGCTCTGGGAGCTGAGCCTCGGGCCATGCACTTTCCATTAAGGAGATAGCATCCCTTTACTGAAGTCCATTTGGGATCCATTTTAGTGTTATCTAAAAATCAAATCTACATGGTAATCCTTTTAATGTACTCCTGACTTTAGAAAAAAAACAGCTTTGCGCTCCTTCAGGAAAGGTTTTAGAGCATTACCCAGTAATTACTACTCACCCATGAAAACAATGATATTTTACAACGGATGGTGTTTGAGCCTGCCGCACGCGTGGGCACACGCTCAGACACACATGGGACCCAGCAAAATAAACCGGTTCACGTAGCCTGCGTGTTCCCCCTCAAACTTGGGGTGTGGGGGGAGATGCCATTCGAGGGGAGAGAGGGCAAACCCCTAGACTGCCTCTAAGCCGGGCACGCTAATGGGAGAAGCAGGCAGCCTCCCAGTCTGACTCATCTGGTTGCCAGACACTTGCCCTCAGCTCTGTAATCTGGGGAAAAGCCAGACAGTCCCAGTGACCGGGAGGGACTGCCAGAGGTCATTCAGCTCTTCCTGCTCGCACCCTCCAGCCAGGAGAGAAGCCCTCCTCTTCACTTGGACCTCCCCCCACCCCCGCCGCAGGGGGTCTGCCAGGCCAGACTCAAGTCCTCAGCAATCCCTGCCCAGCTATCTCACGCCAAGCTGCCCCCCATATCGGGCATGTGAACTTCCCCAAACTGCCAAGCCCACCGGCTCCCAGTCCCCCTGATGCCTCCCTCTGGCTTAGACAGCAGGCTGAGCCCAACTGGGAAGCACTCCCGTTGTCTCCCAAAATCTCCTCCAAAGCCAGTCCTCCACCATAGAATGCCCACCTCACCCAGCCCCAGGTCACTCCCAGATATGCCTGCGCCACTGTGGCCACCACTGGCACCTCCGGCTGGCATCTGAGGGCCCCTCCCACATGCCAGCTTGTCCCGCTTGGCCCTGCGGGATCTGGTCCCTGCAGAATCCTGGAATAATTATCCCTCTCCGTCCTGCAAATGGACCTGGTCTGCTTCCATCCCAGCACCTTCCCTCCACCATGGCTCCAGGAAGAAATGGCCTGTCCTACCCATCCCCCTCTCCACCCAAACTCAGAGCCAGCAGTGGGGGTGAGGCACAGGACACAGAGCTTGAACGGACAGAGCCTGCTTTCCAGCCTGAGTGCTGTCCCAAGGAGCTGGAGGACCTGGAGCAAATCCCTCATCTTTCCGACTTGCTTCTGTGAAACGGGAGCCAAAAAGGTCTTTTTCTACACAGATGGCGGTAAGGACAGAACAAGGTCATGCATAGGAAGCCACAGCAGTCTGGCTTCCAGGGCGGACCGACCCAGGAACTGGGGAATATTATTAATATGCATCCTGGGATGCCTTCCCCCTGTTCTGACCCTTGTTTCCTTTTTGCTTTAACTTTTTATCTTGACACAATTTCAAACCTTCAGAGAAGTTGCAAAATAGGAAGAATTCCTGTACACCTTTTGCCTAGATTCCCTAAATAGGACCATTTTACCATATTTGCTTTATCTTGCTCTGTACATCTACCTATAATTTTTTTCCTGACTCACTTGCGAGTTGGGTTCAGACATGAAGGCTTATACTTCTAAACACTTTGATGTGCATTTCCTAAAAGCAAGGGCATTCTCTCACATAGCCACAGTACAATTAACAAAACCAGGAAAACTAGCATCGATCTAACACTCTTATATAATACTATTATAATTGGTCAGATCTGACCAATTCCCCCAATCATATCTTGTATGGCAAAATAACATTCTGGATCATGCACTGTATTCACTTGTCAAGTTTAGTCTACTTAAATCTGGAAGAATTCCTAAGCCTCTCTTTGTGTTTCAAGACACTAGCATTTTCGAAGAACACGGGCCATTTACAGAGTATTCTTCAATTTGTGTTTGTGACACCTTTGACAGTGTGACTTTAATTCCTCTGTGCTTCAGTTTCCTTTGTTGTAAAATGAGTATGAAAACAGTCCACATCTCACAGGGTTACCATGAGGAATAAGGAGTAAATCTATGTGAAGTGCTTAGGACTGACATGGGACCCGGCAGGCAAAAGTTAGCTCTGAGTAGTGTCACCCCATCTGGCATTAGACACAGCTCCATCTCAGGTCCCTCAAATGGTGACGATCACTTACTTTGAAGCAAATACATGGATTTGAACGTGCCGCCCTGGTGAAAGTCACATAGGCACCGGCGAGAGTCCAGCGTTACCCAAAGGACAGTCCCGTGGTCGCAGCAGACATGCGTAGAAGGAAACAGCCCCGCCCATCTGACAGGCAAGCAGGTGGGAAGGCATCACTGTGGCAGCTCACGGCAGGCTGCTCCGGGGCCACCGACAGGTGTCACCTTGGCATTTCTCGTCATGTCTGTATGTGTCTCAGTAGTGCTTCAAAACCTGTCCCCACACACCACAGCACGGCCACCCAGGGCAGTTCTGGGGCTCCCCTGCCTCACCAGGGGCACCCCTTCTCCTCTGGAAGGGAAGCTGAGCTCGCCCGGGGCTAAGGGCGACTTACCGGGAGACAAGGCTGACTGTGCTAGCGGGGCCCAGGTTCTCAGCGCTTGGCTCCCAGCCGCCTCGTGACATAGCTACCATTTTTGACACTATTCCCATTTTACGCATGGGACAACTGAGACCCAAGGAAGGTTCCGACCTGTCAGGGGCCACACCGTTAGTACGGGACAGAGCTGGGATTTGAATCCTGGCAGTCTGCCTTCGGGGCCCAAGCACTGGCTTCACCTGCCCTGCTGTCAGGCTGTGTGCTGTGGACCTCTGAGGTGCTCGCGGGCCCAGAAGGCAGGCGTTACACGTCTGCAAGTATGCACAGCAGCACACGGACACTTGTGCGTGGACACGTGATCACACGCATGTACGCTGGCTCCACGAGAGGTGGGGCTGTGTTGATTCTCCCCACAGTGGTTTTATTCCACAACCCAGCACGGCGCTGGCATGTAGCAGGTGCTTGGTATGTTCCGCGGAAATACACACCCATGCATCAGAGCACACGCATGATGGGCGTGTTCATGTATCCTACACACCCATGCGCAAGCAGTCATGGGCACCTGTACTGCCTTTTACAAAACCTTTCCAAAAAGTAGATTGTAGCTCAAAATCGAGCTCTCATTTGAGCAAAACCCACGAGTAAGAGGCCTGGTGCCCTGTTCTCAACGGCACCTTCCCAAGGAAATGGAGGAGCGAGAGCCCCTGGGTTTTACCCGCAGACGAGCCATGGGAGCGCTAGTGATTCTCCAGAAAGGCAGTCCTGCACTTGGCACGCACCCTTTCTCCAGCTACTGGGGGAGTGGGGGTGGGGCGTGGTCTGCGGTCTTTGGGAATCTGGGTCACGGGCAACCTGCAAGGTGCTTGTGTGCCCACCTGGGCCCGCACCCGGGCCTAGAACGGCGGAGTAGGGTCCCAAACAGAGCCAGCCTGCGGCCCCTCCATGGCATCAATCCTGTTTAATAAGGAAATTTGAAAGTGTAATCTAATTCTGCTAGAATCTCTTTAAATCTCGTTTTCTCAGAAGTAACTTCATTTCGCACGGACACATCCAGCCTTGTGAGAAGGCCTCCATTTCACACCAGTTTTATCTCCACAATTTCTCGTCTCACTGCACTCCTATCCCAGGGCCTTGCCATGCGGCAGGCAAGGCCTGAACTAATAGCATTTCCTACTCATTTGGAATCAAAAGCCAACGAGAACAACTGTTGAAACGCGTGGCTACAGCCACCTACAGCACGTTCATTACCACCCCTCCGCGCACCCCTTCGCAGGTGGAGTGCTCATTGCGTGAGATGAGGGAGAGGAGTCGGGCTCCCGTGGCCTCCAACTCCCCATGGGGCCAGGGGAGGGATGCTGGGGGTGGTGGCCAGCTCACTGGAGGACTGGCCCCTCTCGTTCTGGCATTGCCCCGCAAGGGGGTCTGGGAGAAGAGGCAGGCGGTGTAGATGCGAAGACTGTGGGCCCTGCAGACAGACAGCCTCGGCTTGAATTCTGGCTCCATCACTTCCCAGCTCTGCCTCAATTTCCCTACCTGCTAAAGAAGGACAGTCCACTTTAAGGAATTATTCTGAGGATTAAACTAAAGGATGTGAAGTACAGTGTTTGACAGAGTGGCTTAGAAAAATCAGCTAAGGGGCGCCTGGGTGGTTCAGTCAGTTACGCGTCTGCCTTCCGCTTGGGTCATGATCCCAGGGGCCAGGGATCGAGTCCCGCATCGGGCTCCCTGCTCAGCGGGGAGTCTGCCTCTCCCTCTGCCTGTCACTCCCCCTGCTGTGGGCACTGGCTCTCATTCTCTCTCTGACACATAAATAAATCTTTTAAAAAATCAGCTAAGAAAAACGATCTAGGTCTTATGATCCAACGATCCTCTTCCTAGGTATACCCCCACCAGAAACGACAGGTTATGCCCACCAGACGGGATGTACAAGGATGTCCAGAGCAGTTTTCTCCATGACAGCCCCAAACTGCAAACAATGTCCATCAGCAGTAAAACGGATAACACACTATCGTACACAATGGACTAACACACAGCCACGAAAAAGACGGAATCACAGATACACAAAACAACACAGATGAATCAGACAGCATAACGTTGAATGAAAGAAGCCAGACACAAAAGGGTTATACCGTATAATTCTATTTATATGTATTTATATGTATTTGCCAAACAGGCAAAACCGACCTGCGGTGAGAAATGTCAGAATAACGATGTGTATTATCACCTGGCAGGAGGTGTGAGGAAGTCTGGAGAAGAACTGGAAATGCCCCCGTCTTGACCTGGGTGGTGGTTAAAGGGGTGAACGTAAATGCAGAAGCTCATTGGACTGAACATTTGAGACTTGTGCATTTTACTGATATATGTTACACTGCCAAGAAAAAAATAAAGAACTGAGGTGGACACCCCTTGGCCGGGACTTTGGACACTTCTTCGTGAAACCCACCATTTACTCAGCACTCGCTGCGCCTGTGATCTCAGGGACTCCTCATATTCACTCTGACATCCTAATGATGACCCCCATTCAACAGACGAGGAAGCGGAGGTCTAGGGAGGTTCAAGCCCTTACCCAAGGTCACACAGCTAGGAGGCTGCAGGGCAGGGACTGAAGCCCCGCCTGACAGACGCCGGAGTTCAGGTTCTCATGCAGCCCACACCCTGTGGCTTCTCTGCACAGACTTGTTGAGGAAGGCTCACCGGGGAGGCATCTGGGTGGCCTAGACACCAGAATGATCCTGGGGTGGGAGCCGGGGGGCATGCCTAGAGCAGCGCCTGGGTTAAGAACAGGAGAAATGATGGCCCAGGCAGGGCACGGTCCCCATGCTCTGGTGAGTCACAGGCCACTTCTGCTCCCTTGCTGGTCCTGCAGAAGCTGTAGGTGCTGTGGGACCTTGGAGGGGCTTCGAGGCGGGGCCAGAAAGGGGACAGGGACCAAAAGGGCCATGTACAGGCAGGCCTAGGATGTCTGCATCACAGCCTTGAGAGGGACAAGGAAGCCTTGTGATGGCACATGTCCTCAGGTGGGTGGGCTGAGCTGTGAGGGGAGGGCTGGGGGCTCCAGGCCCAGACCCAGTTGCTGGGGGGCCCTCAATCAACAGCCAGGGGCTGGTGTGTGAACAAGGTTAGAGGGGAGGGAGGGGGACCTAGAGAGGGGCCCAGCTCAGAGTGAGAAACTGAAAGGAGGTCCAGCAATAATTGCCTTCTCTAAAGTGTTAAGTCCCTCCCCGTTTCCACAGCCCACCACAGTAGGGCAGGTGGAAGCACCGTCCAGGGCTGTCCCCATACACCTGTGGCCACTACAGTCACGTTTAACTGCATGACAATAGCCTTTATTGCCTACTCTGTGCGGCAACTCTCATCTTCCTGATGACCCGGAGGTCAGAGAAATCACGCAACCTGCGCAAGGGCAAGCCTGGGAGGGGCCAAGCGGGTCAGAAGCCAGGCCACGGCCCCACCCCCTCCCACTCTATCTCCTTGCTGGAGGCAGTATGGCCTCATCTTTTTCCGAAACAATGAGGAAAGTGAACTTCTGCTGGTACCCAATCTGGTCCCCGCCAAAAGAAGACAGCTCTAAAGACCCCTTGTGGGGTACATCAGGGCAGGACAGTCCTCTGCCCCCCGTGCCCCCAGAGGAGCCATTCCCTACGAGGGTATATTTTTGCAGCATGTTTTGGGGGATCAAACCTCCTGAGGAATGGTATGTCCTAACACCTGACCCTGCAGTGACCTTCGAGCGTCTGGAGGTGAAGGGGCTGCGGAGTTTCCCCGCACACCTCACAGGCCCTCACTGTTGAGGGGAGCCAAGCCCAGCACAGCCTGGTGTCTGGTGATGGCTTCAGGGGACCCGGTCTAGACCTTGCAGGGGCCTGCAGGAGGCGCTGGGCCAGGTGCAATCTGCTGCCCCGAGACACACAGTTTGCAGCCGCTCTTTAGGGAGGGGGCCTCAGAAAGGTCTGAAGCTGTGTGCGCTCTTTGGAGTCTGTCATGGGAATGACGCTTCAGTTAACTGCACAGTTAGCAGCAGGGAGAGTGCAGGCCTTCTCTGGTTGTTTCTGTAAGGTCCCAGACATACCTCAAAAGCAGGAGGCCCCAAACGGGACTCTACCTCTCCTCCCCGAAACCCGGCCCGGGCACCTGTACCCCAGGCTTCCCCTCATCACACCAACACTGTCCTCCCCCAAGATGCTCAGGCCAGAGACTGAGTCACCCTCAGATCTTCCACCATCCCCACTCCCTCTCCCCTGCTGATTCCCACTCCCCAGCCTGCCTCTCCTCTCCATTTCCAGAGCCATCACCATCTTTCACCACACTATCAGCATAGCTCCCTACCAGCCTCTCATGTCGACCATCTACAATCCATTCTTCGCACAGCAGCTACAGAAATCTTTCAAAACAAAGTAGGTCAGGTCACTGCTCAGCTTGAAACCCTTCCGTAACTTCCAGTGGGCTGAGAATAACATCCACCCTCTTCAACAAGCCTATGATATCCTCATGCGGTCTGGCCCCTGCCTCCACCTCCCATACTGTGCGCCAGCCACATTCCAGATCTCCCTCCTGCCTCAGGGCCTTTGCACATGCTGTTTCCCCCCCCTTCCCAGAATATCCTTCTCTGTCTCTTCATGTGGCTGGTTCCTTCTCATTCTTGGGCTTCAGCTTAAATGTCACCTTCTCAGAGAGGCTCTCCTTGACCACCTTATTTCCTTACTGAAATGACTCCCTGGTCATTTCCTTCTGAGTTTTTAAACACAATTTGTAACTGTTTTACTTTTTTTTGTGATTGTACTTAAGACAAATGATCGGTCTCTCTCAGAAGAATGAAAGCCTCACGAAGGCCTATTTTGGGAGTCCTGTCTTGCTCACCACTGTGTCTCCAGCACTGAGCCCTATAGCAATCACTTTTTAACTATCAGTTCAGTTAATGAATAAAGAGACTGAGCAGAATCTATCCAGATATTATGGTAAAGAGTCTCCCGGCCAGAGGGGGCTGATGCAGACAGGCGGGCTCCCCAGAGATGCGAGGCTTCATCCGGCTTTTTGCTGCCCCCTTCCACACACCGCTGGGCCTCTATAGCTGCGTGGCTCCATAGCAGATCTGACTGCGGCAGTGCCCGGGTCCTGCCGTCCTCAGTGTGGAATTCTGAGAGGCCCATCCCGGGGCTCCAACTGAGAAACGACAGCTCTTTTGCAAATAGAAGCCCTCTACCCCCTAGATCAAGGGGCAGCAATCCTCTTCTTCAAGCCCTGCAGATCTGTGAGGAATGAAGTGCCCCTCTGAATGTCCCTTTGCACATAAATACTCCATCCCAAGCCTCAGGGAGGGGAGGCAGAGCCCCAAAGTTCAGTCACCTGTGTGATCTCAGCCGCTCAGTCTTTCCCTTTGTGCCTGTGGCCTGGACACTCCCCCCTCCCCTGGCACAGACCTAGCCTCCCCTACCCCCCCCGCGGTCCTTTTGGCTTAGGGATGTGACCACTCTGCTCTCCCAGGCAAGTCTGAGCCTCTGGGGGCCAGTGGGAAGAAAAAGGCCCCAAAGGTTACTACAGAGGAACTCTGGGCTCAAGCCTTTTCCATCTGTAGCCTCCACCAAGCCCTACCCTCTCCTGGGCTGCTGGAGCAAGCCCCCCCGGGTCCCTCGGCAGGATGCTGCTTGGAGCTGCACAGCTGTGGGGAATCAGCGGGGAAGCGTCTGGAAGCTGTGTTCCCCAGACAGCAACTCAGCTGCTCCCTGGGCACCCGCAAAGCCCACGTCACCCATCTAATGAAACAGGGCTCCCAAGGGGCCTGCGATCTCCGCAGAGGAGGAGGAGGGCATGGACTCTCAGACAAGTCTCAATTTCACAGCATCAGGGACGTGAGCACCAACGCGCTGAACCAGAAAACGAGAGTCTGGCAGGAGCTGCAGACACACCGTGAGCGCCAGGGATCAGAGATTAGGGCCCTTCAAAATCAATTTTGAATTCAAACTTTTAAATGTGTTCTCCAGACACAAGGAGGGGACCCTCCAGGCAGGCTCAGCCTAGCCAGATGCTGGGTTCTGCTTCCTTCTCGAAGCATCCAGAACTTATCTGCTAGCCAGTGGGCTGGTTGAGAGAAGGGAGGACGAGGGGGCTAGGAAGGAGATGCCAGTGCCCCGCCCCCAGGGGTCACAAGGACAGGAGCCCCTTTGGCTCTTGCTTGCCCAGCACTAGCTCTGGGGGGCCTGCCTGAGGCTTCCTGTTGAGACGCTGGGGGCCGCTCCACCCTCCTTTGCAGACCTGGATGACAGAAGCTGAAGGCAAGGCCTGTGTGAGCCAGATCCCTGTCCCCCTCCCAACCTGGCTGAGGAGGCTCCTAGGGCACCAGAGGATGAAGCCATTTAGAAGAAGACCTTGGGAGTCGGACAGGCAGGGTTTGTATCTTGGACCAGCCACAGGATCCCAGAGGCTTCTTGGTTCAGAAGTGGATTTCCCTTCCAGAAACCGGTGGGAGAAAGCTTGCTGTGAGTGCGAGTGTCTTGGAGAGCAGGCCCTTGAAGTCAGAGTGGTCTGCAGCCCCCAGTGCAAAGGAAAAGAAAGTACCCTGCGTGTGAGTCAGTCGGGCAGGCTGGCTGCCGGGAAAGCTGGTGCGGCCGCTGCAGGCCGCGTCACCCAAGCCTGGTGTCTGCCACCAGGGAGCTGACAATCACGCTGTCACCGGATGGACCATGTGTGGAGTGCGGAGTACTGTTCTGGGCCTGGCACGGTGAGATGGACAAGGACACACAGGGCAGCAGGCCTCATCAGGCAGGTGAGCAGGCCAGACGGCTTGGCCAAACCCTGGGAAAGGCCCCAAGGCCCATAGCAGGAAGGCCTTGTAGGCTTGGGCCAGCAGCGGATGCTCCTGGTGGCTTCAGCTGTGGTCCCCCTGATCCTGCCTGGGTCCCTGCTCAGCCATGTTTGTTCCTCCAGACATACGGTAGGCCCAGCACTGACGCCCTCCCCATCTCTGGGTGGAGAAGCAGGTCCATGACAAGCCTCTCTGGCTCCAATGACCTCACAACCCCTGCTCCCCAGTTCTCCAAATCTCAGGCCACTGCTTCTTTAAGCCACGCTCCTGAGACGTAAACACAAGTGACTGTGAACTACCCTTCAGCTGAGAGGCGACAGAAGGGGTGGCCGAGGCCTCGAAGCCTTGGGCCCACAGAGACCCCCTGGAGGGCTTCTTTTGGAATGAGGAGCACAGGGAAAGGGCTGGGGTCGCGGGACCACATGTGGGAGAGGAGGCCGGGGCTCCCCACCCCACCCGCCCCCTAGCTTGGGAGTGGGCTGCCAGCTCTGCAAGGAAATTACAACATGGGCCTGGGTAATGCTCCTTTTAGTTACAGCATAAACTGCAGCAATAAAGCGTACCTGGGGAATGTTTAGAGAAAGCACTAATGATTTCTTCCCCAGTGGTTAATAAATTCACTTCCAGATCAATTTGTTCGCGATAGAGCCTGGCGAGCGGAACCCGCGCGGCGGGCACAGCCGAGTGTGTCTTTTTCAGTATAAATGATTTATTACGATGATTAGCGGCACATAAACAATTTAAAATACAACGCTAATTAGTTTGGGGAAGAAAGGAGGGGAAAAGCCACCCTGCCTCTCTCCCCATTATGTTCTACTTCCCTAAGTGTGTACTTTTTAATTAAATCCAAATGTCACAATAAATTTAAAGTGTTTTATTACCACTCGGGGTAAGTAAGGCAGTCATGCAAGCCCCCTCTCAGGCATCTATGGGCCCGGCTGGGGGAGAGGATTGGGGGCACCAGCAGGGCCTGTCTACACACTCTCCTCGAGGCGGAAGCTCTTTCCTGAGTCTCTGGAAATCCCTCCTGGTTTCTGGCAGCCCCAGGCTGGGGAACACAGGGCTGCCCGGGAGACCGCCCACCTCTCGCCTTCCTGGCCAGCCCAGGTGATGTCTCCTCCTTAGCGTCGGTCCTGACCCCCCCCCAACCCCACTTTTCCATGGCCCAGCAATACTCTGTACCCACTCCAAGCTCTCCACCTGTGCTAAGTGTGTAGGTAACACCTTCTGTTTTCCGGGTGGCATGCCTGCCCCTTCATACACAGCATCTCAGCACACTCCCCCGTACGAGGGGTAGCAATGATGGGTCCAATTTTACACATGGGGAAATTGAGGCTCACGGAGGGGGAGCGACAGCCAAAGACACGCAGCTACAAAGTGGACTTTTGCCCAGTCCTTATTCCTATAGCACCGTTCTACCGCCGAGCTCTTACCGGGCCACGTCTGCACCCCAATTTCCCAGCGCCCAGGATGGGGCATAAAACGTGGTGGCGGCTGAGGCAGGCCTCTCTGGAGCGTAGAGCCCTGCCTCCCCAGAGACACATTTGAGGCAGGAGTTCAGGCAAGGGACCTGGACTCTGATGAGCCCAGATTCAAGGTCAGGCTCTGCCATCGACCCACAATGTAACCTCAGTCAGGCCCTTTAGCCTCTCTGAGCTTCGCCTTCCCCATCAGCAAAACGGGAACATGACACCCAACTCACAGGGCTAAGGAACCAGAGCAGCTAACGCCAGCAGGGTGCTTTGCCATCCCTGACTTGCTATGGAAATAATAAGCACTACAAAGGCCCTTAAGGTGAGCAGGGATCCATGAGCACCCCATGTCACAGATCAGAAACCTGAAGCCAGCAGGGGAAAGGACTTACCCACAGTTCCCCCAAACCTTAGCAGCCCAGGAGGGGATCATCCCAGCAAGAAAGCCCAGACAGCCAAGGATTTCTGTCTGAAATACTCTGGCACTTCTTATTTGAAATGAAAAAAACAAATACCCCTCAACACAGAGTTCCCACATGACCCAGCAATTGTACTCCTAAGTATATACCCAAGAAAGAGTAAAAACGCGCCCACACACAAATCTTGTACGTGAATGTTCACATCAGCATTACTCACAACAGCCGATGCATGGATAACTAAAATGTGATACATACACACGGTGGGATATTATTTGATCATAAAAGGGAAGCACTGATTCATGCTACAACACGGATGAACCTGGAAAACGTCAGGCTAGGGAAAAAGTCAGCCACAAATGCCACATGTTGTATGATTTCACTTATATGAAAAGTTCAGAACGGGCAAATCCATAGAGACAAAACAGAGATTCGTGGTTGCCACAAGTAATGGGGAGGGACTGCTAATGGGTATGAAGGTTCTTCTTAGGCTGATGGAAATGTTCTTGAATTAGGTAGTGGGGATGGTTGCACAACTGTGAATACACTGAATTATACATATTAAAAAGGTTAATTTTGTGGCATGCAAACTATATCTCAATAAAGCTGCTAGAAAGCAAAGCAAAACAAATACCCCTTTGAGAACAGGAGGAGCCAGTTGATAAAAAGTCAAGTCCTAGGGTCAGGGGAGGGTGCCTGACCTCACCGGCAGGCCAGGCCCTGCTTCCCCCATCTCCTGTTGGCTGCTCCCCAGAGCACCCCCATGCCGCCCTTCCTCACCCCTCATCCAGAAATCTGGCTGAACCCTCTCTCCCAGCCCTGCTTCCCAGGAAACTCAGACACCACTGGATCCACCACTCTCCTCCGATCTGTCTGCTTCCACCACTGCGTTCGTGTTTTGTCTCTTGTTGCAATTTCTGCATCTTCGGAGGCCTACGCGCTACGCACAAACTGCACATGCCCATGGGGGAGGGTGCCTCTCTCGGACCTCGAGCTGGTCCCACATGGGGTACCAGGAGTGAGGCTAGGTGCATGATGTGAGTAAGGTCACAGCGAGGCCCTCCAGGCCCCCCCGGCCCAGGCTCAGTTAAGGAGCCCCCTGGGACAGGGGTGTGCAGGCTTGGATCCAGGCCATGGAGGCCGGGGAGGAACCCGGCGAGGCGACCTCTGGGTGAAACGAATACCCCTGGAGAGAGCACACGCAGTGCCCAGGCCCAGCCTGGCTTCCTTTGCAGCTAATCTGACAGGGTGACTCAAGATGGCCAATAGGGGGGCCAGGCTGGGGCGTGACCGGCACACCCAGCCACCGTGAGTCTGGAGGGATGACCAAGGTTAGATTGAAGGTTCGGGCACCTCAGGCCTCATCTCAGCACACAGACCAGCCCCAAGGAGAGGACAGCTCTGGTCACTAAAGGAGGATGTCTGTGCCATGGGGTGAGAGGATAGAACCCCATGTTCTAGGCATGAGGTTGGGTCCATGAGTCTTCATGGCTTCATTATGGGCTGCTGTCTCAGGGAAACGATCCCCTAGCTTCTCCAAACTTCTCCACAGTCCTACAGGTCCTGGGGCTGAGGGAACCCCTCAGGGGTAAGTGGTGGCAGCTACCCTTCCCTTCATGCAGCCACCACGTTCTCACCAGCTCCTCAGGTGGGCACAGTGCTGTCCAGCTGGCGAAACACATGGAAACATTTTCTCCCATTTGACCTCTGTACGAGGACAGGGAGGCCGCTCGGGACCCTAGCTTCCATGTGAGGAGGCAGGCTCGGGGGCGACACACAGTGTGGCCCAGGGTCACACAGCAGGGGTGGAAGAGCAGGACTTGCCCGAGATCTCACTGCCAGAGCAAGGCAGAGCAGAACTGGAACCCAAAGCCCATGGTGATTACCTCCCGCCCAAGTACAAAGAAAGCCACCTGTGCAGTAAGTTGTCGCCCCCTCCTGCAGCTGCTGTTTCTCTTAGAGAATTTGAGAGATTTCAAATCTGCCTGTGCCTGGGCTGATGCTCTGGGGGTTTCTCTGTCCTTGGGGGAGGGAATCCAAAGCCTCTGCCCTGTAAGAGAAGGCAGATCTCCTGGGGGTGTGGGCCCTGGAGAGAAGAGGGTGTGGCCCCGAGCAGGAGGGAGGGGGCCGGGTGGGTTTCCAGGCCCTGGGCAGCCAGTCAGGGGCAGGGCCACCCACGGATGCTCCTGGGGGTCAGCTCACTGCAGAGGCAAGACCTTAGACTCATTTGCACCACACGGAGTTGCCCTCAGACACAAAGATTCTGTTCTTCTCAGGGCCCATCTTCGCTATACATATAATTAGGGGGCAGACTGTATTAGACACAAATAAGGTATAAATACTTAGCTCTTTCCCAGAATCAGGAGCTTTCATGGAAGCCAGTCTGAGAAAGAAAACTGGCCCAGAGCTAGGAAGGCCAAGAAACTCTTTAAGGACAGATCACATGAAACAAAGGGGTTAGGAACTGGCCCATGGGTGGCTAGGCAGGTCTGGACTGGCCGTTTCCCTGCCCAGGTGTGCTCCTGCCTGCCTCAGGCCCATGGGCTTCAGATCATTCCTTTGGAGCCTGGAAAGCCAGGATCTCGGTCCGGTCATGGGGCAGCAACAGAAGGGGAAGGGGAGGGTCAGGGGAAGCCTCAGGCCAAAGCTGGGCAGAGCAAGCAAGGGCCTCTGGGACGGAGGTAGGTGAGGCCAGGTTTGCAGCCGGACCTTTGGTTCTGCCTTGCCTGGGGCTCAACTCTGGAAGTTCAGGCCCTGCTTTAGCAGCTGAGAGGCTTCCTTCCCTAGGCTTCAGCTGCCTCCTCTCTGAACACCCAGACCCCCATCTGTCCCCTCACATGCCCAGACTGCAGGCTCACCAGGAAATGGAAGGAAGGAAGGAAGGAGCAGGGAGCAGTCTGAGGCTGGAGGGGTGGGAGCGGACACCCTGGAAAGCTCAAAAGGAAGAATGCTCCCCCTCACATCATGTGCTGTTTTTGCTGCCCCTAATGCTATCTCCTCTGGTTTGTTTTCCCCAGAATAGCTGCGGGATGATATATCTGGTCTTTGTCTCTGGTTCCTGGCACAGAGCTCCTAACACCCTTGGAGTTTCCTGAGTGATAGGACTATCTTTTGTAATTCGTGAGGAGCCCCTTCTGAGCACACCTGCATTTGTGGTCCTGAAATGACTTACTGGGAGGCCCCCAGCTAGCCTCGGGATGCGGCTGGTCACCAGAAAGACCGAGAGATAGGAGGGTTGGAACTTCCAGCCCTGTGCACTGACAGACCTCCGGGAAAGACTGGGAGGGGGCTGGGGATTAAGCTTTATACAAACTCTTGAACAAGACTTGATGAGCTCTGGGTTGGTGACTGCATCAGGTGCCAGGAGGGTGGCGCACCCCAGTTCCCCAGGGACAGAAGCTCCTGGGCTCGGGATCCACACGGCCAGACCTCGCCCTATCTTCTTCTGGATCCTATACAGTGAACTGGTCAATGTAAGAAAATGTTTCCCTGAGTTCTGTGAAGCTTCCTAGCAAATTCTCTAACCTGAGGAGGGGATCGTGGGAACCCCGATTTATAACAGGCTGGTCAGAAGTACAGATGACAACTGGGATCTGTGATTGGCCTCTGAAGTGGGGGCAGTCTCACGGGACTGAGCCTTTAACCTGCGGGAGCTAATGCAAGACAGTGTTGGAATCGAGCTAAATTGTAGGACACCCAGTCTGTGTCCACTGCGAACTGGAGAACTGCTGGGTGGTGCTGGAAAACATGCCAGAGAAATACAAATAGTCTTAATTAAGCGTAAGTCTGGGCACCTGGGTGGCTCAGTGGGTTAAGCAGCTGCCTTGGGCTCAGGTCATGAGCTCAGGGTCCTGAGATTGAGCCCCATATCAGGCTCCCTGCTCAGCGTGGAGTCTGCTTCTCCCTCTCCCTCTGCTGCTTCCCCTGCGTGTGCTCTCTCTCTCTCTCAAATAAATAAATAAATAAAATCTTAAAAAGTAAGCGTAAGTCTGTCCTCCTTTTGGGACAAAACAATCCTTGTGCTCCTCTCTGCTCCCCTCCCAACCTTCTTTGCCTATTCATTCATTCACTCACTATTGACTTAACAAATAATTGCTAAGCATCTACGACTAGGAACTAGCCCCTAAGCCGTCTATTTTAATAAGAATTATACTACCATTGATGATTTTTCCTCAAAAAAGTAGTTCTTAATGAGCTTCATTAAGTCAATTTGATTCCTTGATCAATTTTCTATTCACTAGTGTTAAACTAAGATTTTTATTTGCCCCTTCCCCATTTTTATTTTACTACAATTCCTTCCCCCACCAAGACACTTAAAACAAAAAAAATTTTTTAAAGATTTTATTTATTTATGTGACAGAGAGACAGCCAGCGAGAGAGGGAACACAAGCAGGGGGAGTGGGAGAGGAAGAAGCAGGCACCCAGTGGAGGAGCCCGATGTGGGACTGGATCCCGGAACGCCGGGATCACGCCCTGAGCCGAAGGCAGAGGCTTAACGACTGAGCCACCCAGGCGCCCCTAAAACAAAAATTTTTTAAAAAAATTCCTTATTGGAATTATTTTCATTGGGATCGATTATTTTTAAATTTAAAGTCAGTATTTGGTTCGTGATCAGTTTTTGGCTCATATTAAATCTTATGAACTAGAGCTTTTGACACCGTTGAGATTTCTTTTGTGATAATTATTTCTATTGAAAAAATATCTCCTGAGCCAACTTTGGCAGATCTAAATTTTCTCAGGAAGATTTGATTCCTCCGTCAAGTTTTAGTCAATAACATATTTTGCCAGGTGCAGTCTTAACTGTTGCCAGTTTTGCTTTGTGTTAATTATTTCAACCAATTTTGATTTTTTTTCCTGGATCATATTTTTTATTTTTGCATTTTCAATAATATTAATAAGCTGTTATTCTCACACACAGGCAATTTCAGCACCGATCTGATAAAGCGTTCTGAAGATCAAAGAACAGTGTGCAAACATCCATGAGGCAGAAAAGCAGGTCACGCTCCACGTCTGCGCTGAGTACCAGGTCAGAACCTGGCACCTGAGGGAGAGCTGCCCCCTGCCCTCAGTTCCTCCAGAGCTCTAGCCCCTGCCAAGCCACCTCACCAATGGGAAAGAGCTCCTGGCTGGAGTGAGAGCAGCTGCCTGCAAGAAACAGCTTCTGACTGACAGGCAAAGAGAGTGGGTACAGCCCTGGCATCCCATCGTGGGCTGGAAGAAGCCTCTGCTGGGCTTCAGACTTTTCTACTCAGAAAGTATCTCTAAGACATTCAGCTGAGAGAGGACGTAGATGCTTCTTGGAGCCTTAGTTTCCCTGCCATAGAAGGGGGGTAACTAACCAGGATCCTTGCAAGCCTGAGGCCGTGACTTCTGGTTCACTGGCCTCCAGGCTCTGGGCCTGCTTCGGGGGTCCCATCTACCTCTTAGTTGAGGTTCTGGGAACAGCTGGAAATGAGACGGCTCGCCTGGATTCAAATGTGGCAAGGCCAAGTATGGAAGGCCAGAGGCCACAGATGTTCTCACCTGGGATCTCTACTTCTCTGACCCCAGGACACCAAGGAAAGACAAAGAAACCTTGTGGGGAGGTTTTTCTCCTGGCCTTGGCCTCAATACACACATTCCCCACAGACATGTCTCCACACACGGTACCACCAGGCAGCAAGCAGCCAGCAAGCCCTGCAACGCGAACGGCGAAGTGCAGACCCAGAGAGCAGACGGGGCCTGCCCTGGGGCAGACGGGGCGTTGGGGGGGCAGAGCCAGGCTGTGGATGCAGGAGTTCTGGCTCCCAGCCCTGGGCTCCAGCCCACAGGAGAGCCTCCTTCAGTCCTGCTTCCATTTGAAGAACTGCTCAAGTGGCCTCTGCCCAGGCCGCCTGGAAGATGCTGGCTCCGCCTGGCCAGGCAACAGCTGGGGAGGGGTTGAGGGCCTCAGTCCAACAGCCGCAGGAAGACTGGCTCAGGGAGGAACCAGCCTCCCTTCCTCCCAGGATCACCACTGAGTGAGAAGAGATGCCCTTGGGTAACAGACAGCTGCGCTGCTGGCTCCTGTGCTCCGCAAACCTAACACCTGTGAAACAGGAATCCAGCAGTTTCCATCCCCAGCCCTGGTCCCTGCGTGTGCCCACAGTCAGGGCTATTGCCTCTCACCACCGGGGCCAGGGAGGCCTGGAGTGCCTCTACCACCACCTCACTACCTCCCCAGGCCCGTGGCAGGCGGAGGCCTGGTTCTCATATGAACTCTGCCAGATACCGACTTGCTGGGCTATCCTAGGCAAGTGTTGTCCCTCTCTGAGCACAACCCATTCCTCTGCAAAACGGGGCCAGTGTTTGATCTCCCAGCCTCCCAAGGGGGCTGTGAGGATTAAATGAAAGGCTTTGAGACACCCGTGGCCTTCCGTGGCCTTCCGTGGTGTGAGGCAGAGGCAATGCGCCTCCTGGGGACAGAGCTGACATTTCATTGTCTTTAGGGGCAGCTAAACTGCTGGCCACCTGGGGCCAGAGTTTGCTGACCTCTGACAGTAGGCTGATACCTAAGACGGTCCCCAATGATCCCGTTTTCTGGAGTTCGTGCCCTTGTAAAATCCCCCACTTCCTGGAGTTTGAACTGGACCTAGTGACTGGTTCCCAAGGAAGGAAACACAGCCACGGTGATGGAATGTCACGTCTGTGATTAGATGTGTCACATCTTATCAAAGACTGTGACTTCCTGCCTGCTAGCAGACACTCTCTCAATGGCTTTAAGGAAACAATCTGCCATGCTGGAGAGGCCCCCGTGGCACAAAACGAGGGCTGTCCCTGATCCACAGTCAGCGAGAATGGAAGCCCTCAGTCCAACAGCCCGAAGAGGAACTGAATCCTGCCAAAAGCCAAATGCGTGAACTGGGAAGCTCAATCCCCACATGAATCTTGACAGGAGACCACAGCCCCAGCCAACACCTCAATTATCATCTGTAAAAAACCCCGAGCTAGAGGACCCAGCTAAGCTGTACCTGGACTCCTGACCCACGGACACGGTGAGGTTAACAAGCGGGTGTTGTTTTAAGGTGCGCAAGTGTGAAATAACTTGTTATGCAGCAAGAGGTAGCAAATACACTACCTCGTTGGCATACCACACAGGACAGGGGCCTCTCCTCAGGCCAGAGAGAGGGCGCCCCACGCACCCATCTCAGCCCTAGAACCCATATTTTTGCAAGTTTCCGTCTGGAGTCCAGTCCTTACTGTGGGATAGTGTGAGGAGCCCAGAGGACAGATCCCCCCAGCTTGCGGCTGGGTCGGCCTGAAAGGGGGCGGAGCTGACCCGCTTCCTGAAGCCAAGGCCTAGGTCCTTCCCAAAGAGCAATCCTGCCAGGGCTCCGAGCCCCGTGCGTATCTGGAGCAGAGTAAGTATTTCCAAGTACAAAGCACTTCTACTTTCTCCCCTGCACCTCACTAAACCTGACGAAGGCTAGGGAGCTGACCAACCATCTACAAGACCATAGGAGCTTGGCCTACCAAAGGCTCAACAGACCTAAAAAGCGGTCATGATCATACCCATGTGACCGGTCAGAACTACTATTACAATTTACTATTCCAAATCACTCAGTGGCATAGGTGGGATTCGAACCCGGGCTGTCTGACTCATAGCCCACGTGAGTTCCACTTGCTTTACAAATGGGGAAGCGGAGAAACAGAGATCAAGCATCTGGATGGCACCCGTAGGCCGCGCCCACGCAATCCTTCCTAGACACCAGGGATGAGGAATTGGAGTTTTTAAAGATTCAGGGAGGGGAGAGACAGGACAAAGCAGGTGCCAGCCATGGGTCGTAGGAGCCCGGGCCAGAGCGGCAACCTCTTACATGGCAAGGACGGGTCTCCCTCCCCTCTCCGTCAAGTCATCATACCAACCGGTGAGGCTGAATTATAAAGACTCCCTTCTGGGGTTCCAGACTCTGAGCAGAGGGGCGGCTGCTCCCGCCACACAATATTAAAATGTCAGGAGTTTAAGGCCCGCGCTGGTTGAGTCATAAGTTATCAGCACCCAGTGAGGGCCGATAGAATGCCTCCCTTAAATTATTAAGCAGAAAGCGTCAGACTGTAATATTTTGCTAAACCAAAGTACAGACACAGACAAAGATGTCATTTCAATATTTGAAACCAGCAAGTTTAATTTAAAATAAGAGCAAACCAATAAGCTCAGAACACAGTGGCGCATGAGAGGAAAATGATACTGTGGGAGGAAAAAGTGGAAGGACTTAAGAAATTTATAAAAGTAATCTCCAAGTGGAAATTAGAAATCAAGGCCGAGAAACAGAATAACACAAAAGAAATATTACTGTCCACTTTCTAAATCAATATAACACGGCTCCACGCCGGAATTACCATGGTAACTCAAGTAAAAAGAATCAAGCAATTCTTATTATTTCAAAATAAAATCACAGCCTGAAGCCTGGGTTTTATTACAACCACTGATAGATCGCTGGCTTGTATTTATCTGAAATATTGCTTTTCAATCAGCTGGTTTATGAATGTACACAGGCCTCTCACCAGCCCACTTACCGCCCCGTTTTGAGGCGAGGGGCTAACCAATGAATTGATTCCTGCCTGGCTGCATCTGCATATAGACCCAGGCCTGAGTCAGCTCTGGTAAGCACGGAGCTCCTCACCCCTTCCACCCATCCAGTGGCATCGCAGAACCCAGAGCAGAAGCTGGAGGAGGCGGTGGGGGCTGACCTCATTGTGGTTCCCCTCCAGGCTTGCCCTCCCATGGCAGCCCCGGAAAAACTGCCCTGACCACCAGCCTCCCTCCCCTTGTCCCCAGGCATCCTCTGGCTGGCTCCACCCCCTCTCCCTTGAACCCTCCCCGAGTGTCCTTCTCCCCCACCTCCAAGTCAGCCAGCTGGAACAGGGAGGCGGCCCAGCACACTCTGCAGTGAGATGGCCTGAACTCCGGCACCTGCAAGTGTGGGACCTGCAACCAAGTACACAGCCTCTTTGTAGAGCAGTTTTCTCATCTGTGAAATGAGGATAATACGTGTGGCTTCTTCCTAGGGTGGTTCAGGTATTCAATGAGATCATACGTGGGAGAAGCTTTGGTGGAATGAGTACAGAAATGGCCCCAATTCTCTACCCCTCCTGCTGGTAGCCAGGCACGCCCTTTGCAATGTGACTTTCCACCCCCTCCCTTCAAGAGCAGGATCTGACCACCGCCACCCTGCCCCCAGACTCGAGGTGGCCTTGTGATTTATTCTGGCCTACAGAATGTGGCAGAAGCGAAAACCTCCCAGGGCCAAACCCAGGCCTCAGGAAACTCTGGGTACTTCCGCTCTCCCTCCTGACCAGTCTCTAGCATGAGAACAGGCTAGAAGAGCTTGCTGGACGATGAGGGACGCTTGTACCCCCAGCGTCCAGGAGATCAGCCGTCTGCCAGGCATGAAGAGTCCAGCTGAGACCCGAGAAACCGCTCAGCCAAGCCAAGCCTGAAGCACTGACCTACAGATTCAAGAGCGAAACGGCTGCTTGTTGTTCCGAGCCTCCGGGTTCGGGGGTGGCTGGTTAGGCAGCAATCACTTACTGATACACGGGCAGAGCACAACGCCTCACTTTTAAGTTAGGGTTCAGTGACACCATAGCACGTGTGTTTATATGAGCCCTGAAGACTGAGAGGCTAAGGCCAAAGAGATCCCACGGTTATCTGTGCAGAGAGCAAGGTCACCGCACGGAGACGTGAGGCTTCCTGGTTGATCAAGTATACGTGGACATTAGGTGCCAATTAGGTATTGCTCCCATTACAGAGATGTGAAAACTGAGGCCCAGTCAGCTGTCTGGAGTCACACAGCAGTCAGCTGGGGCTAGCACCTGGGTCTCCTGAATCAGGCCAGCAGGATGTCCCTGAAGACAGTGGGCCCCTCAAGGAAGTTCAGCTGGGAAGAGGCAGGAGGTAGGAGCTAGTGACCCAATCTGACCCAGCGGGGCTGCACTCTGGGGCATCTGCCCCTGCAACCTGGACCAGCCTGCTCACTCTTCTCACACCACCTGCCTTTAATTTGCCCCAAGCTGTGTCGGCCACTGTGGACGCCTGCCTTGGACAAAACACAAAATGAATGCGCTCCAACAAGACACCAGGTTATTGCTAGGTAGGGGGGATGTGGCTCTGAACATGGCCTGGAACAGTCTGTAAGAGGCTCTGGCCACCCGTGGGCTCCTGCAAGGCCAACTACAGGGGAAAGGGCATTCCAGGCAAGGGGGACACTGCGAGCAAGAGCGCCCCCCGGGCAAGAGCACGGTGGCAGACGCGGGGTCTGCCTGGAACACAGTGTGGCAGCAGGTCTCAGGCACAATGTCAGGGCAGCGCAGGTTGGGGCCCTGGCTGTAGTGAGAACCAGCAGAAGGATGCCAGGTGGGGTGGGGATGCCAGGTGGTGGCAGAACAGGAGGAGGTGGGGCCAGAGCCCCAGATGAATGCAGTCCAGTTGTGTGCTGATAAACACTTCACAACTGGCTCCGCCACGGTCCCTGGTGTTAATACACCACCATGGCCAAGTTCCCACTACAGGTGTGAGGCCACTGAACTCAAGAGCTGGGAAGAGATGTGCAAGATCGCTCTCGTAGGCCAATGCACGTCAACTCCGCTGGTGTGGTCCTATCCCGAGTGCAGGCCTGCCAGGCAAACTCATCTAGCAGCACCATGAAGAGTGAAGCCTGAGGGGGAGAGGATGCCCTCCGTGCCTCAGTGTCCCTCCACTACATGCAGGGCGGACAGGATGGGCTACATGCCACATGCACCTCTGAGGCTGCTCTGGTCCACGAAGCCCCAGGCCCCAGGTTAGTGCCCAACAGCACCTGCCAGGAGGACTTCCATTTGAGGACAGAACTGTGTCCTGTGGGCTGTCAGCAGGCTGGCTAGGGCCACAACCCGGATGCTCAGGCACCTGGCATCAGGACAGGTGATATCCCTCCAATCAGACTTTTCTACCACCCAGCCTCAGCATGCCTTGGGGCAAGGGTCAAAGGTCATGGAAGGTGGGCAGAGAACCTAGAAAGATGCCACAGCTCTGGGTTCCCTACATGAGCCCGGGCAACTCTCCTGCCCACTTTCAGCCTCGACTGCCCCCCGTAGACGGAAGGGCTTGCAGAGAGTGGTCTCGGAGGCTCTTCTTACAAAGCCACCTGCCTTGGGGATCTGGCCAGGGGTTAGCAGTGAAGGCAGCCTGCCTCTTGGACAGCAGTGATCAATGGTCATGATGGATACACTGGAAGAGGGACAGTGAGTGAACAAGGCACCTCACTGGGCACCAGATTATTTGATCATAGTGTAGTTGTGTGGAGAACAATGTCACCTCACAGGCAGGAGGCTTCCTGGTTTATCAAGTGTATACATGGACATTATCTCGTTCCATCCTCGTTAACCACCCAGCCAGTTAGATGTGCTTGTTCTCATCGGAGAGATGAGATGGGAGAGAGGCAGACCAACCCGAGCATTGGGTGGGCACGGACCACAAACCCGCAGCGGACAAGCGGGCCTGCAGAGCTTAGCAGGATGGTGAGGTGGCAGCCAGCCCACTGGTTCCGGGCACGCTGGGTACCGATGCCCTTCTCTCCACCTTCCTCCCTACCTCCTTCCACTCCGCCGGCACTCCTGATCAGGGGCTCCTCTGGGCCCTGGAGGTGGACCTGGACAACAGCCTTGGCCTACTGGCTACTTGGGGGCAGCGCTGCTCTGGGTGTTTGCAGCTCTAGAGGGGGCCCACATTTGCTGAGACCCCAGCATGGCCTGGATCATGCCCCCAGGAGGCTCCCCAGCTCTGTCTTCTGCTCAGAGAAGGCCCGCCCCGTCCAACCACGGCCACTTCCCAACTCCGGCAGCCGCGCTCCCGCAGCCCACCGTGCTGAGGCCGAACCTCGTGTCCCTCTGCCCGTGACCGCAGAGGGGCAGCCGCCTGTGCTCGCGGGCAATCACCCACCTGTGCCAAGGGAGAGAGACCAAAATAGCTCTCTTCTCGTCCTGCTCACAAATGGGGCCTGCTGGGAGGCTCCTTAAATGGAAGTGGGTGGGGCGGCCTCCAGGTCTGACTTTGGGACACAGGCTGGGGTGGGGAATCAACTCTCTGAGGGATGAGAGGCAGGCCCCGGCTCTAGGAGAATGCACATTTCCATGTGCTAAAAGCATCTTTGTGGGACATGTTCAGAAAGAGAGAGACAGTAAGACAGAAAGGCAGCCACAGAGGCCAAGCGAGTGGCCACGTCAGCGCCAAGCCCCGGCACGCAAAGGGTGAAGCTTTTAGGCAAGCGGCGGCCAGTGATCTCAGCTTCCCCCAGTCCTAATGCTCCTGAAAGGCTCTCTCCCACTCCCTGTAATTGGGCATCAGTAGTTAATGCAGTATTGACTGCATTACACGCTCCCGTGCCTCCCCTCACTAATGCCAATTGCATCACCTTGTACAGTCACCGGCTTGCTTAGCCAATAGCCGTTAAAAGCAATCCAAATCATGAATCATATGGGAAACTTTTAGCAAGACACTGCCATCCAAGGAGACAATTTACAGTTGAGTTAATCTGGGTACATTAGCGAGACATGGATTCTGGACGACAGACCAATTTATGTTGTTTCCCTGTCCCCCGCCCCCCCTTAGTGCTCCGTGTGGGCAAATGAACGGAAGAGCGGGGAACAGAGGGAAGCACCTGCCTCTTTACCCAAGGCTCTGGGAGGGGGTGAGGGAGACCTGTCTTTATAGGCTCTCTGCCCGCCTGAACTGGGGCAGGAAAGGTAAGTAGCTGTCCACGCTGCTCAAGATTTGTGAAGCCTTGCTTCCAGCAGCGAGGAGGCAGCTGCGGCTGGACACCCTCCGCTTCTAGGCCCCGGGCAAATGTCAGCCCTGTTCCCCACCCTACCAGCCTCACGAGGTCTTACACATGCTCAGCAGGCAGCGGGGCCTGCTGGGCTCTGTCTTCCTGCCAACCCGCTGGGGTCTCTGGCATGGAAAAGCATCAGGGCACACTCCCTGCCTCCATCTCTGGGGCCAGGAAGGGTCCCCGCCACACTCTGCCAGGAGAGACCCCAAGGCCTCTTCTCACTCCGGGGCATGACGGGATAGCCCAGGAGGTCCTGCTGACTGCTGAGCAAAAGCTGGTCAGTCCCCAAGAATAGCCGAGAGCCCGCCCTGGCACATCAACCAGGTCCGCCGTGGAGGCCACACTCACAGCAGTCATTAACAATTGAAGACTCGCCGTCTGGCCCTCCTCAGGCCAGCTCCACCCTCCTTAGGCAATTTTACTTATTCAAAACGCCCTAAAAATCATGTCTGGTGTTTAGCTCTGCAACCCACCTGCTGTTTCCCGTGGTCACCCTAGTCTTCCTACGGGGCCTCTAAGGGGGCAGCTTACCTGCCTCTCTCCAGCCTGCACCTGGGGACACACCAGCACCCCCAAGAGGGTGCCCACAGCGTCCTCTCCTGTCCAGTCCCCCCACCACCCAAGACTCTCCCTGTTCTTGGGGTTGCCTGGACCCTCTGCTCCCTGCCTCCGAGTACTCAAGGGCCTCTTCTCCAATGGCCCGAGGGCTAATCTGGTTCCCAGGGCTCAGAGCAGTAGCTCCCTTTGCTCCCCCGAGACCGCGAGCCTCCCCAGAAAGGCCCCCGGCCTAGAGCCAGCTCAAGCACGGGTGCCAGGGAAAGAAGGGCTCTTTCTCCGGGAAAGTTGGAGCAGGGCTTCCTTTGCTGACAGGCAGGCCCGACGGCATTTAGAAAGCCCGGACCCTGAGTTCCAGTAAAGTGGAGATGGCTAGGCCAAGAGCAAGCGTCCAAATGAAAGCAATTAATCTTAAAACCAGAAGTTTAACCATTTGCAAAACAGATCTTTCCTCTCTGTGGTGGCCCTTCACTGCTCGACCTAATGGATTACTTTATTAATAATGCACTGTGCTTAAAAGCAAAAAAAAAAAAAAAAAAAAAAAAAATTTTTTTTTCTGACGATTCAATACTTCAGAAAGTCTCTTAAACCCGTTGCTACGGCAAAGCGATTGATATTTTATTATCTTTCAGAAGTGCAGCATGAAAGCCCCGCAGCCCAGCAGAGCAAGAGCTTTGGTCCTCGGCAGCTGGCAGACCTGACTTCAACCAGAGGAGCCCCGGCCTCTTCCGACAAGATGCTGTCAGGTGGAGAAAAGGCATTGGGGGTAGTTAATAAGAGCCCCGAGTCCCTGCTGCAGCCAGACAAAGGGGGCAGTGCTGCATCCCTGAGGGACATGCTTCTTGGGGGCCCTGGGAGGCAAGGCTGCCACCTAGCCCAGAGGGCCACCCGCTGAAAGGGCATACGTGCCAGGAAGAAATTAGGCAGCAGGCTCGGAGGGACAGGTGAGTCGATTCAGAGCCTTTCTCCTTCCCCAATGGAAGGTGCCACCTTAAGGGGTCCCTGCAATTAGGGGAGGCCAGACTCTAATAGGGAGCGGAGGGCAGATGCGTGAGCAGAAAGACTGCGTTTGGAGGACACCTCTGGACTGGGCAGGACAAGAATCAAATGGCTCCTCAGGGCCCCAGCTGTCTACCTTCCTGGTACTCTGGGCCCCAGAGCTCAGTGGTACGAACTGTAGAGGGCACCATATTGTTCAGACTGAGCTAAGTGGGGATCCGAGGGGCATCACGAGCTCTCCTCTGCAGATCTGGTGGAGACTAGGGGAAACACGCATGCCCAGTGTGGCTGCGGTGCAGGGCCGTCTGGAGGCTGGAGACTGGTTAAAATGACCTCCAGATATCTATTCCTATTCAGGGCTCATCTGAAAATCCTGAGTATCACAGAGCTCAAAGGAACTCTGGGGTGCCTGCCCAGAGCACTACCTAGGTGGCGGTGGTGGGGTCACCTTGTCGCATAAGACCCATCTCCCTGCCTGAGGTCTCCCACGTACAGGGCCTGGGTTTCCTCCATTTCTGGCTTGAGCCTGGTGAACGAGCACACCAAATAACCACGGCTGAAGACGTACCCTGAGTTCCACACCTGCCGGTTGAGAGAGCACCTCCATACACCAGGACCCTCTGCACTGGCTTCTGCAAGCCCCCATTTTACCAAAAGGGAAAGCGAAGGCTAGCTCTGTTCATGACTGTTCTGAGAGAACCCGGGGAACTCACGACAAGATGCCTCTTCCCTCCTGGTCTGGCCTGACCAGGTCCTTCTTGTCATTTTATACAGACCTGCAGAAGCCTAGCCCTCTGACAGCCCCCATAGGGATCCTGGAGAGAGGGCCCTGAAGAGCTATCAGCATACTAGAGATGGAGGTCGCACCCTGGCCAGCCCCTGGCAAATGCATTCCTTTGGCCAGAAGTACTTAGCTGCCCCTTTCCTCTCTTAGGGTATACACACTGAGAAAGAGCCTTCAAGGCTCCCCCACATGCTACCCCCAGGCCAGACACTTGAAATGCCCCTCCCCGACGAGGTCTCAGGGGTGGTGGGGAGGCCAGGAGCACCAGCATGTGGTAGCAGCAAAGTGCACATCCTGTGTGACCTTGAACAAGTCACTTAACGTGGAATTTTTCAGCAAGTGACCATGTCAGTAACACCACTGACCCGGTAGGCAGAAGACACAGGCCCAGGGGAGACTCACTAATAGAAGGTCAGAGAATGACCACCACAGTCAATCCAAGAGGATTCCCAGTCACACACTACAAACCCATCTCCTCAGTTCGTTACCAGTAGAAATCAGGTGACAGCATGGGTGCCAACAATTACACCCCCATCTCCCTATAACCCAACACACCAGGCAGGTAACCCTCACCCACAGGGCAGGAGGGCCTGGGCCAGCCAGGGAACAGCTACTGTTTGACCTCTGGGGGTCTGCATTTGGGTCACGGGGCACCCACTTGGCTTTACCCTTGAGTGGGCTGTGTTCCCAGGCTCTCCTAAGCATCCCAGCACCCTTACTGCAGGGCACTCCCAGTCAGGAAGGCTTTGGGGTCCATGGGACCACCTGCTAGAGGCTTGCAGCAACCTTGGGCCCCTGTGTTCTGACCTCTGGGGCGCACCGAGGCTCTTGACCAGGTCAGGTTCATGCCACTCTCCAGGGCCTCACCTGCACGAGTGCTACTGGCCACTGGTGGGACACTTTCTTCCTCTGAGCCAAACTCCCGCCTGCGCGCTCAAGGGACAGGAGACAGTGGGCCACCACAGGCGGCGTCTGTCTCCCCGAGGGGCCGGCCGGCCCTCCCCTCGCCCGCCGGGCACCCCAGGGACAGCACGGTCTTCCTGCGCGCCCGCTGGCCGCAGCTCTGGCGTGCGATTCTCCCGAAGCCCCTGATTTGCTCGGCGCTCCTGGCCTCTTGGGTTACCCGGGCGGCGCGAGGGAGATGGCTGCGGTGAGAGGAGCCGCCGCAACGACGAGAGCCGAGCGCCACTGCGCCGAGATCCGAGGGGACCGGAGCCTGCACGCGGCCGGCGCACCGCCCTCCCGCCCGCCGGCTCACTCACCCCTCCCCCGGCCCCACCTGGCCGCCNGCGCCGCGGCGGGGGCCGAGGGGGTGCGGGGTGTCGGCCCCCCGCCCGCCACCTACCGTCCTCCTTGTCCAGCACCATCATCTCGGGCGCTCCGTGTCCAGCCGCAGCTCGGCTCGGCCGGGAGAAGGGCGCCGACTCCGGGCGCGCTTCGGCGGGGCGGCCGGTCCTCGGGCAGCAAGCGGGCTCTAATTACCCGCTTGTCCGGCTCTTAACCTAGATTGCACTCAGCTAGAATTACATTCAGGAGCGAAGCACTTCGCAGATACAAAAGCAGTCTCACCTACTTTTGTGCCTCAGAATTGCAAGGAACTACGAACTGCAATTTAGAGAGAGAGAGGGAGAGGGAGAGAGAAGGGGGAAGAGAGGATCAGAGCCGTTTCTTTGATTCTCACCTTCTAAATGGCTCAATTTGCCCAGTATAATCTGTCTTAATGTAATTGCATTTGATAGCTCATAACCCTGGCTCTGGCAACGACACAGCTTTCAGCCTCATAAAGTGTTTTCCCCTCGGATTTAATCTGAATCTCAATCTAAAATTATATTCAAAGAGATGGGGGAATCTCGGCGGCCGTCTCCCGCTGCCTTTCTCCCTCAATGTATGAGGTTTGCACTCCTGCTACTGAATAAATGCACACATTTCCCAAGGCCCCCCTCCCTCCCGGGTTAATGGGGAGTGGAGACGCGCGGCTGCCCGGCTCCGCAGCGCCACCTGGAGGTCGCTCGGCCCTAGCTCGGCTCTCGGTTCCGCGCAGCACCTAGGGTCCTCATTCCAGATATTTGTCCAGTGGACCACCCTTGTCTTCCACTCCCACCCCTTCAGCCTTAGTTTCTGACCCCCCTCCCACCCGGGTGATCCTTCTCTGATCTCGTACCCTCCCTTCCTACCAGCTCTGCCTGCCGGAGGCTTCTGGTTACCTCCTGGATTGTTTGGCAAAGTTAACCCTCTGCAGGGTACAAACTCACTTTTGAGTCTTCCAGCATCACCCTTAACCCAGCAACGCCCCCCTCTCCAAGAGCATCCTAATTCCATAGGGAGCGAGATCCTGTCTCAGCTTCTCTCTGAGCAAGCACGGCATGGCCTTGAAGGTTTTTCTCATTCCAAAACTATTTATTGAGCATGTATTATTCTAAGGCACTGGCGATACCGCAGTGAACAAAAGATTCCTGCCATTTCCGAGTTGAAAATTCTTGCTCTATAACTCAGGAGGCAGGAAGGAAGACAGTGTCCGTCTCCTCTCCTCCTGAACCCTACTTCTCCCCAAGAGCCTTGGGGCTAGTGCCCAGGCTGCCTACTCTAGGAAAGCCACTCTTAAATACCAAGAGCTTTTTTTTTTCTCTTGACAGTACCATGTTCCAAGAGGGGAGGGAAATATTAATGGATTTTCTATAGGCCAAGGAGGGCTTCAAAAAGACGTGTAAGAGGTTCATCCCTGGCAGGCACTTCTGAGGACTAGACCCAGGCAAGGAGAAGGCAAAGACCACCATTTGGGATTTCATCCCATCTCTCCCTATTACCAATGGTGGATCTTAACAAATCACTTTGTCTGGGCCTCAGTTTCCCTGGTTTGTGAAGTGGGAGACCTGTTCCGCTATCCAAGGTTGCTGTGGGGATCAGATGAGCTAATGTATGTGAATGTGCCTTGTAAACTGTGGCACCCTGACAATGGGGGGACTTACTGAGTATACAAGAGAACTGGAGGCCAGGCTGTGCCCCTGAAGCCCCGGGAGGCCCCAAAGCAGGGTGCGTGACGGGGGCGGGAATGGGCGAGTGGGGCTCCCACCCATCTTCCTCTAGCCTAAGTGGGGAAGTCAGGCTTTGAGAAAACAGGAGACAGGCTGCTTCTAATGAGATGCCTCGTCCACAGCTCAGAGGGTTTCGCTTTCCCCTTCATCTTGAATACTTAATCCTAATAGTCCTTGAGTATATTTGATGTTAAATATATCATTTTGCTCAGCCTCACTGTCCCTCAGGACTGCGAGCTGATCTCTCCCCTGCCACTGCAGCCAGAGCCACACCCCGAGGGTCCGAGGGAAGCTTTGGCACTGCTGCCACGGGCGCATTTCGTACCAGCCCCTCACCCCAGCCTGACTGGGGGCCAGACAGTGTCACAGGCGATGGGCCTGGCATGCTGGTGAGGGGTAGCTTCTGGCTGCCGATGTCTCTGTGCTACCTGGAGCCATCCACTCCATGAGGGCTGTGGCTTTACTCTCAAGTCCCAGGGCCGTGCCTCCTCCCTTTCAAGGGTCTGGCCCTGACCCACAAACCAGGACTGACTAGCTGCAGACAGTTTCCCACTTGCTTGTTCATGTGCCGGGCTTGGAGCTCTGTCCCAACACCAGCTCCCCCAAGCCTCCAAGGTACCCAATTAGCAGCCACCCCACCAGCATCCCCCTGGGGAGTCGGGGGCCCTGTGCCCTACCTCAGGGACGGGAGCAGGCCTAGGGTGCTGAGCCAGGGGCTGAAGAAGCATGTGGGGTATGTCAGCAGGGGATTCCTGCTGTATGTGAAGGGCTGCTTGTGTCCACAGGCAGCTCTCTCTGCACCCCCAGTTGTGACCACCGAGCTCCCACAGTCATCTGGAAAAGGGCCTCTACAGAGGCCTTCGCTTTATAGGGCTACCCAGCAAGCCTTGGAAGGTTTAGGTGACTGCAGCTCTTAGCCAGGAAGGGGCCTGCTGGATGGACAGAACCAGACATAAGCCTCAGCCATCCAGCAGCCACCCTCTCAGCTCATGGGGAATTGCTGGGCAGACAAGTAACTCCTGGGGGCAGGCCTACCCCCACCCAAGCTGCCTCCAGGTCCAGGGGCACACCCGCAATACCAGGGTGGAATCCTCGGATCCCCTGGGGCTGGGGGAGGTAGTTTGCACACAACACAGTCCACAGGTGATGAACACGTACTCTCAAGTCAACATTGCCAAGAGTGCTCCAGAATGCCCTTGAACTGCCTCTGGGGACAGCAAAGGGAGCCCAGCTGATCAGCCCCCAGGTTATGGTGGGGAGAAAGGGGTTGCTAGTGGCTGCCTTTCAAAGTTTTGGTCAGGTCTTAGCAGTTTGTCCCTGCACCTGGCAGAAAAGTCCTGAGGAAGGGTTCCTGCACTGGCTTTGGGAAGTGTGTGTAGGAGGGGGGAGACTCTTTGCCCCAGGGCCTGCGCAGACCAGATATTCCAGAACTCAGTGGAGGCTGTCAGATGTGCCTCAGCCTGAGGGCCCTGCTTCCAACACAGTGTAGCTGTCTCCAAGATGGGGTTACAAGCTGGCTTCACAGGTGAAGCTCACAGAGGTATTTGGAGTGACAAGGCTCCCTTCCCCGTGGCCACCACAGCTGACAGGACTGAGTGACCCTACAGATTTTGCGGTACAATCAGGAGGCCTGCTGGCCAAGTTCAGTGCCCTGCTCTGCCCCCTGCTAACGCAAAAACAGCCTAAGCAGAGGAATTTGCGACCAGCTAGAGCGCAGAAGTACACAGTTGGCAAACTTTCTTCCTTTGGTTTCTGGAAGCCCTTCTAGGAAGCTGCAGTTACCACCTGTTAGGCCTGGTGGAGGCCTAGACTAAACCTGCCCCCGAGAAAGCAAGTCTCTCCCACCCTCCTGATGAAGGCCAAGCCACCCTGCACAACAGCTCTCAGAAGGTTGTGGATGTAGGCTGACCAACTGCCTTGGTTTGTTCCAGGACTGAGGGACTTCCCAGGAGGCAGGACTTCAGTGCCAAAACCAGACAGTTCTGGGCAAACCAAGACAGTTGACCACAGTGGGAGATGGTAGGCTGGGACCAGGGACTAGTGGGGCCAGAGGGAAAGGTCAGGCAGCCAGACCTCCCTGCACACCAGCAGCTGCCTCCCAACCTCAAATTTCCCAGCCTCCTGCTCAGGGCTTCGTCACCCAGGCACCAAGGAACTGCCTTAGGCCCTGGGGATGGTCCCACCGGGACAGCCTGGCTGTGCCTCCTCTTGAGGACTGGTAGTTCCGGTGGGAAAGCTGTGAGTTGGACTCAGGGGTGGATCCAGATTTTTTTAGAGGCAAGCTTACTTGTGCAATTTAGGGGCTGGGGGTGCTCTTTAAGAAAAGGAACACAAGCCTGCTAACACAAAATGACCACCGAAGGACTGTGAAGCTTCAACTTCGCTAGCTTCTAGGTAACGATATTGCGGATACAGGGCCCTACCCTAGCCAGCGGGGAACCTCCCAGCACACTTGGCTGGGGGAACCCTGCCAGGGTGAAGCAATGTCACCCATCCCGCAGCTGTGAAGTTCCAGATCTCAGGGACCCAGGACCGTGCCGGTTTGCCCGCAGGTTCCCTGGGTATCCCCATGGGGGAGCCGCTCCAGAGTCGGCGGCGGAAGGGGGGACGCGCAGACACCCAGGGAGCCTGGGAGACTCGGGGGCTGCGGGCACTGCGGGGAAGCCCGCGGCGCGGGTCGCAGAGGCGCTCTGTGTCTGCGAGACGGCAAGGGCCAGAGAGAAAGTTCCCGGCCGGAGCGTGCGGGGCTGGCAGGCTCGCGGCGGCCCGGGTGACTTCCCGACCCGGCCGAGGAACCGCGGGGCTGAGCCAGGCACCCCCGCGCGCACCCCCGGCACGCACCCCCGCGCGCACCCCCCGCGCGCACACCCCGCGCCGCGCTTCCGGGAAGCGG